>NC_134402.1:390932159-391539242 GCF_038048845.1 Mixophyes fleayi | reverse complement strand
ATTAACGTCTCCTTTCTTCTTACAAGTCATTTTGTCTTGTTGCACGTTGCCCCCCCCCCGTACTGCTCTTTGTAATGCATTCAGACCACAAGTGACTCTTTTATGGAGTATACTGACTGTAATTGTGCCTATGTGGTGTATTAGTAATTACCAAGCTGAATTCCCATATTGTATCCTTATTGCGAGCATGGAAAATAGGACACACAACACTGCTCAGTCACATTCAGCCTAGATAGTAAGCTAGTTATAGTAATGTTTCTTAAGACCCAGCCTTTCATGACCAAAATGCATTTTTAATTTTAGCATGAATAAATCCTTACTGTGTCCAAGAAATGTAATATTTACATTATTTACACTTTCTGTTACAGCTTTAATCAATAATCTAAAAATAGGACACATTTTAATATGTCACAAGTAATTTTAATGTCGGGTGCTGAAATAAAGCATGTAGCCTTAATAGGCTTCAGTGGTCAAATGCAATTCTTGTGATAAACTAGTGTAATTCTAAAATGCATGTACTTATAATTAAAACATACTTGCATGACATATAATTTATTGCCTGCTGCTGAAATATAGCTGTGCTGTATAACATATTGTACCTTTACTAAAGGAAGTACATGCAGCTTCCATAATATATTTGGAGTCATTTGTATGAGCTAGTTACAAGGAACATTATTGTAATGAGCTAGTTGTTGCTCGTATTAGGCCATATGTTAATTTGTACCAGTGCAGGCCATTCTATTTGTTAACGACACACTTATAATATTTCTCAAAAAGAAGTCTTTTAACACACCAGTCACAATATGCCTGTGTACAACAATTTCTATTCTATATCAAGTTGTATATATATATATATATATATATATACATACATATATATATATATATATATATATATATATATATATATAATTTTACACACAACAATTTTCATTTATGTTTTATTAAGGTAATGTATTGATATTATTTTAATAATTAAGTGGTTTACTATATACAGAGTCTATTAAAGTAAAGGGGGAACAAGACAAGACAGAAAGATTATAAGACACTATGGTTAATGGGCTATATAGCTGTGGGTCTGGTCCCAAAATATAGTGACTGTGGGCCTGATTCATTAAGGAAAGTTATGCAGAAAGTTGAGTTAGTTTTGTTACTCAAGTTTTTGGGACAAAACCATGTTGCAATGCAAGGGCTGCTAATTAGTTTATGATTTTGCATATAAAGAAATACTGGCTGTTTTTTCATGTAGCGCACAAATACTTGATAGCTTTGTTTTTACACTGAAATTTAAAGTTGATCTACAACATGCCCTACCCCAAATATAAATCTGCCATCACATTTTAAATTTACCCCCCCCCTCCAATGCAACATGGTTTTGCCTTACTTACTTACTTTTGCTTAACTTTCCTTAATGAATCAGGCCCTGTGACATTTAGATGGTCCTCATAATCCTGTGTTGGGGAAATTGTTGTATACTACTAAGTAATTACCTAGTTATAAAATATATCACTTTGTATAAGCATCTATTTTCACGCAGTTATAATTAACTATAACAATATGTCTAAGCTAATCACCTCTTCCAGCTACAGGAAAAAAATGAGGAACCTGTCATTTGCCAGATACTACTGTATAGCCTGAGGCAAATCTGTGACAGCCAATTCTCCTCCTAGAAAAAGGAGAATTGTGAATGCCAGACACCTCATTGCTCGGCCTATGGAGAGCTTAGAATAGATGCTGTTGTCCAATCTGTGCTCTCAGCACAGAAGGAGAATTCTCCTACCTCCCCCTGCAGGAGACAGCATCCGTGGGGTGAATAGCTGGTGAATTGTAGGATGTCATACATAATAGGTATTGCGGTAGAAATGATAGCCAGGTAGATAAGTGGGCAGTTCATATTCTAACCCTATGGAGCCCTTGCTTTGTACATTGTTGTATAATATATTGGTGCTATAAAAACAGTGATAAGTTACTAAACAACAATGTTTTTGTGATTTCACTAGTGTTTGTTGGTTACCATTGTACAAGCATAGTCTATATTCATTTTCAAGTCCAAAATCCATGCTTCATTTTCACATTGCATAAACAAAAATATAATCAATTAAATCTAAAAAAAACACACTGGTAAAATTGTCTTATTCCTTTGTCTTTGTCTTATTCCGAAATAAAATGAAAAAAAAACCCACTCTTCATTATAATTATCTTGAGCTCTAAATGTTGACTTGCTAAGGAAAAAAACGGGTTTATTCTTTCTGAATATCTATTGAAAGAATGTTTATTTGCCAAATCTTACAGTGGTTTTGTTTTGTGGTCCCCTGCGGTTTATGCTAAGACCACCTGACCTGATATTTGTGTGCAACCAGAGCTAAAATTAAAATTTGGGATAAACTCAAGGACAACAACAATATCTTCTATTGATTTCTGTAAAATGGCTTAATATGCTTAGTGCATAGTTTAACATGCTGTAGTGTGTGTGCCACCGTTGTGGTTTTTTATTTAGTTAATCATTATTTCTGGTTAGTAGTACATAAGTGCTGAGCAGGCACTTTTAGTCCTAAATTGTTGGATACTCAATCAATATTTTTTATGAGTAGCTAATGTGTTTAGACCTTGCTGACTGGTGCACTGGTGTGAACTATATCTGAATTATTGGGACGTACTTGCAACTTTAAAATAAGAAAAATCAAAAGCTATGTCTTCATATCACTGCATATAATCGATACTTGTTAATGGTAATGGTAGTGACATTTAAAGCTCAAAATGTGGATGCACTTTAGGTTATAGTAAGCATCCATTGCTTTGATCAAACTCATCAAATATTCAAAGGAGGTGAAGGCATAATAGAACCATTACATTTTAAACTGACGCCCCAATTTGAATCACGTGGGATCTTAAAGGCAATTTCAGAAGTACTTCAGTGTATTTGACAAGGCTGTGAACTTGGACTTTATCCGTTGCAGAGGCATAAATCAGAGGTAGGCAAACTACCGCTCTCTGTTGGGTTGTAGCAGATGCTTGGAGTTGTACTGTAAGGCATTAATGATACTCCACCCAAAACTGAATTTCCTGAAGGATAATTTCGGATAATCCATACAAAACAATACAGTTTGAGTAAATAGCAGGTAAAATTATGAATGGCGACAGCTTTTTGCTCTCCTTTCTCTGCACAAATTCACTATTTTAAATGGTAGATTTATACACAGGAGCAGGCCCAGTGATGTCACAGAAGCTCAAATGACTGTAATCTCAGCTTTTTATCCTGTATCACATCTCATTAGGACACTGTCCTAAGGAATTTAGGGGCTTCAGCTATCTGAAATGCAGTAGAGAGGTATTTATTTTACTTTTTAACAGAGCTACTGTTGGTTTATACCCGAAACTGCTAATGTTGTGTTTTAGTGGTCCTTTTAAGAGCTCAATTGTTTCTTTTGTAACTCTTTAAAAGGAACCCCCTTCCACCTGAGCTCTATTGGTTCAGGAAATGTTCACTCATACAGTTCAGTGATTCTCCAGGGTTCACAGCCTGGAGTTTCTAACTAGATACATGGTGTTGACCATACTTGCCATCTTTTATTTCCTGCCATCTGGGAGATCTGGAGGGGAGGTGAGTGTGTGTGTGTGGGTGGTTGGTTTGGGCGGGTGAGTTTGGGGGGAAATTGTGTTTGTTTTGCCCTACAGCCATGTTGCAATGATGTGATTGCTTTATTTTACTCTGGAATTCCAGAGACTCCTAGGGCTAGATTTACTAAGCTGCGGGTTTGAAAAAGTGGGGATGTTGCCTATAGCAACCAATCAGATTCTAGCTTTCATTTATTTAGTACCTTGTACAAAATGACAGCTAGAATCTGATTGGTTGCTATAGGCAACATCCCCACTTTTTCAAACCCGCAGCTTAGTAAATCTAGCCCCTAGACATTCTGGGCAAGTATGTTGTAGACTCAGCTTGTCCAAGCAGCTGAAATGATAACCTCCATCAGTTGCAGTAAGAGCTCTATTGAGTCATTTTGGGTCTGTAGCCACTGAAAGGGTCTCTAACAAATGCCACCAGTTCTGTTATTTGGGGACAGGATTTCATTGCAAAATATTCAATGGAGTTCCCCTTTATTCCATATAATGAGCACAATAATTGCCTTGCCATATAACCCACCCAATAAACCACATTAAATATAAGTGACATTTGAAATAACTAAACATGCCAACAGACAGTTCTTAAGTAGGAGAAGGTATAATGTCTGTAGGTGACGTTTATAATGATCGGAACACCATATAACACCACATGGTGATGGTAACTATGATCCACAAGAGACCATCTTGCTGAGCCTGTTACTATGGCAATGATCACTTATAAGTAACACATATATAGACTGAAATAATATGTGCTTCAGGAAATCAGGCTATTTAGAGATGAGGTGAATGTAGTGGGGTAGCTCTGGTATATAGTTATAAAATAACATCTTATAAATAGTATAATGTATTATAAATAAAATATATAACATTGTAATGTATATCATTATTAAAGGTGTATTTACACATTTCTACACAATTATTGGCCAATGTCAACCTAAAAAAATACCTTATTGGTTGAGAAATGGCAATTTTTTAAAACTATTTTAGATATATTTGATTAAGCAGCAGCTTACCACAACAACTACCACCAATTCTGGATTATGCAAAGTCCACAGACATCCACAACATGTAAGTTTATGGTAAAACAGTTCTGTCCACCTGATATTTCTCCCAGGCTTTTTATACCCCTACCACCCACTGTATGAATTTTATTCATGTATCTCCCTAAACCTACCATAATTGTCAGTCATGTATCACACAACTAGTTTACATGACGCTATACTCCACTTTGGCTGAAACAATGCAGTTTTTACCTCAGAGTTTGAGCGTACTTGTAGGAGAAACAGCAGCACACTTCTCTGACAGCGGTGTACATTAGATTAGAGGTTATTGAAATCTCAGATTATGTGATGAATGTGTACATTTATATCCATCAGTGCCACCTTAGAATAAGTGAAATTAGAGGTGCTGCAATACTGACATTCACAGAATATTGAGATGTGTACAGTTGTTTCCCGTATCTCTACATGAATTTATAGCCAGCTTTCTAATTTTAATCATTATATTATGCAAAACACTGCTTATGTTCTTCTGATGTGCTTGGGATATTTCTTACAATAAATAATGGGCCATTCATCTATCATAGTAATATGTCCTAATGTGTACTTTATAAGTATTATTATTTTTCACATGCCCCAGTCTTGTCCCTCCTGGAGTATTTTGCTTTTCATATGGCTAGCCATATATTGTATCGCTGTTTAGTCTAGGACCACATACGGAATTAAGCCCAAACGGGGAGCTGTAACAACATGAAATAACTAGTAGTGATTTATTTTATTTCATTATTTCTTCCGTCCCATGGTATACAAATTGCTGGAGCACCTGGTGTTTGGGTATTGAATCCTAGCTCTCTGTGATGCAGAAGTCACAAAGAGTCTGTTTAAATTATTTATAACACATTAGAACACATCCATTTGTCCTGCTATACTTGGACATACATGCTCAGTTCATACTCCATTTTGCATAACGGAATTGGCAGCACAACGAAGATTCACAGTTTAGATGGGAATATACTTTTCACATGTAATGATCACAACTGTCTCAGACATCGTACCCAACAATATCAACAACTCTAGAATTAAGAGGGTTCTCGCACAAAAGACAAGCTATGTTTTCATCCATAACACTGATACACATTAGTAGGTACAAGCAGAATGCACGTCAACATTGCCTTCTTCAGGCAGCGTTAGGTTAGTGCTGAGCCGTCATATCCTTTTCTAATACAATAGTAATTCTACTTTGATTTTTAGCTAAATTGTGTGAGGCAATTGGGTGTTTCTTTTTTTGTTCACAGTTTAATGTATAAACTAAGGGTCCTAGAATTGTTTCTTATTTGAAGATAGCTTGGTAGGAAACTGGGTGCACAGATGCATACGTGACTCGTTACAAGTCCATTTTTTCTTTTCTACCAGTGAAATACTTATTTGGTGACAACCAGGCATGGTATTGTGCCATAACCATATGTGATGTTATTGCTGTAAAGACATTTATGGTAATGTCACACAGAGCTACACAATGCCTTATTTAGATAAAGATGTACAGTGTTTAATCTCTGCATTTCCCTCCAATTACAATCTACAAGGATTCTGGGAACTATAAAACTTTTATCCCAAGTTAATAATTATTACACAACTTTGCTGTAGCTCATAGTTGCTTCATATACAAAGAGCAGAGGAGGTCGCAATACCTTCCCGTACCAGGGCCATGTATTTGGTATACCCCTGCTCATTGTGGGTAGCTAAACAGACAAAAGCGGTAAGACTACTGTAGCGATAAATGTAAATTTTTTTACCTTGTATAGGTCACAAATTACACTAGTTGTGTTTTGGTTTGTATTGTACGGCAGCAGTGCAGGGGTTAATGATTGCTACTTGGTTTAACTAATCAGCTGTATCCACCTTCAGTCTATTCTCCTAGACAGCCTACGTGTATAGCTATGTGCCTTCCAAGTGGAAACTGTGATAAGCAGACTCCCTCATTTATGTTTCCTTATGTATGTTTCTTTCCTTTTCTTATCATTGCAATTTACAGTATTCCTTAAAAGGGGCTGTTTACTCTAAACTATGGCATTAACTGTATTTTCTTATTAACTAATGCATTTATATTTGCTCAACATAATATTGCAATGCCTTTACTAAATTGGAAACAAATGTTTACAAACGTAAACCATATTTGTTATTAGGTCTGTGTGGGTTCATTTGGCTAAATAGTTGGGGGTGAGAAATAGTATTAGGATCAGGTGATGGAGCCCCCTTTCCATCAGTTCATGCCAAGGAGAGGAAGATGAAGTTGGGTAGGGTATTCGAGAAGTTTCTTGAGAAGTTTCCATATAAAAACTAAACTGAATTTTATATATTATTTTATGTACAGTGGAGGACAAAGGGTTTTTCCAATTTTGGACTATGGCTGCTCTGGTTGCGATGTGGATGTGGTCCAATATGTATCTAGTGTGTTTAGGGATTTGCTCAGAATAGGAGTGTAAGAGTGTGATCTCTGGTGAGGGCTCAATGTTAATATTCAGGACCTTACAGCCTGCCAAAAGGGGGTGAATCACTGGGCAGGTCCAGGAAATATGCAATATATTTCCATCTCGTTACTTTGATGCCAACTTATTGTCCACATAAGTTTCCCATTCTCAGTTCATTCATTGGATACAAACTTCCCAGAAATAAAACTACATATCCGTAAGAAAACATTTCACAATAACGGTAATAATTAGCCCCGGGTACCCACTGCAATCTAAAATGCACACAAATCGTCATGTTAAACATGTCTGACAAGCGGTTGTTGACTTGTGATATTACTGGCATTTGGGAGGTCATTGGAGGTTACTCAACGTGACTCTTGAATGGAACAAGAAGTGATTAGAAAACCGCACAGCTAATGCAACACAACGGACTCAGAGTGGGGATGCTGACATTGAACAGCAGTGGGCTCCATTGACAGACCCATTTACATGCATTTTACTAGAATTAAAAACACTGACAAATGCATGTCATTTACCACCAGTGATTTAATTCCCATGAATTTACTCATATAGATTAAATTAAGCAGCACAAAGGAAGGCCAGAATGTGAAAAAATAAATAAAGTAAATTAAAACTATGCCCAAACAGTGCTCTAATCACATGAAAAGTTTGTGGCTTTGAATTCGATACAGTAGTCAATCCTTCTCTTCTTACTTACACTTTATTTTACTTTCTCATATAATTTGTTTTCAGTTTTAAGTGTGGCATACAATGGACCTCATTTAGAGTCGAACGCAAAGTCCGTTTAAGAAGTGTAGGAGTGGGAGTGTGCCGCAGCTTGGAAGGGTATTACGAGTGGCAAGCAACCCCAGTTGCATCCCACTCTTAATACCCTACCGAGCTGTGAGCAGTTCCTGCAGCTAGCTAACCGATTGCGCCACCTAATTCCTGCTGCACAGCTTTAGCCCTGTTTTGAGGTGTGTTAAGTCTGCGCCTCACTGCAACTAGGATATATTTACATGTTCACGCCTTCACAATTCTGCGTTCCTCCCATTCTCTCCTAGTGAGTCGCAAGCTGTCACAAGTGGTAATAGCGTCCAAAATGCAGGCGGATATGGAGCTTTCTGCACATGCCTTGTAGTGTTTTTTTGTTGGATGCGCCTAAATCAGACTTTGCACATATTGGACCTCTAAATGAGGTCCAATATGTGCAAAAGACTAGTGTTCAAAAATCTAACCAGATGTTGTTAAATATTCCTAAAAAATGTATAATCATATACTAAATCTAGTGAAAACTTGAGGTCTGAGCACACGTTGTGTCTATCGGATGTACAGTCCTCGTGTCTTCAGTAGGCTGCCAGATGGAAAAGTCAACTTAAGCCTTGATTGATCACATTAGTTATTACAAATATTTTATAATTATGCAGATTTGTTTTATGAAACTTTGTGAATCGCAGTTTCCTATACACTTTGGAGATGACAGTGTTAAAAATGGAACTTGTTATAAAAAATCCATTACGTAGGATCATCAACATTATCATCATCTTCATCTATTTATTTATATAGCGCCACTAATTCCGCAGTGCGGTACAGAGAACTCACTCACATCAGTCCCTGCCCATTGGAGCTTACAATCCAAATCCCCTAATAAATGAAAAAAACAGTCAGTATTTAACTTATGTGCAAAACAGAATACTAATTTGCCCCCCTTGCATTGTGACATGATTTTGTCCAGGAGACTGAAATAAGAAGTTTCTCAAGTTAAGATCCTTAATGAATCAGGCCCGTAGATCTTAAATCTTGGTGAGGTTGGAAACTTTAAAAAGGTAAGATAAAACAAATTCTATTTAGCATATATTTTTTACTTAAACATTTTATAGTTATGATACCCTTACACTTTTTATTTGCATTTGTATCTCATATTCAAAATACTTATTTTGGTACAAATATTGAATTGATCTAGATGTTAAAAGGATACTGTTAATTGTATTATCCTGTACTTTACAGAAACTCTTTTGGTTATATGATATATGGAAACTTGTAATATATCCATTATCATTGTTGAAAGTCTTACGTTATACTGCATTTACTAGTTTAAGTGACCAGAGCTCATATTATTGCCAGTATTACAAGTATGAAAAACAGGCAGCTTTAACCCATAGAGATTAAGGACACTGGTCTGGAGGAGCAGAGCACAAGCAGCCATCTATGGCCATGCTGCAGAATAAGCAATCACGATTGGCTGTTGTCATTTGGCCTTTGCAGAGTTAGACAACAGGTGCAGACTTGCTGACAGGTGGGGATATCTAGGATAAGTAAAATTGCTGATGACTAGTGATGTAGCCTTGTGTCAGATTGTAAACTGCTGAGCTTTGACAGAACAGATCGCCAGCATGTGTGCTTTCAGAGCATTTCATTCTCTCAATCACTCTGAAGCACTTTTGGCTCCACACCAAATCCTGGGTGTATACAGTCAGGTCCAAACAGGACCCAAATATGTTATTATTTAGGAGTTCAGGCAAAGGCTCGGGAACATGATCTTCTCAGTTGGGAGATGATGTTGACACGATATGTTTCTTCATTTATTATTTCATGTCTGTTCCGTTAGCAGTAAATTAAATTAGTTATTGCTAGCAAACACTTGTAGTTGTTTCACAATAGTAACATTCTATGGTAAGGTTTCAAAGATGTACATCTATTGTATTATACTGCACTATATTATATTTATTTTTCTGTTAATCAACTCTGGACATGTTTAACCCACAATCTCAAGATTAATTCGCTAATAGTCCATCACTTATTTTGTCATTGTCACTTATTCTATGACTTCCTAATTAAACCCACACATGTAAATAGTTTATTTTACTAGTTAGTCATTTTGTATAGATATTATTAAATCTTAGTAAACATGCTTCTTTATTACCAGAGGCTCAAGATCATTTTGATCTTGATTGATGTGATATGATATTGGATGCCTCATTTTGTAGTATATGTCTAGGACAGTATGACATAGACAATTCCCAGTTATTTATATAACTTTTCTGTGACTTTATTTACAAGTCAATTACACTCTGTCCACTTAATGCTTTATATGAACTTGCCATGATCTAGACCAGTGTTTGTCTTACTCGGTCCTCAGGGCCCCTGACAGTGCATGTTTTCCAGGTGACAAGAGAAATAATTCTACCAGCTGTGGATCTGTTACAATGTGTCAGTCAGTAATGAATACACCTGTGCTAAAGCAAGGAGATGAGGAAAACATGCACTGTTGCATACAACTCTACATCTGGCCCTGTGATTGTATTTAAAATACCAGTTAACGAGGTCATTATTTTATATTTATATAATAAAAATAATATAATTAACAGCAAACAAATTGAAATACATTATTAATTCAAAACTAAAATGTGAGCACTGGAGTTATCCGTCAACCTGGATCCCAGGCTGGAAAGGATTATAATTCCTGCTGAGGTAGCAATATATCACAATTTGTATCATATCCACATATTGTATTATTTTATTATAACATTTATGACACATTTTGTTACATCCACTTTATGTTTGTGATTACAAATGGAAGTGGAAACCATATAATTGATGGTCATCAGGGGAAAACTTTGTTAGGAAGAAAAAAATATATATTTGATATGCATTTGTAAATTCAATATATAAACAATTTTTGCATTTTATTAAAGACTAAAGTGACAAATGATTTTCTACTGTCTTAATGTTTGTAAAATAAATCAGTGCCTACAGTGTTGTTGTTTTTTACCTTGCCCCGCTTTCTTGTTTAAAATAGTTGTTCAGTAGTACAGTAGATGCACATTGGTCAGCAATGGCTGCAGGGTGTGAGTGAGTGGACCAATCAGAAGCCGCTATGCTTCCACTCACTCCTCCCTCCAATGTGTCACACAGTTCTTATATTCAGGGCTGTGAGATTAGCCACAAAGCCCTGGGGAAAAGGGCCTCACGGAACAGCCCCTGGGGCTGCTGTGAGCGGGCAGAGCCATAAAGCTCCAGGGGTAACTTTCTGTTGTAATCACTGACGCTAGAACAGGGCTAGAACAGGGCTAGGCATAATGGGACTTGCAGAACTACAGCAGTTGATAAACTACTGGTTGCCTTCCTCTGCTGTAGATCTAGTTATATATTTGCATACTTGCCAAATCTTCCGGAATGTCCGGGAGACACCGCATTTTGCGAGAGTCTCACGGACTCACGGGAGAGTGTGGCAATCTCCTGCATTTGGCAGAATTCTGCCCACTTCCTAGTGAAGTGGGCAGTATTCGGTCCAAAACGCCGCGATTCACCGGGAATCGCAGTGTTTGGCTACACCCCCTACTGTCAAATGACGTTGTGAGGGCGGGGCCAAAATGACACCCCTTTTGTAGCCCCACCCCCATCACGCCCACCTCCCCCGGCATGCTCCCGGAAGCCAACTTAATAAGGTTTGCAAGTATGCATTTGGTATTGTGGAACTACAAGTCCCAGCATTCCCTGCCTCCTCTGTCAGACTTTTTCCTATACTTTTACTGCTACCTCTGCTCTAGAGAGTCTACTACACATATTTATGTCAACTAATGCTCACTGCAACAGTAAGAGCAATAATTTTTTTGTTCTGAAATAGCTTTCATGGAGATGATGCACAGTACATTACAGATATTTGTGTTGGTTAAAATATTATTTAATGGAATCATTTACAAACAAAATAATTTTAAACATCTTTATTTTATGATAAATATCTCATAAAGCAAGTACCACACTAGCAGAGCAAATGGCAGAAGCAAACATTTTGCTATTTGTTTAAAAAAAAAAACATAAATGTTGCCAACTTTGATAAATTAATTGTGACATATTAAAATGTGTTATATTATATGGTAGTTAAGGCATCTTTAAAGTTAGTGTGTATTTGTAAGTTTGATATAAGTATAAGCAGCTATATAGCTTATGCTAACAGTGACTTTGATAAGATTACATGATCATTTTTGGCTGTTTGCAATTAGTCATATAACATAATGTGCTTTCAGTATGTCAGTGCAATTGCACAAAGTGACACTGAAAATCACACATAGTACTTATAGGTCTACACAGTTATTTTTTTTTTGCTTCACAAATGAGCTCAACTTGATCCTTTGAATGCATAGGACACAGAGATTCAAGGAGTGCTTCTGCATGTACTGTAAATTATTCTGTGCCATTGTCATACAATCTGTGCACTTCTCAACTTTCGGTCAGTTACTTGCACCTTAAAATCAGTATTGTCATTAAAATACAATTTACTCGTGTATGTGAGTTCTTGAGAGTGAACTATACTACCCTGTCCCTCCTTGAATGGCAGAACAGCTTTTTTTTTTGTCAGAAAAACATTTAAAAGTTGATTATAACCTGCTTCCATATTTAGGTAAAATTCAATCACACATCAGTAGTCTCTGAATTTAAGTTAAAAACATAAATAATAATCGCCATGCTATCAGCAATGTATGTAGTCAGACAATTTTAAACCTCCATTGCTGTTTGAAGAGGGGTGTGACAAACCATTTTGGCGACTGTCACCAATATGACACCCCTTCCGATCCTGACACAGACATATAAAATAGTTGTATCATCATCATTTATTTATATAGCGCCAACAATTCCACAGCGCTGTACAGAGAATATTTGTCATTCATATCAGTCTCTGCCCCATTAGGGCTTAGTGTATATATTCATTAACACACACACACCACTAGGATTAATTCTGTCAGCGGATGATTATTCTATTAGTATGTTATTGGAGTGTGGGAGGAAACCGGAGCAGCCAGTGAAAGGATCTGGTGGTAATACTTGGCGGTAGCCAGAACCAGCCCATAGGTGGAGCCAAGCCCTGTTTATGGCAAAATCATTATCATCATCTATTTATACAGCGCCACTAATTCCGCAGCGCTGTACAGAGAACTCATTCACATTAGTCCCTGCCCCATTGGAAATTACAGTCTAAATTCCCTAACACACACACACACATACACACAGACAGAGGGAGACTAGGGTCAATTTGTTAGCAGCCAATAAACCTACTAGTATGTTTTTGGAGTATGGGAGGAAACCGGAGCACCCGGAGGAAACCCACACAAACACAGGGAGAACATACAAACTCCTCACAGATAAGGCAAAGGTCGGGAATTGAACTCATGACCCCAGTGCTGTAAGACAGAAGTGCTAACCACTACACCACCATGCTGCCCATCACCAGTTTTCCCCGAAGAAAGGGTTTTTCTCCCTTTAATAAATAGGCCCTTGCTAATCTACACCAAAACTTATGTAAAGGTAAAACATTAGAAGTAGCCTTTTGTACCCTCTTAGAAGTAAATGTTTTCTCGCTATATCTAAAGATAGTGTATGGGAATACATGTATTTGTACGATATGCTGTACGTGTTATTTTCCCATAGGTGTTTACTTTACCATCATACAGCTGTATTCTGCTAAACCTGTCAGTCTGTGCATTTGTAGGTTTCCACATTCTTATGTTTAGGATGATTCTTATTCATTTGAAAGGTGAATAAAGAAATGAATAGACGTCAATTTGGTCATTTTATTTCCGTGTTAGGGCTTGTCCAGATGGGCATTTAAATATTTGCTCGTGTGAAATTCCAAACAACACACAGGGTAACTTAGCGGTGTCACTAGTGACAAGCCTATGGGTACTTCCTGTTAGTAGAGGATACAGCCAGGTTTTTTTTTTTAACTGGCGACTATCATGCAATGTGATAAGCTCTTTAATTAGGGGGTGACATTAGTGTAGTTGGCCAATGACCGGACACGTTTAAGTGGCACAGTCCCAAATCATGTGTTACGCCGTTGGCTGGTGTAAGTTTATTTTCAAGACTATATAATGCAGTGCATTATTTATGTATATATTTTTTTATTAACATTTCTAATATCTATTTGTAAATCTGAATAGAAAAATTAATATTAGAATACCTAATTATTAGGTATCTAATGGTTTAGGATCAATGTTTAAGGAAAATATATGCTAAAATCTTTTCTTTTCTGCTGACTAGAACAACATAACTGCTTCTAAAATATGCTCAACTGTAATAACATCTAATTGCATCACTGTTTTTTGCTTTCAGTATCTCGCACTGTTTAGTTTTGTGGCTTTGCTGTTTGTTATTGTCGTCTATGGTCTCTGACTGCCCATTGCTGTGGGAGATACTGCAGCTGAGTAATAGTTTTGGAAAATAGCTCTTTTTAACATTCCTAGAATTTGCTATATTTTTCAGTGTTTCCTTTTTCATGTTTAATAACACAATAAGCTTGTTGGCTGAGGAGACTGTGCCACTGCTGACATGTATTATTCCTGTGAACAGGACTCACAGTAAGGTGGGTGGAATCGTTCATCATCCTGATGGAAGCAGCATAGATGATTTCTGAAGTTGTCTGGAATTATCTGGGATATCCCAATGGATAAAAAAAATATTGCTTGAGTACAGCTACTGTATTACCCCTCGGTGATACCGAGCCAAAGCAGGCGTTCACCAGTTGTTTATGAAACGCTTCTAGACACTTGCAGTGAATTGTAAACTATTTTAGGGCAAGGTCTACATAGACACTCTGATTTTGATATTCATGCTTGTGTTTGTACTCTATTATATGTATGCTATGGAAATGTAAAGTGTACTGTTTTTGCTTGAGAAATTGCTATGATGCAATTTAATATGTAAATCCAGTGTCTGCTCCTAATTCACATGTAAATCCTGTCGCCACCTAAACAGAATGTTACATTGTTACATAGATATTCATGAAAGTGAACAATACACCATGTATGCTGCATGGACATATTTTATCTGTGCTGTATCTGGTGGCTGTGTGGAAAAGAAAGTGTTGCTGGCTGGTTACTATAGGCAACACCAAGCGTTGCTGACTGGTTACTATGGGCAACACCAAGAGTTGCTGACTGGTTACTATGGGTAACACCAAGCGATGCTGACGGGTTACTATAGGCAACACCAAGGGGTAAATGTATGAACGTGCGGGTTCTTCAATACCCGCGTGTTCAGCGTGTTCGGCGATTAAATTTCAAGCGGTGCTGCATTGTAAAGGGAAACTTCCCTTTACAATGCAGCGCCGCTTAAAATTTAATCGCCGAACACGCTGAACACGCGGGTGTTGAAGAACCCGCACGTTCATACATTTACCCCCAAGTGTTGCTGACTGGTTACTATGGGTAACACCAAGCGTTGCTGACTGGTTACTATGGGTAACACCTAGTGTTACTGACTGGTTGCTATAGGCAACACCAAGCGTTGCTGACTGGTTACTATGGGTAACACCTAGTGTTGCTGACTGGTTACTATAGGCAACAACACCTTTTCTATACAGTTATATATACCAGTTTTGTTAAAAGTTCTAATATGGGTTTCGGTAATCTTGCAGCTGATATCAAAAGTTAAAAATAATCAAATGTTTCTGGTTTATCAACACACTTGCTACAGACCCCCCACTTCCCCAACATATGCACATTTTTCACTTATTTGAGCTGTTTGGTTCAGCACAGCCACATGATCAAAATACTATTTATAATGAGTTATTAATTCAATTATTTATTGGGAAAAGGTAATATAAAGAGTAAGTGCGTCCATAACGTTTTTCTGAGTGTCCATATATTGATAATGTAGTTTAATAAAACCCAAGAGAAAGCTTTACAGGTCTGCAGTGGTCCTACCATGTTACAGAATACATTTTTTTCAACATATTCCTAAGTTATTAACGAAAAAGTAAACCCTGTTATACAGCATTTGTGAACATTACATTATATGTATATTTCTTCTGTTAAACACTGTATAAAATAATCCTTGAGTTAAGCTCTCCAGACATAGCCTCCATACATTCCTGCGGACTGAACTGTCCAAATTGTATGTATTTCAGACGTTGAGAAAGAAAGGACTTAATGGGTGTGACAGCCCAGATCCCGATGCAGACGATTCTGTAGGTCACAGCCCAGAGTCTGAGGACAAGTACAGAAAGATAAATGAAGATATTGATCTAATGATCAGCAGACAAAGATTGTGTGTAAGTACTTTGAACAACTGTTTAGTTTTTCATATATTTGTGATATTTCTCTAAACCTGGCAGGCATTGAACAAGAAAGAACACAAAGGCCTTGACAGCTCTGATCCCGACTCCTCTTATGCCCTCACCCCACGCACTGAAGAAAAATATAACAAAATTAACGAAGAGTTTGATAATATGATCAAGAGCCATAAGATACCTGTAAGTACCTGAGGTCACATGGCTGGTCTGCTGATTACTGCTGACGTAACACCCCTTAACCCTTGCAGTGCTGGTTTCTCATTAAAATATTTTATAAATAGTTTGGTACCCCCTAAATACCAATCTAAAGCTACTTACTGCAAGTAAGAAAACATCACTATGTATATATATATTTTCTGGGGCATTAGACAGTTTCCCTGCTTGTGAATCAATACGCTGACATCACAAATTACTTTCTTGACTTTCACATAAGAAAATTACAGAAGAAACTTAGAAACTCTTAAAATAATTTAGTATCAATACTATTTAAAAAAAATTAGACTTTTCTGATTTACATATTAATCTCACATTTTCTGATTAATTTAAATAAATGGAGTTGGGGGGGGGGTTGCTAATTTTTAATTTGTCAGAGCAACATTTAACATTGCATTACATGCATGATATAGGTTTCAGATGGTAAAAGATGGGCCAACTTAACACTATCCAGAAAATTGGCAAAAATGACACAAATATCAGGGTTAAGCCACGTGCGGGGGATCCATCTGTTGCAACGCCTGCAATAAAGGGTTAAATGCTAATAGCAAGCTGCAGGGAGGATGATTACATGAGATCCAGTTACTAGGATGCAATAATGTTGGTGTGCTGGGGTGATACTAAAGCATTCGTAAGCTTTGCTTTTTCTTCAGTGTTCTGCATTCATTTCTATGTTTGTAATGTAGACTTAAATTTAATATCCCAGCCCTCCACGAATTCACATGCCTTGCCAGTCATTTAAGAGAAATAACTTTGCATGAATTGTTTTGTTTTTAATGTAGTGTATAATATGATGCAAGTTTACATGCATATAAAATCACCAAATGATTGATTGTTCTCTATGAGTGGGATGGCATATGTATGCAAATGTGTGTTGTATTCTCCTTCCATTCTGCTTCCTGTGGAGCCTTCTGCTTAACCTGTGTAATAGTGCACTAAGGCTTTAACACAGCCTAGGGAATTTATTATGTAAAAAATGTTCTGTGCTATGTCTCTGTAATAGTTAATGCCATTCAGCCTACTACTACAGTAAAATCAAATGCCAAACATGGTGTTTTTAAAGGTATTACTGACTGTATTTGTACATATATGACCTCATTTAGAGTCGGAGGCAAAGTCCGTTTTAGGCGCATCCAACAAAAATACACTACCACGCATGTGCACAAAGCCCCAATTCCGCCTGCATCTTGGACGCAATTAACACTTGCGACAGCTTGCGACTCACTAGGAGAGAATGGGAGGAACACGGATTGTGAAGGCGTGACCATGTAAATACATCCTAGTCGCAGTGAGGTGCAGACGCAACACACATCAAAACAGGGCTAAAGCTGTGCGGCAGGAATTAGGTGGCGAAAGCGTTAGCTAGCTGCAGGAACTGCTCACAGCTCGATAGGGTATTAAGAGTGGGACACAACTGGGGTTGCTTGCCACTCGTAATACCCTACCAAGCTGCGGCACACTCCCACTCCTGCACTTCTTAAAAGGACTTTGTGTCCGACTCTAAATGAGGTCCATAATGACCATATTACTGGTTTCCTACATAAAGAGCAATAGTTTGGCCCTTTGCATAGTGTTTTGGGCTTTAATAAAAAAAAATCTACTAAAAACAGGGGTCAGGGTTTATTTATTAAATGTGGAAAAATATTGTAGCTGATCTGAAGAGGTGACAAGATTGGTGAAATTTGGCACATTGTGTGTGTGTGTGTTTTCAAATTGTGCACAGAACCTATCATTTGGCTAAATGGTTGAACCGATATGTGTGTATCCAAACTTATAGATCACTAGTGAGCAAAAGTCTATAGTAATGGATTAAAAGTCACACATAGTATGAACACATAATTCTAGACAGTATAGCTATTATAAATATGATTGGCTGTTTCCAGAATCAATTGAATCAAAATAAACTCACATGAGCACAAACAGTCAAATCTTATAAATATAACCACCTACACCAAGGATGTATTCAAAATATATTATATGGTCGTTGGCATAACACATATTGGTTAGAAAATGCCTTCAGTAACAGCCACTGAATAAAGCAATAGTGTCTTAATTTCCAGGTCCCCCAATCAGTGGGGACACTGAAATACATATGTATGCAATATCTTACCCAAAGATCCCATATTCAGAAAGTTCCAAAAACCAGGAAGGCGAAAAAGTACATAATTACTTCTGCTATCATACATGCAGATATGGGTATCTGTCAATAGAAGAAAACCCCTAGATCTGGCGAAAACGGGATTTATTAAATCCCCCTGGCCAGTGAAGACTGTCGCTGGCAGTAGCCTTTGCAGAGCATGGGAAGCCTCTTTAGCAAGGAAAAGTACCTCTGCTATCCTCTAATTGCTATCTCCATCTCAGGATTTTTTTTAAAGTCATTTTTTGGAAGATTCTTTTTTAATATTTTTTGTATTTAACTTTATTTTTTTTTTACCGAATCTAGAAATGATAGGCCAAGTGCTCACATATACGCTGACTGACACCAGACAGGCCTGGTGAGCGCTCAGACTTCTCTTACTATTGTCGGTGTCGCTGCAGAATTGAGCATCATTCAGCTGCCCTGGTGACATTTATTTGATAAATTGTCCGATAGAAGATTTTCTACTGCTGTGAGAAGCAGAGATAACAAAAAAATCTTCTTACTGGAGGGGTCTTCATAAAAAGACCCCTGATCACCAGGTGTGTACTCCTAGGAAGAGCACTAATAAATAATTTAATATAGAGAAGATTGCCAGAGCTTGTACAGAGAAACGCTTGATTGTAGTTTAATATATTTTAGGCATGGTGCTCCAAATGATAGAAAATCCTGTTATCGGGGAAATTCAAAGTACCAGCATTCCTGATTAATGTATCCCAAACCCTTGTAGGTCTACAAAAAAACATTTGCAACGATGATGCTGAAATAAATAGAGTGCAGTAGTATAGTATAACAAATAAATATAATATATTTAATTATTGCTGAAATGTGTTCATAGGCTGGTAGCTGAGAGCAATGGTATACAGTTTTTGTATCTAACTTTCTGTGCTCTTCTATCCGAACCACCCTGTTAAGATGCCCTCAAATTCTTGGGTGACTGCATAGTTACAGTATGTTTTCACACAAGCTCTTTTAGATGCTTATGCAGCAGAGATGCAATTTGAGAGCAGGGACACGAATGCCTTTTAAAACCCATGTTGATCACAGCAATAGCAGCTGTTGGCAGTGAGACGGACAGGAGGAAAGGATTACTGGCAGGCGGGGAAAGGGCATTTAACTGGGTTATGTGAAATCCACAAGTCTTAGAGTTATTCACTTGTCCTGTGCAAATATTGATTAGAGAACACAGATCATAAAGATAGAAGGAATTTCATTTGCACCAAAGCAGCCTGAAATATGTAGCAAACCCAAGAGTAGAGTAAACATGGCTGTACGTTTGTATGAGATCATTATCGTAGCAAGAAACGATGTGACTGTCTTATCTTGAATGTATTTGCTGTGCTCTTGGTGATTAAAAGAGGAGCAGTCACATAAATGGCTTAATATGTCAATGCTGCTTTTTAAAACAAAATATATGGACTTGGAAACCTCTGCAATGAAAACCCTGAAATGAAACAAATGGAGTCTAGAATCAATTACTGACCTTGTACTCCACAAAAAGGGCAATTCAGACTGTGGTTCTTGTGGTTTAAAAGTATAGGGTGTCCTGATCTGAAGGCTGGACACTGCCATTTTACACAGGAAGGATGGCACCATCAAAATGACAGCCTCACAGACGCTCTAAACACATGGCACACTAGATCCATTTTTGGCTTGTCTTGCCCACCTGACCACAAACTAGGGGTGGCGAAAAAACACATCCCAGCAGTTAAAATGCACAAGAGTAAGCCTTTGCTCATGCAGAAAGAAAGATCCATTGAAAAAGCTGGGCTGTGGATATGAAACATGGGTTATATCTCTAACCACCAGCACAAAAAGAACCTGACTTCTCTGTCCATAAGAAAACATTGCCCGTGCCAGCAGAAAAGGCTGGCTATAGCACTTTATGAAAAGGGTCGCTCAAGTTTCCGCAGAAAATGCCTAAGGACATGAATTTTGTGGTTCAAAAACAGCTGATAATAATTATACTTGCATTTGTACTTCTGAGTAGAACATCGTTAGAGCGCTTTACTAAAACTGCTTAAGATTAAAGAAGCTCACCTAATTACTAGAGAAAAGTGTGTGGGTCATTGCGGGCACATTCTTGTCTGAGGAATTACATCAACCTATTCATGAAGAGAATACATTTCAGTTCAGCCAGTGAAGTAGACATCCAACATATAGTACAAAATGCAACATGATACAGCATAACCACATAGTACGTACGTGTTATTTCATTTAGAAGCTTCACCTCTTTACAAACAATTGATGACAATGAATTCTGCTTTGCTCTGTAATACAGCTAGGTTAGTACATTAGGCATACACGTCACTTGTTGTCATTTACAAAAGTTACACGGATAAATAGTTGTTATGTTTGTATGATTTAAGTTAAAGGGAAAAGTCCACACCGCACTAAATGTACAAAATACGTAAGCTGGGACAGTTATTACAGTATCAGCATTTTATCAGTCTCAATACATTGATTACCATTTGTTTATAGAGCAGAAAACATGAACTGAAACCCCAATATCTGGATGAGCTTACAAAGTGTAATTGAATAATAACTCAAATTCTACACCTGGTTCTAAGTGTAGAAAAAAACAGGTCTAAATAAAAATTAGAGCCTCTCTCTCGTATATACAGAAAACCATGCAATTGATTCTAGACCATAAAATGATTACATTTTGGCTGATAAATTATTTTTTCTGTAAATCATTTTCTGAAATGGGTCTGGTTTGGCAACATCGAAAACCAAAAGTATTTTTCATTTATTGTACAAAAAATATAATTCTATACTGTATGTAGCAGCCACTGTGCAAATGTGAATACTTCACTATACATAGATTTACAGTTTCTTTTCTTTCTCCATAAAGCATAGATAGCTTTGTTTTGTAGTCCACTTTTATACTTTATTGTTTACTGGGACTGTATTATAAATCTCAATTTTTTTATACTTATTGAATGTGTATATCTTACAATGCTTAAGTGGTGTAAGGGGCTTTAGTCCAAGGATTAATAACAAATCTTATCGATCTATGAATAAAGACTACCTTGTTTCCAACAGGTAGGTTTTTTTCCATGAAACTTAAATGACAGCCATTCCGTGAATGTCACAAATGTTCCAGGGACACACGCATGGCCAGCGAACAGCTGCTAGACATTACTGCAAAGAATGGAACATTTATTAACCCTTGCCATGCCTTGTTGTTCCAGGATTAATACATTTAAATCAATTGGGGATATTGAAATGTATAATCCATATTATATTATTTGTACAATGCATGTAAATTAATTTATTATCTATATTAGATCACATGAAGGCACTTTTTTTTAACTGTTATTTGAAATATATTTGATCACCGTCCTTGCTATTAGAAGATTTGTATAGAACTGTTATGTAGATGAATAATGATTTATTGGTCCTTGATTCTTTTACTTCAGTATATGTTTAAGAATGTGACAAAGACCCCTCAGTTTACATCCTATTTGAAACTTGAATACATTGCTTACATTTGCTAAATGTAATGGGTAGAAATTCGTTTTTTTTACTTTATTGGTTCTATAAAATTGCAGATTTTCAGCGTTTTTTTGCCGGTTGGATGAAAAGGGCATTTTTTAAAAAAAGGCAAAATAAGACTGAGAAATGTATATTTACCACCTCCACGCGCTGGGTTTTGTCTTCAATAATTTTGCCATTTTAAATCATGCCGGCAAAGTCGCCAATTTTATAAAACCAATGCTTAATACATAATGTCCATAGTTTGATTGTATATGTAAAAGTGAATACAACTGCACATCATTAGCTTAGCCTACATGTCACAACATCTGATAAATATCAATTGGTATAGTGAAAAGATCACGGCCTGCTGGCTACAAGTTGTACTGCATTACTTAGACATTTATGTAAAGCGCTGGAGCAGTAAAACAAAGCTATACCTAAATATATTGTAACTGGATAGAAATTACCCTCTGCAGTAGTACTTGTAGGGCAGAATGGTGGCTTAGTGGTTAGCACTTCTGCCTCACAGCACTGGGGTCATCAGTTTGAGTCCTGACCATGGCCTTATCTGTGTGGAGTTTGTATGTTCTCCCCGTGTTTGCGTGGGTTTCCTTCCACACTCCAAGAATATACTAGTGGGTTAATTGGCTGCTATTAAATTTCCTTTAGACTGTCTATTTCTGTCTATATGTTAGGGAATTTAGACTGTAAGCTCTATTGCGGCAGGGACTGATGTGAGTGAGTTCTCTGTACAGTGCTGCGGAATTAGTGGTGCTACATAAATAAATAGATGATGATTAAACAAAATAGGCAATTGATAGTACTGGGGTCCAATATCATTTTTTTATATCCCTCAATTGATGAAAAGATACAAAAATGTTACAATTTTTTTTCTGCAATGGTTTGGTATACAAACAACATTTAAACTGATCATCTTCTTTGCAGCACTTAGGACAAACAATGCTAATTAAAAACCTCGCCAAAACCTCCTGCCTAGTCCTCGCTTTTAACAGAGTGTTCAAACAGTGTTCTGCTCCCTGCAGCTTAACGTACTATGTACTTATTGTGGATTCCCATAGAACTCCATTGTATTTTTCCGAGTGTTGACACTTCTGAACATTGCAAGCAATACTGAAATCGACGCAAAGCAAAGTGAACCAACGCTTGTCAGGAAAAAGTGCATGTCCAGGCCCATTTGCTTACATCATTTTTTAAATATTATGGTTAAATGCACGTTTAATAGGCTCTAAATGCCTAGTTCTGTTATAATGAATAGGGTATAAAGGTTTATGTAAGAGCTCAGACTACTATTTTTTCAACCTGAATTGATACATGTAGGCTTAATCTCTATCACACAAATTACTAAAAAAAATCACAAGATTGCTACAGAAATTTTAAAATCAATAACTTTATCATCTTATCAATTGGGGGATATCAAACTTAAAACAAATTGATGGCATGAAATGTCAATTATGATTTACATACTTCTGCCTAGGAGATCCATTTGGAATTTGGCTTATAATTATTTCATTTATTAAATATATTTAATTTGTTGAGTTTGCTTTAACCTAATGACATACATGAATATGGTTTATCAATACAATATTATTTATACTTCACTTTATTTTATGCACAGGCTGTTCCACCTCCCAATTTCGAGATGCCGGTTTCCATCCCAGTGACCAATCCAAACAGTTTGGCTTACAGTAATTCAGTTGGCTCACTGGGTAACCACAATCTTTTGCCATTATCCCACCAAACCTTGCAGAGAAACAGCATGTCTCCTGGCTTGACACATCGACCACCAAGTGCAGGTAACCCAGGTATGATGCGTCTTGTGATGCAGAAAAACAAATACATAAGTTATCTGTATCTGTGCACTCTATGGGCCTGATGCTGAGTTAGGAGCAAATTTGTACCTTGGCACAACCATGTTGCATTGGAGGGGAGGTCGATTTAAAATGTGTGGACAGATTTATAGTTGGGATAGGACATGTCTTAGATCACTTTTACATTTCAGTTTAAAAATATATAAGATCAAGTATTTATGTGCTACATGAAAAAATAGCAAGTAACTTGTCTGCATGCAAAACAAATGGTTTGTCCAGGAGCAAATTTACTCTATTTTTTTTCGTTTGCTCCTAACGCAACATTAGGCTCTATGGACCTGATTCATTAATGCACGCAAAACAGAAAAAAGGAGTAAATTTGCTCTAGGACAAACCATGTATAATGCAAGGGGAGAAAATTATTTTATTATTTTGCAGGTATGGAAAATACTGGCTGCTTTTTCATGCAGCACACAAATACTTTATTTTTACTAGAGATGCTCAGGCTCAGCTTCGGGAGAACCGAATATACCCGAACTTAGCAGATCCGAGTACCGAGCCCTTCGCGCTTTTTCGGATTTAAAAAAAAAAAGGCAAAAGGTCATCGTGACGTCATTGGATCTCGCAATTTTTGTATTCCTTTTTAAGATCCAAGATAACGGTGGGTGGGAGGGAGGGCAGAGCCCCATTTTTCTTTTCTGTCACTGCTGTGTGCCAATGTGTCCTAGATGTGGTAGGAACTGCTGTGTGTTTGAGTCATTGCTCTGGCGCTTAGCATCCAGCCAGGTCGCTGCAGTCTTTGTCCGAAAGTGTATGAAAATAATATTGTGATCTGTGAGGTGGTGAAAATTGACTGCAAATGACTTGAAATTAGTGTTATTGAGGTTAATAATAATGTAGGAACAAAAAAAGAGCAAAATTATGTGATTTTATATATATTTTTTTCTAAAAAATCCAAAACCAAAACACACGAGGGCGGGTTTGCCAAAACCAAAACTAAAACATGAAGCTAATCCAGATCCAAAACCAAAACCAGTTCACGGGGTCAGTGAGCATCTCTAATTTTTACACTGAAATTTAAGATTGATATAGGATATGCTATATCTCAACTATAAATCTCTTTACCTGCCCCTCCAGGGCAACATGGTTTTGCCAAGGTGAAAAGTTACTCCTTATTTTTGCTTTATTTGAATCAGGCCCTATATCTTTTTTGCAGAATTATGGAATGTGTAGTTGTAGTTGTGAACTTTAAGGGGGGTGTCACACTGGCACTTTTAATACTATACTTTTCCAGATCGCTCTTTGCTGACACATTGATGTGAATGGGGAGCACACTTCCCATGTCACATGGTGCAGTTAAGCTCAGAAGAACCTGCATGCAATATTGTCAGACCATATCAGTTCATATGTGATGGGGGGAAACATTTATTTAATTAAAGGGGACAATATTTATTTATAGATAGGGGGCATTATTTTAAAAAATTTTTTTACATTGGCATTATTTATTTATTATACAATATAGCTGGATCCACATGTGGTTTGAGCTATCTCACTTCTCACCTCTTTTTTAACTGATGGGATTTTCTTAATGTTTCCAGTGGTTTGAAAAGGTGCAGCTTGGTAGATTTAGCTCTTTGAATTCTTTTCAATACAGAGATCAAGACAGCAATGTATAATGTGGCATTTGGTAATTTTCCAGCGGGTTTTCAGTGTTTTAGCGTTAGTAAAAGCTCATTCAAACCCGAGGTTTCCATAAACCACACTTTAGTAAACGTTCCCCCTAAACTTAACTATTTCACAAATTTACATCTCCATCCTACCTAAACAGACACTGCCTCTATCTTCTGGTGCACACTGCTTACTTGATGTGTGCTCTGGCTGTATAAATATTCATCATACACCCAGTGCACACATCACTGGAACATCAACAGGCTTTCACCTCTAATGTAGGATTTCGGGCAATAACGCCCTAATGTAGTATTGTTATAGCCTGATCATTACAGGTATCCTTTAAAACTGACACTAAATTGATGGGAACGAGATGGGCTGACACTCATGAGAACACTAAATACAATTATTTGGCCTCATTTGTGAAGTGCAACACATCTGAGACTTGTGCACAGTTACTGTTGGTGATGTCATGTGCCTCGATTTGCGCTGGTCTGCCTAGATTTCTGACAAAGTACATTGGCTTGTGGCATGGTGGCAGCCTTGTAGAACAGCACAAGTTTGTGCTGGCCAATGGGAGTTGGGCAGAATGAAGGTGTTCTTTGCCAAGTACAGTGTACGTCACTTAGTTTTATGGAACAGTGCAAAACTAAGATCTCACTTTGCAGAGTGAGATTATTGAAATGAGATAGATGAATGGAGAAGGAACATTTTTCACTCTGTAAAAACGCTTGATTTTTGCACCAGCTCTGAGATGGCAGAAATTGGATCTTGTCCTATGCTTTTAATTGGATGAAGTTTGCACTACAACGGGGAGGTATTTATAGACACTTTGAGCGATGTTAAAGGAACCGCCAAGAAGACAAAAATGCCACAAGTAAGGTAGTCCTGATGTCCCCTCAGTCTCATGAATAACTGAATCCATTAATGAGAATAATCTGAGCAGTATTTTAGGAAAAAGCTGAAAAGTTTAATTCAATGAAAATATTGGTTCTAAAGTGATAGTTGGTTGGACCTTGATGTTGTCTGTTTTGCACAGTGCAGCTTGAGATTTCTGTCTCCCCACTAACCAAGGTTACTGCATCAGGCAATATACAATGTGTTCCATTTGCCATATAACATATCTGACTGTAAGTAAAAGGAAGGCACTAATCTCTTTTCTAAACTCTTAATTGCTTGAAACTTTTTTTACGGAAAGTAGAAGGGTCACCTTAATCATTGTCACATACTGCTCCATGCCAATAATCTTCCCTGTACATTTAATATATGTTGGTAGGGCAATTTCTGCTGCATTTGCCCCCTGAGATAATCCTTGGACTGCACCCCCCAAGACATGCCTCCCTTCCCGAGTACCTGCACTCTCCATACACTCACTACAGGACAAAGTGAATAGTTTCACACAGACCACACACCAGACCGTTGTGCTGTTTCTCCTGTAGCGACTGTATGAACAAAGTGACAGTACTGCTCTTTCACTCATTGGTCAGATATTTCGTTCAGTGGCTGCAGAATGAATGTGGTGCAGCATGATTGGTCGGTGAGTTATCATGTGCTTTTGACTGACAGGACTGTATAAGAAGTTCAAGAATGTATGGTTTTAATTAGGGTGTTGTATATCAATCAATTTACTAGCCACGCTTCTTAAGATGGCTGTGTATCAGAATGGAAATATATTGTGTAGTGTATTATAGATTCAGTTACACATTATAAATAAATTAATAACTAAGGGCCTGATTCATTAAGGATCTTAACTTGAGAAACTTTTTATTTCAGTCTCCTGGACAAAACCATGTTACAATGCAAGGGGTGCAAATTAGTATTCTGTTTTGCACATAAGTTAAATACTGACTGTTTTTTCATGTAGCACACAAATACTTGATAGCTTATTTGTACACTGAAATTTAAAGTTGATATTTGTGTGCTACATGAAAAAACAGTCAGTATTTAACTTATGTGCAAAACAGAATGCTAATTTGCACCCCTTGCATTGTAACATGGTTTTGTCCAGGAGACTGAAATAAGAAGTTTCTCAAGTTAAGATCCTTAATGAATCAGGCCTTAAATGATTCTACTTTGCTTTAACCTAATGACATACATGAATATGGTTTATCAATGCAATATTATTAATACTTCCCTTTATTGCTTATAAAAACATGTAAAAAGGTTTGTGCATGGCTTAGCTTTTTGTCTTTATTTTCAAGACCTCAGGGCTATTTTTATTGCTATCACAAAATAGACAAAGTGAGTTCATAGTAAAAACTCTTTTAATGAGCCGAAGTTTTATGGAAGTGAGCTAAGATGTGGCATCTGTGGTCCATTGCAGCAATGCTGACTGCCGATTCTGTTTAATTCTTAGGTGGTCTGATGGGTGGGGACCTCACAGGCGGTGCAGGCACCAGTGCAGGTAAATGATAGATCTCAGTACTTTCTAACCTACTTAACTTTCACTAATTACTAGAAACGTAAAAAATAACCTTACTGAAAAAAATATTGTGATAATTAAAGACCAACAAAGTCTAACGTTCAGACTGACCCTGAAATTGAAAATGCATATGGTAGCTACAATATATATATATATATATATATATATATATATATATATACAAGTTAACCCGTGCATGATACTAATGCATTCTAGTCAAATCAAGCTACTTAAGGTGTTAAAAAGGTTCTTGTCATGCATTTGGGGCTAGGCCAGGCCTCCTCAGGGGAAGAGCGTTACTTCCCGACGCAAGCGCCCTTTTTTAACGTGTCCACATGTCACCACCTCATCATTTTTCTCCATCACCTCATCCTTCATCTTTATCGCCACATCTATCCAGATGTCTATCCAGACACAGGGATCTCTCTCAGTGGTCCTGAGTATCACACTCCTCTCGCTCTGTCACCCCCGGCAACCACCAACCACTCCCAACTGTCACCCCCGGCAACCACCAACCACTCCCAACTGTCACCCCCGGCAACCACCAACCACTCCCAACTGTCACCCCTGGCAACCACCAACCACTCCCAACTGTCACTTCTCCTTCAAGAAATATATATATATTTTTTTAAAATCTTTATAAACACTTTTAACAATTAACAAATTAAATTAACAAATTAAAAACATTTTAGTATACCAAATTTCAGCCCTTTCTGAGTTTTTTTCCCCACAGACACTAAGAATTTAGTAGGTCAGTGTATAACTCTGCCCAGCAGGTGGCGCTGCAGCGTGGTTTTTTTTTCCACACACAGACACACGCCACTAGGCTTTTATATAATAGATATATATATATATATATATATATATATATATATATATATATATATGTATGTATGTATATTAGTTCTTAAATGATGATCAAATAATAAAGATGCACATTATTTAGTTAGCTACCGGTGTGCAAGTTATTAAACTTTATTTCAGTGTTACAATCTGCTCTGCTTTGTTCTTCAGTATATTTCTAGACAAATATCTTCTGCTAAACATATACATATATAGTATCGTTACTATTAGCTTTAGGCAATTAGTCCCTCGCCCACTTACATATGTTTATTTCTGTGTATTTATATTTATATATGTGTGTAATTGTTGGCCTTTGTTTATGCAGCTTAATTATGTTAAACCAGGCGAGATCAGTTAGGAAAATGCAGAGAGGTAGGTTGTGGATCAATACAAGTATATTAAATAAAGGAGAGAGAGAGAGTAATTATGGTATATAGTGATTGTTTAGCAAGATGATTTATTTGTCAGTGAAGCTAGGTATACATGCCAAATTTAGAGTACAGCAACAAGTATTTCAGAATGTGGGCTTGGTCTTGTCATTTCAACCATTACAGATGTAAAATGACGTTATTGAAGCTGTGACGGATTCTAAAGAATACTCTTTATTATCTAATATGCAGAGACTTGTTTTTCAGGACACTAAGGGATTTGATCAAAAGCCAGATGAACAGCCAAGTTCATTTTAAAGTTGAAATTGTCTGCCTAATAACATATCTGAACAATACATCTATTTAAGAGCGATGTATGTCTTCAGTACAGTTTCAGAGATGGCAAATGTTGTCTTTGTTCAGTCTCTCTCTAAATGACAGAGAGCCCTGTATAATCCATGTTTAATAGGTTTAAATTAGTGATATAATCATGTGGTATAATCTTGGAGTTCATGATCTTTGCTAAATTTGGAGTTTAGGGGGTTTTTTTTGGCTCAGTTTAAATTTCCATAGAAAGGACCATACATTTGAAAACTGTACTTGACCATTTTAGTGTCATTCTATTCCTTATGAAAGGGAAGAATATTTTTTATATGTTGCAAAACTTTAAGCATGGACTCAAGTATATGTCATATGATCTAAATCCTGTTGACTTGTAACAGCTTTAAATTTTTGGGTAAATTGTAAAAAAGTTAAATAAACCATGCACCCGATGAAGGCGTTGTTGTGTTGTATAGAACGGTTATAGAGAAATTCATAGAAAGCAGTACGAACTGAATGGATGAGTCCTGAGCCAAGAGCCAGACAGCTGTGGCCTGCCTTAGTCCTATACAGGGAGACATGCTATCTGTGGAAGATTGTGGGCAGTTTAAAAAGCTGTCACTTCGGCCTGTCTTGAAGAATTGGAACTTTTGCCCACAGAAAAAAATAGTTGATAAATTCCCCAAGCTTAGAATGGGTGATGATTGGAACCCCATGCAAATTTAAAGACACCTTGGCCTATCTATGATGGAATCACTAGTAGGGTTCTCCAATAATGAAAATAATGTTTGGCCTTCTCTTTAACCTAGATATCCAGGGTATATTTAACTTACGTTGGTCCTGATTCTGGCATGCCAGCTATTTTTCATATGTTCAACATGGTATTTCTCTCATCTTGTCAAATTAAAGCTAAAAGAAGATAAAAGAGATCTCATGTAGAACCTTGAAAAAGGTAACCACTGGCTAGTAAACATCCATCCTACATTCAAAGTATAATATTTTGTTGTAGTCATACTTGCCAACTCTCCCGGAATGTCCGGGAGACTCCCGCATTTTGCGAGAGTCTCACGGACACCCGGGAGAGTGTGTCAATCTTCCGGATCTGCCCACTTCACTAGGAAGTGCCCACTTCCTAGTGAAGTGGGCAGAATTAGGTCCCAAATGCGTTCGCGTCATTACGTCACATGGGCGGGTCCAAAATGGCACATATTTTGGAGCCACGCCCCCCCATCACGCCCACCTCCCCCGCAGGCTCCTGGAAACCAACTTACTAAAGTTGGTAAGTATTGTTGTAGTCTGTGCCCTGCAAAGTATCTTTATCTTCTGGCCCTTCTGGCTCTTCCTTGTTGCCAAGAGTTTCTGGTAGTAGACAGTTACTCTTTAATGCTTCTATGACGCATAACAGATTTTTGTATACTGTGAAAGTCTACAGGGGTCGCAAATGCCCCTAGAAAAGCCATATACCATCATATCCTGCCACTGCTGGGCTCCATCTCACAGTCATCATGGCGCCAGGGATATAATTTACTCTGCGGATGGGGCTGGCAGGATATGATGGCTGGATACTAATGTATGTGTAGTAGAGAGCCTGCATGCTGCCCTGCAGCTACTGCAGCCCTTAGGCATAAGTCTTCTGTGCCTATTGGCAAATCCGTCTTTAACTGAGGGTCATTTTACAATACTAACTGCAAGATGCAACACAACAAAACAGCAGATTTTGCTTGTCTGTGACATTTTTTTGTATTTTGTATTTTGAAATTTCCTACATTTTTTGTCCATCTTTGCTCTTCAGTGTCTACTTTTGCACATCAAGATGCACAAAAGTTTGCATATAGGCATATATGTCTGCTGCGAACTGGGTGGATGGGAGCAGTCTAATGGAATAACTAAGAGTCTTGTTACATCAAAAACAAGTTTTGTAGCCAGCAACTTTCACAAAAAGTACTTTTATTTTAATCCATTAAAACTATATATATTTTATCCAGAGTTAACCAAACTGCTGGATTGATATGAAAGTGCCCTGGCTATAAAACTCTTAAATGCGGTATGACTGAACTTGCCTGTATTGATTAGCCAGATGAGCATTGGGTCGGTTGAAAGTCGTTGGACACAAACTAAAAATAACAAATGTAAATATATAGAGATGGGCAGATTTTTCCTCTTCAAAAGATATTTAACCAAGTGCCACGTACTGCTCTGAAATGCAAAAGCAAAAGGGTAGATTGATAGTTAAATTACCAGATGGAGAGTTGTCTTTGCAAACTTCTTTTTTTTTTCAACTGCTCCGATACTGAAATATTCAATGGGTCATGTGTTCCTAGGTACATGCAAAGATCTTAATGCACAATAGTTTGCACTGGAAAGCGATGCAACGATGCAGTGAGGCATTAGGCCGGAAGAAGTGCTTTGATTGGCAGTAATTTGGGAAAGCGTCTTTAAAGAGTTTTCTTTTTACAGATAATGGTAAAAATAAAAAATATGTACTTTCTTTGTGCAGAATAAAGTAAAATGATAGTACTTCCATCCAGCTGCCCCAGTCGTCTGTTGCATTCGCAGACTATGTTCCTGCACCTCATTATACAAAAGATCACACATTACAGTGCAGTTTTGTCTGTATATAAAGTGGTGAGCTCATGAACTGTGGTTACAGTTAGTCCTCACTGTACTTTGCTCAGCCAGTGCATTATACCATTAATTATAAAACAGTATTATCAACTTACACTTTTAAAAAAAATATATATATAATAAACCCAATATTCCATTCATTAATTACAATAACATCCTAATACAAAATAATGCAAATTAAATTTACATTTTACCTCACATGTGTTACATGAAGCCAAGATGTACCCCGGTGTTTAATAATTGTTATTACATGCAATTATCACCGAGTTACATGATATTTTTCAGGTGCCTGGTAAATTGAAAGTAATTCAGTGCTCAAATTCCATTAAGACAACAAGATGATAGCATAACTCAGTTCATTTATGTTGACCGTGTAGAAATGTGTGCAAGCTCCCAGCATTCATTACAGAGCGGTATCAATTTGAAGTAATTGAAATTACTTGACACAGTTATGATTATAAAACCACTTTGCAGAATTGTGGCACGATCAAATTATGAAAGCAGGGCTATGGCCGAGTATTTAAGCCTCGTGTACAAGTTGGAAAAGTTTAAGCAGAACAGCGGGATTGTAATTCTCAAACAGGTAGTGAAGAGTCTTTCTTGCACAAAGCTACGCTGATAAATTACTATGTAAACATGTATTGTTTATTTGGGCAACAGAAATAGATCTTGTGACAACGCCTGATATTTCCCTGTGGAACCGCTCACTTCATTTGCCAACTAATTTTATTTTGCTACAGTTTGTGCTTGTGGTTAATATTTTGCAGCTGGTTATTTTAGTAGGCATTGTTGTATCTGTTATTTTCATTATAAAGATGTAGTTGAGCTAGAGTCATTTTAGCTTTCCTGCTTAATTTTCTCTCATGGCACTCTAAGCTTTGGAATAGTTACTTTAGCCATGAATTATTTAATCACCAAGACTGTATGCTCGTTATCATTTTTAGGTAATTTTGCATGAATAATTCGTCATTAATCTGCTGTAATGGCTTTGAAATATACGCTCTGGAGGTTGTTCAGCAGCAAGTTTCAGTTTGGCAAGAAAAAAAATGAGTGTAAAAGACAGGGAATTATTCGCTCTAACACTCTTCTTCTGTCTTTACAACTGTTAGACTCGCTGTCCCATTACACATAACTGTACACTTCTATGTACACTTCTCCTGTAAGAACAGGAACAAAACTGTCTCTTTACACTACACATAAAGGGTAACTCCACTTAAATACTTACAAATTATTAAAATCATTATGTTAGATGCTACAACTTTCTGGAATATTTTCTGATACTTGGTATTATTTATGCCTGAAATTGTCATCTTAAAATGCAGAAACACATTGTTACTGCCATTTGATAGATTCTTAAAGACTGCTACTCCTTAAGCTGGGTACACACTACAGAAATTTCGACCAACTTTTTATGCCGAGCGTTTTTACATGCGATCGATGTTCCGATCGCTCGGTCCATGGACTGCATACACACTAGCCTTGTTTAGGACGATAAACGGAAGAGCGGACGTCCCTTTAGCAACTTTTTAAAGCCATGTTGTCGTGAGCAATGACTGTAATTTCGTACTCACTGTTGTGGATCGGTCGGAAGTTTATACACACTACACAGCGGAAACGAGATTGGAACGAAAATATTAAACGGTACGACCAACCAAATGAGGCGATAATCGTCCATTTGGGCAGACTTTTGACCATCGTGTAACTGTACACACTGACCCGACTTTTGAACTAGCGGTCGTATGTCGGCTGTTTGAGCCAATTATTGGACGAAAACAGTGTAGTGTGTACCCAGCTTTAGCAACCTCTGCAAACATAGATATAATCAGCACAGTCTGCAGTTGGTTTCCATGGTTACAGCTCTTGCTAAGAAGTGTAAGTCTTTAGCAACATATATTTCAAATGGCAGCAACAGTGTGTTTCTGCATTTGAAGCAGGTGATTTTAAGCAGAAGTCCAATTTCAGGAATTATTACAGTACGTTTTAGTAACCAGCATAATAATACCATTTTTGTGTGTAGTTAAATTTTAAAAAATCACCCATTCATATATAGCACATGTTGTATATTACTGAGCTCTCTTTTACTTGGGAGCCAGGAGATGCTTCTCTAATAAGAGTAGCACACAGCAACAGGCTGGTTTGCAGACTTGGGGCCTCATTTAGAGTTGGACGCACATTTCCACTGACGGGCATGCCCACCTTGCCCCGCCTCTAGACACGCCCCTCTCCCGGATACAACTTGTCAAAGGTAGGCAAGTATGATATAGTACTTGGTATGTTCAGCTTCTTAACCACTTTGGATGTTCAATTGTAAACTGTATATCTCTATAAAAAATGTACTGAAACCAGGGCCTGGTCTATAAACCAGAAGGTAAAACCCAACTGGCCCACAAATTGTGCAACTTAAACTGGCACAGGCTTCCACGAAGGTGATTTAGTTGTTGTAAAAAGCCACCCAAACAATCAAGTGGTAATGCATCTCTTTATCTTTTCAACTGCCAGATTTGAAATAAGCAATCAAAAGACAATTTAATGCAAGCTAGTTTGATTGTACAATATGGTGACTTTGAATATATACAATGAAAAGTAGAAAAGAGTTGTCTGTCTTTAGGGTTATCAAAGTTTGATGATCTTATACAAGAAGATGTTGGAAAAGTGTGTGTGTGTGTGTGTGTGTGTGTGGGGGGGGGGGGGGGGTTGGGGTATTTAGAAATGCAGCAGTGTAACGTGATGATCATTCAACTTAGGTCATTTATTTTTCATTTAAATTCACTTCATTTTAATTTAAGTTATGTTCCCAGTTTCTCCTGAAGAAAAGGTAGTTTGTATTTTAAAAGGTCTTTTGTATCACATGCAATTCATGAACTATTTAAGTGATGCAGTGAAGGGCTGTGCAATCAGCAACACTACAGCTCATTTTTATTCATAGCAACTCAGAATATTTTTTTCAGTTTTACTGTCATAGTAAATTAAATGCTTACTGTAAAATTAAGTCATATTTACATCAGTTTTGAAAATTCATTTTCCCCTTTTGAAGCAATGGCCATTCCTTATTTAATTACAAAAGGGGAAACAGGTTCCTTTTTTTCACTCTCTTTATCTTTAGTCAGTAAGACGTGTATATAGCCCACCTAGAAAAAAAATCCTAATTTCTGAGCAGAAGCCATACTCAGACTGCATGTGGTGCCACATTAACATGTAAAATCCATGCATTTCTTCCCTATAATGAGTTTTAGACAAAGTCTATCGGAGACATGCTGTGACAAAGTCTATTCTATACATGATGGACCTGATTCATTAAGACACGCAAAACGAGTGTAAACTGCGGTTTTTGAAAACACATGTAATTCAGTCGTACGCACGTCTGTATTCATCAAGGAGCCATCTTAAGAAATGTCTCTTGTTGAATGTGGGTCTATGTACACTCTGCTCTGACAGACAAGACACTGAATGATACGTACAATACATATGTCATACTTGCCAACTATCCCGGAAAGTCCGGGAGACTCGGGTCAGTCTCCCGGGCTCGCGCGAGAGCTGGCATTTCTTCCGCATCCCGGAATTCACAGAGAATCGCTCCATTTTGGAGGGCGGGAGGGGGTGGGGCGCGGCCATTCGCGTCATTTTAGCCCCGCCCCAGCAACGAAAGTTACAGGGTTTTGGTTTTTTTTTGGGGGGGGGGGCTGCAAAATGACAAGTTTCCGGGAGTAGGCAAGTATGACATATGTGGCATATACAGTCCCAGCAGAACGCACAGAATAAAAAGTATTAATGTCACTTGTTAATTATATAGTCTATATATGTGTGCATATACATGTACCTAGTATAAACATGTGCACACATATATTGAAAATTTAACATAATTTACAATATCTTGCTAAGCAAAAAAGAAACTATCCAACAATGCCAAAATGTTCAGAATATTCCTAAAATCAGCACAGCTCTGCACTGCACACCTCTTACCTCGCTGCTGTGTCCAGCGGAGGAGTGTTTATACTCTTTTAACAGTAGCTCACACTGTTACTGCATCCACAATCCCTCAGATCTCTTAATGTGCCCCTCTGATCTCTTTACATGCCCATCAGACCTTCCCATATGTCCCATACATGCCATCAGACCTCCCCATATGACATTATACCTCTCCACATGCAAATCAGACCTCTCCACATGCCACCAAATCTACCCACATGTCTCAGAAATGCCCGTCAGATATTCCCACATGCCTATCAGACCTCCCCAATTGCCATTGGACCTCTCCACATGTCCCGAACATGCCCATCAGACATTCCCATATGTCCATCAACCTCTGAATATGTAATCAGACCTCTCCACATACTCCATACATGCCAATAAAGCCAGCCTACAGACATGCCATAAGTTCTCCCCAAATGCCATCATCATCATCATTAACATTTATTTATATAGCGCCAGCAAATTCCGTAGCGCTTTACAATTGGGAGCAAACATTAATAAGACAATACTGGGTAATACATACAGACAGAGAGGTAAGAGAACTCTGCTCGAAAGCTTACAATCTATAGGACAATGGGAGTTAGAAACACAAGGGCATGTGCTACATCATATTGCACAATGGACCAGCCAGACTGCAAAGGTAAAAGTACTGAGTGGGCTGTGTGTGTTGCAATCTTGGTCAGAGGGTTGTTGTCTTGCGTTAGCTGTGTAGAGGATGGTAATAGGGTAATCTAGGGAAATTAAGATGATGGTGGAGGAATATCATAACCTTGTCTGAAGAGGTGGGTTTTCAGTGAACGCTTGAAGGTTTGAAGACTAGAGGAAAGTCTTACTGTGCGTGGGAGGGAATTCCACAAAGTAGGTGCAGCCCGGAAAAAATCTTGTAACCGAGAATGGGAGAATGTGATGAGAGTGGAGGAGAGACGTAGATCTTGTGCAGAACGGAGGTGTCGAGTAGGGAGATATTTCGAGACAAGTGAGGAAATGTATGTCGGTGCAATTTTGTTGATGGCCCATCAGCCTTTTCACATGCCATTAGATCTCGTATGTCCCTTACAGGTGCCACATTTCTACACAGGCCTAGTAGCCACATGGTCTGGTTCTGGGCATGTGCAGAACGATTTTGTGCAAAATACTGCACGTATCAACATTTATGTTCCTTAATGAATCAGGCCCAATGTGACAAAGTCTATCCTATATATGATGTGACATGATGTGCCTTTTTCTTAATAACAAGCAACTATTTAAACTTTTAGTTGATCAGAATTTCTGGTGAGCATCCTATCTCCCTATTGACATCATTATTAGTTTATTTTCAGCATATTATGGTCTCTTTAAAATGAGGATATCATGAACACAGCAGGTTCCCTCTACTTAGGATTTATTTGCATCCTCCATAAAATGCCTCATTTGTGGTTTATTAGTTATTTTAGGTAAAATCCATCAGTGGTTTAACTTTACAGGGCAGCAGACATCTAATTGTGCCCAAAAGCAAGCAGCGTATCTATGGGGTGGGCACTGGAAATATTGAATGTTAGATTCTAGCTACTGTTTACCCACTTGTAAAGGGAATGAAGAATCTCATTAATAACAGTTCAATGTCTTTGATAATGGTGATGGTCTTGTGTCTTCCAAGACACCACCAAGTCTCCAGCAACACTAAACTTAGAGGACTGGAAGTAACAATGGAAGAACCACTGTTCATCCACTGTTTGGATCATCATGGTTTTATTTCGCATGGTACCTGGTAATCATAGTGAGACTTTGCAAAGGAGAGATGTTATCATCGGATTGTTAGGCTGGACTTGGTATGAGGGATATGGTTACCACCAGGTCATATTTTATATTCCCAGCAAAAAGTACTGGGGGCTTATACTTGATTTTTCCAAGGAATTTTATAATGTACCAACCCATGGGTGGTAGCCCAAATAGTAACACTCGATACAACAGCTGTTTCCCCAGTATTCTAAGCACAGACAAGAAAATAAAGGAAGAAAAGGACCATATATTGTCTTGTATTCATTGCAAGAAGCCATCCACCATTGACAGCTACGTCACATGCAGGGACAGATTCCTAGAGAGATAGACTGGGTCCCTATTTGTTGCTTTATTTAAAGGCTAATCATCAGACACATTTCATATTTGTTATGTATGGTTTATAAATAGTTCCCCTCTCATCTCATGATAGAAATGATGCCAGGGACTGCCCGAATCAAGTCAAAAGTCTTTGAAGAATTACTGTCATATTAGCTTATAGTAAAAACAAATTTGTCTTATTGTGTCTTTCGCATGCGTCTCCTCATTATAGATCTACTTATTACGTCAAATATTAACTTTGTTGTGCTTTTTTCCCTTTCCTCTTTATTTTGAGTTTGTTTATTTGATATTGTTCTTTAACATTCAAGGATAGATTATATTTTGTCAAGAGGAAAAATCTTTGTTTTTTTCTGTTTATATCTTTCATCAAAGAAGATCAGCGCCAAGGACAACTATTTTAACTTTACCGGCATATTTAACATAATCACCCCTGTCCTCTTCAAGTACAAACTCACAAATATCTAGGGCCCCCATGTGTTCCGTTTTTCTCAGAAAAGTCCTGCTTTTTGTCATTGGAAATCTTTAATTCAGTATACTTTGTAGATATCACACCTAATACAACTGGATTGTAAGGATTAGTGTGATTATACTGCATTATTTCATACCCAAAGGGTATGTACACACTTGCAATAGGGTATGTACACACTTGTGTTGGCCTGCGCTCCATTCCACTACTCTATCAATTGGTCACTTTACTGAGCTCTGTGCATACTGCCACCACCAATGAACATGACGATTCAAATGCACTATTAGTGGTTGTACAGCAGCTCTTGAGTATGTATCCAAAAAGAAACATGAGGTGGATCTTTATTAGAGGGAATAAAATTAATGTCAAATGTCTTTGTAAGATTTACACAACCCCTAAGAATAATATCTTGTCCACTGTAGAGTTAGGAAGAGAGTAGAAAAATGACTACAGCATCACAGTTCAATTTTTAATAGTCATGTGGAAATGGTGTTGTATATGGGGATAACAGGCCCGTTGTAATAGTAACGTATATGTAAAATGTGTGAATTGATTAATAATTATAACTATATTCACCCTACTTGTAATATATTAGAATCATATATTACTTTGTGTTGCAGAAAATGTTTAATATTACTATCATTTGATTCTTGGTTTGCTAAATGTATGTTCATTTGTTTCACTCGCGCACACAACTAGGAATTTCATTCAAATTGTAGCCAAAAGTCAAATGTACTCTCTGCAATCCATCTGTTTTCCATTTTCGCATACTGTATAGTCAGGAAATCCATTCATTTATGACATATAATTTTTGCACTTTCAAGTGGGTAGTGGAATGTGACACAGCACATAGAGCCCCATTTAATTTGATCATTTTCCAGACGGAATGTAATTGTAAAGTATAGGTTTAGAGCAGGTTTGAACCATACATTTGAGGGTTTTTTCATGTTTCCGTTTTTTTAATGTTCTTTCAAATGTAAATGGGGTTATTTCTCTTTAACCATTTAGTGCCCTTCCACCCTTACGACCTCTACAATGAATTCATCCTATATTTGACAATGATAATTAATTATTTATGTGACATTAGTTTTTGAAAATATATGACGATATATAACAATATTATCAAGTAAATAAATGTAATAGTAATAAAATATAGTCACTCAGGAAAGCACAGTGGTTGAATATTGGACAAAGAAATTTCTAATTTTATATAATGGGTGATTGCCACTGTTGACCACGGGCCAAAGGGTCTCTCTAATTATTAATTTAGCTAGATCTGTCTTATACTTGTTGTTGTATTTTTCATTTGTATTTGTATTTTCTTTTGGCTTCTGTTTGAACAGTTTCATTTTCTTTACTAATTCAAGTAAGATCACTACACTTCCTAGTATTCATTGTTATCATATTATGAAAATAACTCAGACAGTATGTTTTGGAAAACTTATTTATATTATTTTAAATCTGAAGCGATGGAGACTTGCAGGCAATGTAAGCTTAGTACATGAAGAGGGGATAGCGTTGAGTCATAATAATTTAATATACATGTAACAGGTTAGGAAAGAATTATCCAGCCACAGTTGGATAATGTCAAATAAAATAGAATTTTAGGTAATGTTAAGGACAGTTTTCATTCCAGATGAACTGCTACGATGCCATATATTATTAATGGGCATGGCTTTTTGATTTTAGGAAATAAATCTTTAAAAGAAATTCCTCTTTTGTGGAATTTTCTTTATTTCCCATCAAGTATGTAAAATAGGCTTGAATGGTATGTACAGATTAGAGTATTCAAGCGACTCAGTTCAAACCACTTGCATCAGCCTAATATCATGCTGGTGGGTCCAAGCATAAGCAGAGGACTACAGGTATTCAACCCGCTGCATATTTAGAACATGGTAGATACACTTTTCTAGAGATTGTATCTAACCAGCAGTTAAATATAGGTAATCTGGAATTATTTCATCTATTTAAATTCCAAATACAATACAAAAAGTTCACAAATATGGGCTTAACTTTTAAAGCAAACCACACACACACACCAGCATAATCCTCAGTGCGAAGATCAGAATATTATGTTTGATGTTATCCAAGAATAACCTAATGTAGAGAAAACAGCAATTGTCTCTATCTTCTCACATTATGTCTTCATAGCAAAACAGGGAATACAGGGCTACTGCATTAGTAATAATGTTTTGTATGAGTGTTTATCCAGGGAGCTGTCCATTTTGCACAAGTGTTCGGAAGAAATATTACCTTTGCTGGTCAGGTTTGAATAACTGTTATACTTACAGTCTAGGGGCTGGCTGGGCAGGGGGGCATACCCCCTGGACGGTTCCATAGTGGGCTATTTTGGGTTTGATCACTGGGCCACCTGCATTTTTTCCCTTTAAAATAGGCTGCTGAGTCAAAAAGACTTGCCCCCAGGGCTAAAATTTTCCAGCCCTCATCTGTTACAGTCATTTTTTTTTTTTTTTATCTAAGTATCAACATGAGAATATCTTTACGGAAAATTCTGGAGCTGATCACAATGAGAATACCTTGATTTTCTGTGGTCTAGCACATTAATTTAAGGTCACAGAAGGATATGTCCCAAATCATTGCCATGCTGCACCCATACAACTATGTCATGTGTATATGCCTAGAAAATGAGGTTCTTCTTTTTTATGTCTTTGTGCATGCTCATAAAAGGGCCCCTGTCTGCTCAGAATGAGGGGACCAAGAGGCTACAGTGGCATCGCCAGGCCCCTACCCAAGTTTTTGCTATGGAGTTTGGCACGGCACTGTTCTACCCCTGGTGCACAATATTTAATGCCGCCAAAATTTTCTCCAGTTATCTTTATTCAGGGATGCTAGTGGGTTCGTAATGTTCCCTGGAAATTAAAGCAAAGACATATCATGGAGACCCCACCATATGTTACAAAGTTAACAGCATTCTCTGCAGTCACTACATATGTTTCCGAGCACACCACAATTTTATACACTGCTCGGAGGATAAGGTTTAAAGAGCGGTTTTCAAGTCAGATCTCTCTTTCTGAGAACCACATGCCTCTACTTATCTCTGATTTTCAAAGGATGGGCTCTTATGTCAGTGGGACAGAACAGAGAACTTGACATTCTTCATGTCACACAATTCTTAAAGGATATTCATTTAGGGGCTGGAAACTATAATGTTTAAGTATAGGTTTCCAAAGCGTTGCTTAAAACAATCTGCAAAGAACTGGCAAACGTTTACTTTGCCCGTCCTGGCTAAGGGAAAAAAAAGTTTTAAAATCTAAAAGATATACTAAACAACTGGTAACCATCTCTTAATCTTAGGGAAACATCTCTAAACTTTTAAACCACCTGTAGAAATGAATATGTCTCTTACAGCGTCAGTTTCTTCATTGTCTGAAAATATATGAAAACATTGGCATCATGACATAACATAGGTTGTTTCGTAATCTCTCAATCACAAGAAAGTAAAACCATACACCAGCATGTAGACAGAATTAGCAAGATATATATTTCAAAAAGTTGACATAAGGTGTAGTGACTCTGGTAACTAAAAGGAAGCAGTCGTTTAGTGTTAATTTAGCAGGGACACAAGAAACAAGAAATGAGAAAGGATTTGGTCTAGAAATTAGGAGTCTTGTAGAAATAAAATGTCTGGAAATAATGAGGCATGTGAACATTTTTTAGCACCTCTTGTTCCTTTTTTCTAAAGCCAACCATGAAATATATTTTATTTAATGAGGACTAAAGTCTACATATATGTGTGTAGTGGGAATTATCATTTTTCTGTCTTTGGTAAATTGGTGCACAAATATAATATCAATTGTATTGGAAATCGAGCTTATAATTCTGTGACATATAGTCTTTGCTACTTAATATGTCACTGTGTATTTGTGTGTGATGTCCATATATCCAATTACCGAAGATCTTAGTGGAATGCAGTATTAGAATGTCATTCACATTTATAAGCTTCAACCTATTTCCCAAAACATATGTATTCATAGCAATTTATAGCCAAATCATTCATCTTTAGCCCATTGCTCTTGTGTCAACCTAACCCCCCTGCTCCTCACACATATAGTACAATAGCCAATTGTATATTTACTAAACTGTGGGTTTGAAAAGTGGAGCTGTTGCCTATAGCAACCAATCAGATTCTAGCTGTCATTTTGTAGAATGCTCTAATTAAATGAAAGATAGAATCTGATTGGTTGATATAGGCAACATCTCCACTTTTTCAAACCCACAGTTTAGTAAATATACCCCCAAGTTTTACTTGCATTATACTAAACATTAATTGCTCTTATCTTACATCTCACATATTCCTTCTATCTCTACAACAGTGGTGCTCAAGTAGGACCACTCACACTAAGAACTAATAAAATGGTCTTTGAGACAAAAGATGTGAGCTAGCACCTGCACAGCCCACATCTACATGCGCCTACTTCTACATTATTGAGAGGACAGAGTTGCTACACCGTGATCCAGTGCATCCTTCTTACTTCAGGGGGACTTAATCACTTCATTTGTCTTATTATACAGTGCAGCATAAGCTTTAGCTCCATCTATAATTATATTGAAGGCACTGCTCAGTTTTGCCTCTGATAGGTGCAATCTTTAAATATTAGCGTTAAAATCTGAGATTGTCAGGCTATTTTGCAGGGTTGCACTGAACAGCAAATGCTCATTGCAGCCCTGAGTTCTCATTGGATTAAGCTTTGAGTCACATCTCACAACTTGAGAACCACTGATATAGATGTTATATGTTCAGATATGTTTGTAATTTGCTCTCCCTGTATACATGTAAAGCAATACATTTTTATACATAGGACTTATGCTCAAACTCACATTTACTTATTTCCTCTAATCCGCTGAAACAGGTAATGGGTATGGCAATCATCGTAACTCACCAGGTCTGCTGGTCTCACCTGGTAACTTGAATAAAAATATGCAAACAAAATCGCCACCGCCAATGAACTTGGGAATGAACAATCGCAAACCTGACCTTCGAGTTCTTATTCCACCCGGCAGCAAGAATACAATGCCCTCTGTGGTAATATATTGTTTTATTTTTGTTTTTTCATATAGCTGCATAACCAATATATTCCATGAACTATGTCTGCGGCATGTTTGGTGTTTCAGTAAGACTAGACTAGTTATACTTTACTGCAGTTGGATGTTTGACATTTCACCCACTTTTTATATTTAATAAGAGTTGTATGAATTGATACTTTGTCATAGTTTTTAACCATACTGTATGCCATGTGTTCAAGCATACTTCTACTGTATGTGCGAGACACTGAGCCATGCCAAATCGGAGATCTTGTGCTCTAAATATGGGTTAATAGAGTTCATGCTGCCTCTGCATGAACTTTTGCGTGTGCTCACATAGTCAACTAGAGATATCACTGCACATTAACACGTATGTATCAGGGGCAAACGCAGGATTAAAATAAAAATAAAAATAGAGAGAGCTGCTGCGCGTGCGGGCGCACATGTGCAGCAGCTCCATTTCGGCGATTCTGAATTGTACAGCAGCCGCGGCGCTGTCAAAGAAGTGTCCGCAGCAGTGCTATATTGTACTACAATACAGCACCGCCGCGGACGCTTCTTTGGCAGCGCCGCGGCTGCTGTACAGTACTGTTCGTTTGCGGAGGGGAGGGGTTTCTGGAGAACCAGAAACCCCCCCTGCGTGCACCCCTGTGTATGTACATGTGTGTCTATGCATGTGTGCATGCTTGAGTGTCAGAAACACTGATACAGATATTTTAAAGGCAGTTTTTTTTGCATGTACCCCTGCAAAAGGTTGCATAAAACCAACAACAAAACCCTTCAAAAAGTATTGTGCACCACCAAACAGATAATAAGCTACATAAATGACATCATATAAACCTGTGCACAATTATTCTACTGCTATGTGACCCTAGACAAGAGGCTGCCTACTATGATTTAATTAGTGGCCCTTTAAGAATGAGATCTCTGATGGGATCACAGACATGAGCTCAGAGTCCCACACTTTGACTTCCAGGTGGAATCAGGAGGTTTGTGTGTGCATGTTTGTCTGTGTGGGGGACTAAAATGATTTCTACATTAATGACAGCCCCTTAAAATCATTGCATACCCCATGCTGGATAACTGCAGGGAGTTTTGAGCCTGCATGTAATGTTATATTTCAAAGATAATTTAATCTTTATTAATAATGGATCATTACTAATTCTTAATTAATACTCCTTTCCCTTGCTCTCAGTCTGAGGATGTCGATCTGCTTTTGGTAAGTGGCAAAAGTGTTTTAAAAGACTGTATGGTGCTCACTTGTGTTAATTGTGTGCTGTGAAAACGTATTAAAAAATACATTGTTATGTAAGATATTGGACACTGTAATTATTCATAAAATCAGGAAAATGTCTCAAATCTTATAATAGATGAGCTGCCCCGTGTTGCCTGCACATTTAATATTGTGATTTAAATGGACAGTTGTTCTGAAATACATTGTCTAATAATGTGAAATACTCTGTGCTGGTAAAAATAGGAACTTTACTGCCATCTGCTGCTAGTCATGTTAACTGCGGCAAAAAGCAATTCTAAGGTGTCAGTGAAACGAGTCTAAGCCCTGTTGCTGGTAATTTTAATGACATTTTTGCATTTCAATGATAAAGAAACAATGATAGTACAGTATGCATATTTCATCAATTTTCCACATGGTCTGTTTTCAACCGACAATAAAGCAATCTTTACTTGTGGCAAGTTCAATTGCCTAGGAGAAGCTGATGTAATGGGTTGCCATGGCGACACTTGGTCTCTTGAAAGATTGTAAATGATAGGGTTGGAAGAGTTCATGGAAGTCACATGCTAAATGATTAATTTGTATCATGTTGAAGAGCTTTTTTTTCTTCTTCTTTAGAATAAAAAAGGAATATTGTAATGCACTTTACAAACACACAAATAATTTTGATGTTCTTTTTATGTGTCCTTTTTCAATAGAATCAAAGGATAAATAACTCACAATCCGCTCAGTCACTGGCTACTCCAGTTCTTCCTGTAGCAACACCTACTTTACCTGGGCAAGGGATGGGAGGCTACCCATCAGCCATTTCAACATCATATGGCACTGGTAAGCTGCACCAAATAGCCAATCCATATAAATGAAATGTCATTATTTGCAGCCATATATAATATATGTTATTTATAGTACTATATTAGGAATCTAAAATTTAAAATAACACAAAATATTTTTTTCTCTATGTGAAATTGCATACTGGGTAACAAATTATAAATTTGGACGATTTTGAGCAAGTTATTAGAGTAAATAAATATTTCATCTGAATTGAATTTGCATTTCCAGTCAGCGTGGTTCACAAATGCAAAGGAACAAGCACTGGATTCTGGGATACCAAACCACTTTCTGGTGTTAATTGCTGTCATGCAGATTAGAACTCTGACCCTTAATTACTCATTTTGAAGTATGACTATCAGACCTGTAACGTGAATATACTATATTACCATTAAACTGTACAGTAATGGTACAGAAACTTGAACTATTGTTGAAAAGGAATGAAAAATGGAAAAACACATAGGGCTAGATTTACTAAACTGCGGGTTTGAAAAAGTGGAGATGTTGCCTATAGCAACCAATCAGATTCTAGCTGTCATTTATTTAGTGCATTCTACAAAATGACAGCTAGAATCTGATTGGTTGCTGTAGGCAACATCTCCACTTTTTCAAACCCGCAGTTTTGTAAATATACCCCATAGTAGCTAACCATGACAATTTTTTTTTATCTAGTTAGATCGTTGCCCTTACAATTCCCACATGTGTGCCAATTGCGTTTTGCAACAGAATCAGTGTCCAATTTGGCCACACGTATTTGTGGTGAAATTAGGTGATCTCTGGCCTCAGGGTAAGTGTCCAGATCTCTTCAGACAACACTGAGGCCTGTTAGTACAACCAGAAGATTTCCGCAGACAACAGTTGATAGTGATCATTTTCAAACACATTTACCAAGACACTTGATAATGATCCAATCAATTTAAATTGGATCATTATAGGACATTACAGATGTTTTTGGGTCACATGCTGCAATATCTGCCCAGTAGTCCGGTATCAGCTGCAATATCGTATCAAATGCCAATGGGGCCAGCTAACAATGCAAATTTTAGACTGCCGCAGTCTGTGATACAATAAATTATAACCAAGCTACACTTATATAAGCGGGGAACAAAAAATCCCAAATGTTTTACAATATAATTGTGATTCAAGTTCAGAATGACTGCAGCATTGAAGTATGTGTTTACTTGTATAGTATTATAAATACTGCTACGAGATAATCCTGAACTGTTCCTGTTTATGTGATTTATTGCAGAATACTCTTTAAGTAGTGCAGACCTGTCCTCTCTGTCTGGGTTTAACACCAGTGCCCTCCACCTTGGCTCAGTTACTGGCTGGCAACAACATCATCATCTGCACAACATGGCTCCATCCACTCTCAGCCAGTTGGGGTAAGCTATGTCCCTTTACTAATTGTGCAAAAATATCAGCAAAACAATAATGGGTTCATGATGTTCTACCTTTATCAACACTTCACTGTATGGTTTTTTTTATTAATTAAGATCCTCTAAACAGCTCCTTGTACTGCTTCAGGTCTGACCTTGGGTAGGACAAGTGCATTAATAACAGCAGTTTTATGCAGCAAATGCTGCTTACCTTTCCTAAATGTTCCGCCACTAAGCACAATAAGCCACACCCCTTTTGGCTTAGACACACCTCTTTTTTGCACGGGCAAAGAAGGAAAAACAACAGATTTCCTGCACATCTGCTTTATAGTTATGGCAACCTACTGAGCACTATAATTACTAAGGATTTAATTCACAAACTATTATCATAAATGCACCACAATTACAATATGTGACCATGAGACTAATATATGGTTAAATGGTTCATAGACCATATACTAGTGCGCCTGTCACCTAGGCACAGTGAGTGCCGCTATATTTATTCAGCCTATCAGGTCGCTTAAACTAGTGACATCACTGAGGCATTAGACCCTAGATACTTGATAGGCTGCATACCCATGATTATTAATTCAGCCTACAAAGTGACTACCTCCAATGTGTAATTAATTATTATACATTTTTCATTTAGAGCCCAATTTAATTTAGAACACACCTTAGCGTAAGTAGGATACGATTATTTCAATTTATTTAAGATTTGCATTTGAAAACATTGAAAACATGATCTATAAATAACTTGCTGCTGTTTACTAACTTAACATTATTGTACATTTAACATGTTTTACACATAACACATTTTGAATGTAAATTTGTGTTAATAAAATAAGAGGCATTCACTTGTGTTTTCAGTTAAGGGAACTAGTTACTATTATATTAAATATTATTAGTAAAAACACTGATGTACTTTAAAAGAGGAGACCACTCTCTGTACACAAGTGACATACTACTTGTACAGATAAACTCTTGCTGTATTTAGCAAGCAGTAGGTGGATATGAATCTGCAGTATGAGAAAACCAGCTGATAACCTTTGAAGTATAGCTGTCTTTTACACACGATGGAGGCAGACATTTTTATTGGCTGAAACAGTATTAATGAGAATGTAGCCTAGTGACTAAGAGCCAGTGACAGCACATATGATTTTTGGATGGTTCCAGATCAAAATCAATCATTTCGGATGCTTGCCAAAAAATGTTATATTTTTCACAAAACGGCTTTGCCGATAGTCCATAATGTCTACGTTCTTAGCAACCCGTTCTTCCTGGTACAAAATGCTCTGATCCCAAACTTCCCACTTAATTAACTATTGCAGGTAACTATGCTGATACCTGTAAAAGTCAACAAAGTTGGCAATTTGGTGCAGTGAACCAGGAGCGAGGGGTCATGTTGGAGGGTCTATTATATGTTGCTATTTATATGTCAGTAAGTTCATAGGTGTGATGAGTATCATTATGGATAGGAGCAGTGTGAGATTTGTATAAAAATAAATAATTAAAAAAGTCTCTCCTGCTGCTAGCGTAATCTGGATCTAATAGAAGTATCTCTATTAGAATATTGTAGTGCTGGCAAAATGGCCCATCCATCAATCTAACCAAGGTCTCCCTAGACCTATAATGCAAATTTTATAAAATGAAAATAAATAAAATATAGCTTTAACTCACAACTCTGCACTCATTTTACTGCAAATACATGTAAATTAACCAGTTATAGGGTATATCCGTACATTGAGGGGTTAGCAGATTACATTTTAGTAGATTATCGGGCTGCTCTACTGAATTCTGTGCGAACACCTTGGGAAATATTTTCCAAAAATGCCCCTAAGCCGTAGACCCGGGGGCTGCTCTGTGCAACCGCTGTTCCCAGGATTCCTCCATTTCTCTCACAGTCCTGGCTGAAAAATAACTGCTACAGTATTTATTCCAGTATGCTGCCAAAATAAAGCCCTGTCTCCACACACACCTACAAAAAGCAGAAACATAAAAAGATACGCATGTAATCTGTGAACATCTTCTTTCTAATCAGAAGTCTACATGTCAAGGTGTTTTCGTATATTGCCATATCTATTATAAAGAATAGTAAATCTCTAACGTCTTAAAGTGGTTCACAATTGCATGGTGCATGAGGACAATGTGTATATAATGATAGATGGTTTTATCTTAGCTGTGTTCTTTGCCTTTTTTTTGTCCAGCATCTATATATCATCCGGCAATTAGCTTACCGTGAATACTTACAGTCTTGATCATTTATAGCTATTGTCAAAAAATGCTATATCGTTTTCAAATTGCTTGTTTCTTGCTGCTAATTACACAGACAAGACCAATGTAAAGTAATGTTGGTTCCTTTTCAACATAGATGTTTAATCGATGTGTCAACATAATATAAAAACACATCTGTACATATCTTTCCTATCTAAATAGGATGGTTGTACTCCCACCTCTGCACCCTGAGTCCCAACATCTATGCTCATTATATGCTCATTTTACATTTATATCGAATTTTGAATTAATCACTTTAATAAATTCCCACAGGACTGATTGACAATAAAATGTCATTATTAATTTAATCTAATACTATCAATTATTTTAAAGTGAAGCAGAGCAACTTTATCCATTTCTAAATAACATATGTTATATGTTATCAGCATACAAGTAACAAATGTTTCATCTAACTTTTTATCACTATATATAATGGACATAGATTGCTTGTTATGAATTATTGTTTCAAGCTATGTGAATGGAGTATTATTAAGATGTTTCTCTATTATAAACGAATGTACATTTTGTTACAGTGCACTGTAATGTGTATATTGCAATACCTGCCAGTAGGTGGCACTTTTAGATAAAATATTTTCCATTAGCCTGCGTTCATATAGTCAGTGAAAGTCAACTACACTGATATTAACAAGTATCGCCTCAGGGATCATGGAGATTATTTGGGAGCATTTAATTAGTTAAATATTGGCAGCTCGTTTCCAAGAATCTATATCATATGTAATGCACTATAGGGCACGGTTTCTGAAATCTCTTCCTCAGCTGCATGTTTTCCATATATTCCAGCTAGAGACAGGTACTATTTACTGACCCATAGGTGATAGTAATGATTTTACGAATATGACTCTGTGAGGAGATCTGGAAAACATGCCCTGTTAGTGGTGTGAGGACTGGATTTGAGAAGCCATCTCTAGGGGTGTATTATGTATATCTATCTATCCACCTATCTCTCTCTCTCTAGATATATATTAGTTTACACAATAAACACAATAAGAACATATACTGAGTATTACATATAGAAATAGATGTATGGTACTGTGATTTAGAATATAAGATTAAGGGATCATATATAACAGAACAGCGATATAAGATGAAGGGATCATATATAACAGAACAGCGATATAAGATGAAGGGATCATATATAACAGAACAGCGATATAAGATGAAGGGATCATATATAACAGAACAGCGATATAAGATGAAGGGATCATATATAACAGAACAGCGCAGCACTAATGACTACTAAACCCTGTTTTATGTTGCGGCATCCCACGATTATCACTTTGCTACATTACACCAATCTGTCGTAAATTACCCCCTGGAGACGCAACTTTTGCTCATCCCTGAATCTGTCTTGTCTATCTCCTTGAAAAATAATTGCACAATTTCTATCCCTAATTGTGACGAGCCATAAACTTTGCACCACATTTTAATCCGATGACCCAACATGATTAGAAATAGTTGATAAACTGTAGATTATTGATAATAACATTGCTATATTATAAGAATGCCCTAATTTTTCCAATGAGTAATCATTTATTTATTGTGTAGTTCCCCCCGTAATGCTTACCCTGGTTGATAACAAGTGTTATAGTTACAATAAGCAAGCTTCATACATAGCTACATGTTAAAATTGGTGCTGTTTTAGCCGCACTGCCCAAAAACATATGCCTCCATAGTACTGAGGTGCAAAACCTAACTACACTTTTTGGCCCTACAGTTTAAGTTGTCCTGTCATGTGAGCGTTAGTGAGTTTAGAGGCGTATTAAGCCTCCTCATACTGTAACTGCGTTTCCTTTCCTCCTACAGAGCTTGCACTAGCACTCACTTATCTCAGAGTACAAATCTCTCCCTGCCTTCTACTCAAAGCCTTCACATCAAGTCAGAACCTGTTTCTCCTCCTAGAGACCGTACCACCACCCCCTCGGGATACCCTCACCACACACGTCACGACGCGGGGAGATCTCCCGTTGACAGCCTGAGCAGCTGCAGCAGTTCGTATGACGGAAGTGACCGAGAAGACCACCGGAACGATTTCCACTCCCCCATTGGACTCACCAGACCTTTGCCGGATGAAAGAGAAAGCCCCACAGTCAAGCGCATGAGGCTCTCTGAAGGATGGGCGACATGATACAATTATTATATATTAGAATTTTTTTTTGCAGTGTGTGTGCTATACCTTAATGGGGATTGGGTAGGGAGGGAGGGTCGATATACATTATATGTGCCGTGTGTGGGGGAAAAAAAAAAATAAAGTCAGGTACTCTGTTTTGTAAAAGTACTTTTAAATGCCTCAGTGATCCATGATAGGGGTAAGAACTGCTGAAAGAACAAGTTTAGCACTTAAGCTATCAACAGAAAACTTGTACAAAATAGATTTTGAAGCTAACTTCTTTTTCACTGTCGTGCTCCCTTTGCAAAATGTCTGTCACAATAGATAGTGTTATGTTGCAGGTTCAACGTTATTTACATGTAAATAGACAAAATAAAGGAACCCTTTTGCCAGAATTGGCAAAATTTTTTCCACGAGAGAGAGCAGCTGTTATGCAACATATGGTAAAATGTACAGTACAGAGGTTTCCGACCGACCCAGCACCGGCTGGCTGTGGATAACTAGTATGGCTGGGCCGCCACGTCAATGTAAACTACTCAAAGACACCAACATATTAAGAAACACAAATATGGCGCTTATTTGAACAAATGTAGGGTCATACTATATGGCGTTTTTGATAGTTTACATATTTTGCTGTTCATTTCTGGGTATACATCACTTAATATATAGAAATATAAATTATGTACATTACATTTTGCTTATTTTCATATAAAAAGGTTAAATGAAGTTTGCAAAACATTTGTGGCTTTTTGTAGGTAACTTAAGCCAAAATGTGCTTTTTTTTTCTTGATAGCTTCGCTAATATTTTACAGTCCTTAAAGGTAAAAAAATAAATAAATACATGAAGTTTTTTTTTTGTTTTTTTTTTTGTAAAAAAGAAAATGAAAAAAACATTGCCTCTGTCCATGAAGAACTCCACGCTTTTGCTAAACTAATTAACTGTCTTCACTTTGTAGAAGTTTTTGTTTTTGAAATGTGTATTTCTAATTATATGAGATAATATTAAGAATCTTTAAGAAAAATCTGTGAAATTAACATGCTTGTGTACAGCATTCTAATATAAAATAAACATTGAACTAGCATTTTTTTTTTGTTATTTTAATAGTGGGGAGGGAACAATTCACATTTGCGCTGCAGCATACTGTATAGGGGTAGCTGTTTTGTAAAACTGCATTCGTTTTGCAGATCCAAATTGAGTGATGTCACAAATCTAGCCGCCATGGTTAAATATTTTAATTAACCAGCTGGGTGAACTGCCATCCATTGTACATATATCAAACAACTTAGGTCATGTGTATTTTATATGAGACATTGGTTAGAATGTATCACACCTCAACAAAAATAATTAAAACCCAGAACCATTTCTCTCTATAGCTAATGAACCTGTACTCCGTGTTATAAACAATCCTTACATCTTGATGTGTCCAGAATATGCAAATATAACCAACCGAGTTTACAAGTATTGTTAGCAGTAATTTGCCTTTTTGAAGGGTTCTTTCTAGGGAATTATAAAAGATAAATAGCCATATTTAAAGTTTACCTAGCAACTTTCTGTCAGCAACGCATACAGCACTCCGTAGTTGAGGAAGTTTGTCATTTTAATGACAGTGCAAAACATTGTTAGTCACGTAACCAGCAGATCCTAGAATGTAAGTGCAATTTTAGCAGAGCTTAGCATAGTAGACAAGAATTGACAGAAGCATCGTAACAGAGTCATGAAAAAATGGATGACAGTCTGCCCTCAGTTTCCAAGACTGAGTTAACACAGATGGTGAATAGAAGGCCCAGGCAGCCTGTAGCTCTAAAACTGTTACGGAAGGACAATGCCCAGGATATCCTGCCAGCCAGAGGCATTCTGGGACTCGATCGCCAACAGCTGTAGAAATATAGGTTGCCTACCTCGGGTGTAAAGTAAAAATGGTGATCTGATTTAATAGATAAAAGCACAACTTTGTCACTTTCTGTAAAGTATACTTTTTTTAACTCTCTGAACTGTACCTTGCCAGCTGTTGGTTTGGCAATGCTATTTTTCTTTTGCTTTTATTGCAATCCCTTTGTATTTAAAGTGTTTTTGGGGCAGAGCCTCAGGGGTATTAACAATGAACATTTAAACTTATCCTATATAACGACAAAGAAAAAACCTAGGCAGCATTCTTATTTAAAATGTTAAATAACCAGAGTGGCAATTTATTTTTCAATTATATTTAAACCTATTATTTACATATAAGAACCCAACATCTAATCCTAGTTTGGAGTTATCTGTTGAAAGAAAACACTCCTAAAGCACACTAATTTCTAAGAAAATGTACAGTTCTGTTATAACAAAATAATAAGTGTAAGCGCCGTATCATCTTACAATAAACTGTAATAAGGAGGGACAAATAATAATAACTATTAAACAAAATGTCAAGGTTTAATAATTTGATGTGTTTTTGTTTTTGCCTTTTATTCCCTCCTCTAACATAGATATAAGAATACCGATGTGTGTTGTTCTTACCATGTGTTTCTTTCAGGAACTTTAAATTATATGTATTCTTTCCGTATTTTTAACAAGCCACTTGAACCTGAATAAAGGCTGTTGCCTAAACACAGAGTTCTTCATTTGTTCTGATGGTGCCATCCGCTGTGATGTTCTCACTCTCAGAGTGTTCCATTTTTCTTTTTTACCCAGAACAGTTTAAATAAAGGACTGTTAGAATATTTGTTTCTGTAACAGTATTTCTGTGCTGTCAATGGGGGTAATTTACTAAAATATTTTGGGGCAAAATAGTGAATATAGGCACATTTGTTCCCCACGTAATTTTCAGCACATTCTTCTATAATATATTCCATGATATTCATTTTCCTAAAGTAATTAATGTTTGTGGGATACACAAGGATCTATTTTTACATTTATCCACAGTTTAAAGGGTGTGCATTCCAGTCTCATCTGCCAAATTTGACAGATATAGTTGCCTTGCCACCAGCGTATAGATCTTCATTAACCATTGAGGCCAATATACCACCTTTGCCACGCTTAAACATTGCCCACCAGGTTGCACGCTGTTTGCTACAGATGAAATATTTTTAGGCGCACTGTACTCCTTTTAATAATAAGTTGCTAGTATGTAAATTTTAATTTTCTAATCTAGCCGCTTCACACTTCCATATGGTTGACATGCCTCATCACTGAGCAACCAGATCAGATCTGTGGCTGAGTGGGCGACATATATGATATGATTTTGGTCACATTTGATATATTTGGTGGTTCAGTGGTCAAACTAATTAAAAATCTATGATCCTGGGGTCCTGGATCCTGATGTATTTTTTTCACATTTTAATAGGGCAGATCTATCATCATGTCATTAGATGACTCGTTATCGTTACAATGTGGGGTCGATTTCGCTAAAGTCGTCCAACTATTGGCAAATATTGTGCAGTGTGTGGCCAAGTGTTTTAGGTGCAACAGTCACTTCATACCAGATCTATCCTTATTTTGCTCCAGATAGTAAATCACCCCTATTATAACCAAAGACTGAACCACTCCAAGATACTGGAATAATGTAATAGCTATCAGAAATGAACACATAAAATACTCATTGGCTTTTTTAACCATAATAGTTATTCATTCCTTACAAACAGCTCTAAATAACCTTTTACATGTGAATTTGTTCTAGTCAAAACTGATATTGTTAAAGCTTAGATTGCTTCAGTTGGTTTTATGTATAATTTTAGTTTTATTTCTTGTTTATTTCTTATAAGTGTTTTAAATGGAAAGTTTGTAAAAGAGGGAAATCAAACGTATCTTATGAATAAAACAGAGGCTCACAGCGGCATAAGCTGGACTTTGTCGCCCCTAGATGGCAAGATGTTAAATAACTAAGTTATGCACATCTGTATATCTTAAGGGACCTTATTCAGCTGTCTGTAGTGAACAAATATGGATAAATTGAAGACGTTTTTCCTGCTGGTATCAAGGTATAATTTGTATTTTGCGGATAAATAAGTAAAATGACTGTCTTTCATAGTGAACTGTTGTCTCTAGTGCATTTTTTATGGATAGAAATTTGAGATCACCTACAAGAAAATCATCTACATAACATATATTGGCCTGTACATATGTCACAGCTTATTTGATTAAGATGTAGGTACCCAGTTGCAGCATGCATTACACATTGTAACCAAACCACAGTTGTCGTTTTCAGTTTTGTCAATTTTACATTCTTAGTACAAGTCTCCCCGGAAAACAAACATAACATTAGTGACTTCTAACTACATAATTGCAGCCATCTTTTACATAAAAGAACGGTAATTTCACATACTGATATTCATTACACACTATTACAGGGTCATATTACTGAAAATATACTTATGGGGAATACTTCTTATAACTCTGCATATGAGGAGTTAAAAAAGAAAATGCTGTCCTCTGTTAGATGCTTTATTATTGATTAATAAAACCATACAAGTGTTCTGCTATCTTGACAATTTGTCACTAATTGACAAGGTTTTATTGATCAGGAAAGGTATACTTTTAAGGATTAGTGCTCTGTACCATAAAAAAATGGTCTATTCAAAACAGTTGCCTAATGACCATGTGGGGAGAGATGTCCCACCCTCCCTACTCAAAAACTAGTACCAATCTGGTAAAGTGGAGACCGGTATTTACATCTCAACTACTTCTCTATTATATCTGATGAGAGCCACAAAGAACTTATGCGTGTTACTGAGGATACGATGCAAGGATTATTTGATGTTATAGACAGTAACAGATGTTGGCAATCTAAAATATATGTTAGAGAATGTCTCGAATGTAGCAAATGTTGCCAATCTATAATGTGTGTTACAGTACAGGCTGTAGCTTGGACCACCTTGTGGAGAGCACAAAGCTGCTTAATGCCTGCAGTGTGATACTTAGTCTCAGCTAGGTCAAGCTGCAATGCTACTATAGCTTTGTAAAAATGAATATCTGATTTTTATACCAGGGAATAAATGCCATTAGAAGATATCCCCAAGGTGACTTCTATTGCTACACAGTTGCATACGGCTGATTGTTGATACCACAATGACATATATGTATTCCTATGAAGTGTAACTATCAAACCAGTAAGGTTTGAAACAACAAGGGTAGCTGTTACACTGAGATCCCTGCTACTTTCTAGCTCGGCGCATTTTCCTGTACTTACCTGTGCTGAGAACTGGTTTAGAAGAACCTCTGGGACTAGAGAGTGATAGTCAAAAGAAGAGGAAGTATTGAATGCACTGATGTAAAAATAGCTGGTTTCTGATTTACTGGGGGAGATTCAATTACTGGTGATGTGGCGCACAGACATTGCGCCACGCACATTGCCGGCAATTGTGGTTGAAATTCCAGCTCATTTCCCCTCGCACCTCTAAGGAGTGCAAGGAAAAATGAGCGGAGATTTGTGTCAAATCTCCGCTATGAAGTGTCTCGCGGACGTTCCGGAGATACTTTGCAGCTAATGGTATCTTCCCTATTGAGTACCACGGCCATCGAGTCATGAGGCAGCTGTTATTTGAGTCAGTACATCAGTTCCTTCCTCTTCAGCTCTCATTCACTGGTTTCATCATATTCCCATCAAGAAATCCCAAGCTGCCTTAGGAAATTTGCATCTCCCAGTCGCCAACCAAGCTACTTCCACTGACATCCCCATCTTCCCATTACCCGTTGGACATACCCAATACTGTCCCAGGGCAATTACTAGGATACCAGAGTACTACTAGGATACCAGGAGAGTACTGCAGCTGATATAAAACCTATTTAGTATAATTATCTTTTAAATTTACAACGTATCAAATACATCTCACTATATCAGAGTTTTTACAATAAAGTTCTCACTTTTTGGTATGGTGGTCCAGCTTCTGTCTCATATCTATCCCATCGTCTCCATGAGATGCTAAAGGGCCACTCTATAAGGAAAATAGGATTTGGTTTTAAAAAGGAAGTGGTTCCTCAACAAAAGATTACAATGATAGGTACAGAGTGGGCTGGTTTCTGTGTAAGCCATTCCATTAGAGAGTGCAGTGTAGATATTCCATTATATTTTGCTTAAAATCCACTAATTGATAATATGATTTGTTTTCAAAACTTTTATTCATGTTTCTGCTGTCTGAGGTCTTGTACACAGGGATTTCTCAAGTGTATAATATTTATTGTACTGAGGTGTGTTCGAGTGCTTATGTGATTAGAGGATCATTGATCTCTTTGGCAAATGCTCCCTCAAGCAGCATAGGCATTTATAGTGAATGTTGGGTAGACTTTAAAAGTAAGACAATAATGTTTTGTATCATATTGTTTTGCATCCAAAGTCTGCTCAAAGCTCACTATGAAAACGTCCTGTTCTCCTATAGTGTAGGTGCCATAACCAAAGGTATCAGTCATTCCTAATTGATATTGCATTTAAATGTGCTCTTGCACGCATCGCGGAACAATACACCACACAGCTGCTTGATAAGTTTCCCTGTGTATGAAATCAAATGTTTGAAAAGCAACATTTACCTTATTCTTCAACACTAAGTTATAACTGTTTTGCAGATTTACAACATTGTTGCAACAAACTATAAAATAACAATGACAATAAAATAACAGTAGGTATGGCTGTCCGTCAAGTTGTGGGAAATGTAAAAGCTCAGACTATTATCCTTTCAAATATACTTGATACATGTTGTCTTAATTCCCAGCTCAGAAACAGAATAACAAACATTTTTAATGAAAGCTTTTATTTTCAAGAGAACATGCCACCAATTTATGGATTGACATTTTAATGTACAATCCATAGTGCTTGTACACTATGCAAATATGAAATACATGGTGTTGGCCAGGTGAGTACTTTGCAAAATAATTGCACTATGTGCTCTCTCTCTCCATCTATATCATAGTTTTCTTGCCTGCGCATGCAAGACACAGGAGCTATATGAAGGAAGCCTATCTGTGAGAGAGCACAGCACAGTATGCAGTTTGTCTTGGAAGCCCAGCTGAATGATTAGCTTACAAGCCTCCCTTTTTTTTTGCTCTCAGGCAAGCGGAGTGAACAGTCCAACACCATTTTTTATACATGCACATTTTTCAACAATTAGAAAGGGTCACCGCTTTTATCCGTTTGATTACGGATTAAAAATTGGCAATCATTAGAGTCACACATCACAGTTTTTTTATGGAAAAAGGGAAAGGACCCTTTATTATGTCCGAGCAATAGACTAATCTCACTCTTAAATATTGATGTAAACCTCTATGCCAAATTAATCACTAATCGCCTGAAAACTATAGTCCTAAAGATAATCCATGGAGACAAGGTTGGGTTTGTTCTGGGGCGCAAAGCTCAGGAAAACACAACCAAAGTGATCAACTTGATGCATCTCAACTCCAAGGGAGATGACCATAGAACCCTTCTGTCTACCGATGCCAAAAAAGGCCTTAAACAGAGTGGATTAAGGTTTCATGATTGGCCTGTTAAGGCATATGGGAATAGGTCCAGAGACACATCCCGGCTTTTCCAAACCAATTTTGGCACCAGGCCAGCAAACCTGCACACTGATTATAAAAATGGCAGCCCAAACAGTTATCCCAGAACAAACACACTTCCCAAAATTCTTTATGTGATGCAGACTTGCCAATAGATATTCTAAATCAATGGTTTTGAGATGATCAGGGCTTGATAAGGAGTGTTGTTTGGGGTGGGAATACGCCATGTATTAGGCAAGATGTACAGTTTAGATGAAAAACTAGGCTCTTCAACTCCTGTATATCACAAAATACTATCATGCTATAATGCTAGACAGAATTCTGGAGAGGACTGGAGCAAAATATACTAAGGAATGGGTATCAATAGAGAAACAACTCATCAGTCCCTATCAGAAATACCTCCCTGTCCACCACATATATCCCCTCTCCTTCACCTAACTCTAGTTTGCTAGAAAAAATTGAGATCTCTACAATACATATAATCCCCTAGTTTTCTGCTTGCAGTCTTCTTAGCCAACTCACACCGCCCCCCAGTTTTCAACATAATTGGACTGCGACAGTGGTCATTATGGTCAGTCAGTTGGTGACCTTGTAAGGGGCCCACAGTTCTTACAACTACAAGCAAATTGGGTACTGCCACATTCAGACAGTATTTATATAACTCCAACCGTGTTAAACGAGCACAAAGAGCACTAACTCTCTGAGATAGACAATGTGTAGTGCCCCAAATCCCATCCACGCAATCTCTACATTATTGAAGTTAAACTTATTTGGTTTCTCACCTAAATACACAAAGTAAAATTATTGAGATTCTAATTCTCAAATGACCGAAGTGAAATGCAACCAAAAAGGACACATTATACATTATATAGGCATGACAAGTCGGCCTTTAAGAAACGATTACTTAAACACATTGGTAACATGAAAAATGCCTTAAAAGACCAAAATAATTTCAAAACCTTAACAACTGTGGCCAGACATTTTATGATTTTCCACAACAGTGACCCCAAGCATGTTAAGGCCTTTGCTATGGAAAAAACTTCATTAAATCTCAAAGGGGGAGACATACATGGGCAACTATAACGAAAAGAGACTAAAAAAATATTTTTGATGGGGAGTATGTCACCATATGGTCTAAATGACTATAACAGTTATTCTGTATTTTTATAAGCCCTTGGAGATGAATTTATTAACTTACTACACAAATATACAAGAAATTATGTAACAATTATTTTCTTTCTCTTTTTTTTATGACCCATAATCACTGTTTATTAATTTATTAATTCATTTTCATTTGGGTTTTTCACCCCCTAAGAATAATTTACACATTTTTTATCCCTCACGTTCATTCACTTACACACAATATATATGCTACCCAAATCCCACTATCACTATTATTATATATATATAATTCCTTCTTAATGAACTACATTTTCATGTGAATCACTTAATGTGTCCTTTTTGGTTGCATTTCACCTCGGTCATTTGAGAATTAGAATCTCAATAATTTTATAGTAACATAATATAATTTTTTCACATATTCTGTCACTTTTAATAAATAATATCTCCTAGTTAGATTTTTTCACAATACCGATTTTGACTCATACTGTTCCATTTGAGTGTCAAATGCCGCTATTATTGCATTATAATATTTGGGTTTTATATTGGATGATGGATTAATTTATGGTCTATCGTCATAATATGCCTTTGCCCTATTTAGTATTGTATTTTATAATCATCGTATCGGTACATACTCTGTTTGGATTATTTTCCCATTCAAACTTCTTAACCAATCACGCTACTACAGGGGTGGGATTAGTTCCAGCCTCCTGTCCTACCATTGAACTATTTGGATGCCAATCCCTGTCAGTTTAATAACGACGGGATTGGCTCTAATGATCACGTGACCTAAAGGGTCTGGACTTAGAGACTATTTAAGGCTGATTGAATGAATACTCTTGTTTGCCTTGAAAAAGCTAATTAAGCGAAACGCGCATTGGCGTTCACTCCGTGTGCTCAAACTTTAACTATGTAGGCAGCGCTCTAAATAATTTGTTCCCCGTATATTGACAATAGTTTAATATGATAATTTACACATATTTATGTGTGGGGACCTTGAATCCATTAGCGATTAGCGCTCCTATACAGCAGGATCAAAGGGCTTATGAAATTCTGTGCTACTTTATCCACAATCCTTATTAGGTTTTAGTGTGATAGCCTGCTCTCTCTCTATAATATAGGCAGTGAATCTTTGATTTTGATTGAATTAATGTTCTTAAGTTAATACTATCCATTTAATGTTAGATTCAATACTGAGATGCATTAGATTATTAACACAAGAACTATTTTATTAATAGTGGCCAGTACATTACAGGTGGATTAAGAAGTCGCTATTCAACTTGTTATTCTATAGCACCTATTTATGGGAGAGGTGTATAGTGGACACATTAATTGGATATAATCCTGGATAGGTGCCTTTTCGTTTATATTGACATATATGCAGGCTGCACCATCGCCCACTGATCCATTTATACATATTACATGATTCATTAACTACCAAGAGTTTGACCACAGAGCCTTTTGCAGTTGATCTGCAATCTTATTATCACTTTTTTTGTTTTGTTTTTAATATTTCACATAGCTTTTCTTTGTTTTGTTAGGATGATTCATTTTTAATACATACCAATAAAATTCATTGATTTTATCACTTTCATTTTTGCCCATCCATTTATCCTGGAGTGCCCCGTTGTATAACATCTTTCCTGCATCCCCCTTTTTTTTTTTGTTATACATTCTATCTTAGGTTTCAGGGTGCACCATTTAGCTATTTTGCTAATCAACTGGCTATATTGGATTACCAGTTATATACTATAAATTTAATATCAGGACACCTGGACTTAAGACCTAATGCGGTTATACTCTCTTTGTTATTGTGCCAATATGTCATGAAATTTCAATTGTTGGTAGTAGTTTCCCACCTTATTTGAAGCTTCCTGAGTGTTTTTATCACACTGCAATACTCCACTGTCATTTGCTATGTCTCCTCTGTGTCTCTCTCCGGGCATTTATGCCGGGGAATCACTGATGCTAAGTACGTTGAGCCTTTAATCCTCATTAACAATTTGTGGTGTATGAGAAATGAAACCACCACTCAGAATGCTTTGAGAAGGAACAGCAGACGCTGAACCTACCATTTACCTAACACTGGAAGTGAACACAGATAAACAGGTATTCATACAACTCTATATAGAAACACACCGCAGCAATGTCAACATCCACAAGGAGCTGAACGTAGTACCCGCAATACGCTACAAAAAATGTATTAGCATAATACATATTTTCATATTTTACAAAATGCATTCAGTTTATCAGCTAGTGACAAATCAGAGAAGCTGCAGAAAGACAGAATTCTGACAGCCTGACAGATTCATAACGTGTACATATTATATGTAGCAATTTGCGCTAATTTGCAAGGATGGAAGTTCTTATGTTATCAAGCAACAGAAAGAAAATTGAAATCAATAGAATACAGGAAAACATTTGCATATGTTTAATTAAAAGCGATATCTACACAGCATTACTACTGTTTATCTTTTGTTAATAACATGTTGTTTTTATTCAATTAGTGATGTAAACACATCCAAAAGTCGTGAACACAAACTAAGAAGATTATATAACAATATATTACATTGATTGATATACAGATCAAATTATGAAACCACTTTGAATAAAAATTAGTCAACTAAAATAAAAAACTAAAAGTGCATATGAAAGTAATTAGGAATAAAGAATTAACAATATATAATAGTTTTATAAGGTCAAGAAAACACCATGGGGTAAATTTATGAAACTGCAGGTTTGAAAAAGTGGAGATGTTGCCTATAGCATCCAATCAGATTCTAGCTGTCATTTTGAAGAATACACTAAATAAATGACAACTAGAATCTGATTGGTTGCTATAGGCAACATCTCCAGCGCTTAAATTTAAAGTGGCGCTGCCTTGTAAAGGGAAACTTCCCTTTACAAGGCAGCGCTGCTTTAAATTTAAGCGCTGAAGACGCCAATGTCGCCGGAGTTGAAGAATTCGGACATTGATACATTTACCCCTAAGAGTAATTTACTCACAATTGGTGAGCAATTCTGCATCAGCCCCATTGGGTGCAATATTTACCTATATAAAATAACTTTTTATTTTACACACTGTATACAAAATATATGCCCCATTTTTATGCTCTGGTCAATCACGATAATTATGCTATTCAGATATCTCAGAATGGAATTATAAGATAACTATACTAAATAATATGCCGCAGTGTTAATACAAAAACACTTAGTTCTACTCACTGTTACAATTATTCATTAGACAAAAGTGAAATTGGGTTGCTTAGCAACATAATAAAAAGCTGTCAGTGCTCTTGTCAATCACCTGTATTTAGAGACATAATGTATATGCTTTTTGGCTGCCAGAATTGTAATTTTTTTGTGGAATCATATAATATGTCCTTAATTCCATTCAGCATTTTCTTTTGTACTAGTTATGGTCCTTAGGGAAGGGATTCCCTAAATCACAATGGAGAACCATTTATCCTGGCACTCTTGAAAATGTTCTGTTAATTAGAATGAAACGCGTTGAGCGGCTATACCACACAATTATTTGTCTCAATCTATATGGCTCTTTTATACTGATACAGTGTTATTGTGTCAGTTACTACTGACAATTATTGAATAAAATTGTATTACGGATCTGGAGGTTGCCTGTCACCTTTTAGAAATAATTTTGATAAAATCAACACAACACGTATAGTCAATTTAGCTTGTGACCTCTGTATCTGGACAGCTGACACAGATGGACCGATCGTAGAAGGAGGAATGATTTCCGCTGCTTATATCTAAATAACGAATTTCTTCTTATTGTGGCTGTGTAAACCGGAGGCTTATTTGATTCTTTATCTCCACTGTTTTTCATGTTCATTTGAGCGTCATCATGAGTGACATTTCATACTGAGACTGTTTACCCTCGGAATCAACATTTGGTATATTTGGATTGCACTTTGTCCGTTCTTGAATCCACTATTACAGTGGTTCCCAAACTTTCTCAGTTCGAGGCACCCTTAGGGTCACCATCATTTTTCCAAGGCACCCCTAAGCCAAAATATTTAGCAGGTAGTCCCGTTTTTTAAGTTGTTGGGTCAAAATGACGTAAGATGTATTTAGGCCCCTTCACCATCACATTGTGCCCCTTCATCATGTCACTCTGTATCCCCTTCACCATATCACTCTGTAACCCCTTTGCCATCTCACACTCTGTGTCCCCCTCTTTGCCATCTCACACTCTGTGTCCCCCTCTTCGCCATCTCACCCTCTGTGTACCCCTCTTTGCCATCTTACACTCTGTGTCCCCCTCTTCACCATCTCACACTCTGTGTCCCCCTCTTCACCATCTCACACTCTGTGTCCCCCTCTTCGCCATCTCTCACTCTTTCTCCCCCTTCAACATCTCTCACTCTGTCCCCCTCTTCAGCCTCTTTCTCTGTCCCCCCATTCAGCCTCTCTCTCTGTCCCCTCCTTCAGCATCTCTCTCTCTGTCCCCCCCTTCAGCATCTCTCTCTGTCCCCCTCCCTCAGTGTCTATCTCTGTCCTCCTCCTTCAGCGTCTCTCCGTCAACCCACTTCAGCATCTCTCTCTGCCCCCCTCCTTCAGCGTCTCTCTCTGCCCCCCTCCTTCAGCGTCTCTCTCTCTGTCCCCCTCCTTCAGTGCCTCTCTCTGCCCCCCTCCTTCAGTGTCTCTCTCTGCCCCCCTCCTTTAGCGTCTCTCTCTGTCCCCCTCCTTCAGTGTCTCTCTCTGCCCCCCTCCTTCAGTGTCTCTCTCTGACCCCCGCTCAGCATCTCTCTCTGCCCCTTCAGCATCTCACACGATGTCCCCCTTCACTCTCCATTCCTTTACTTACCTTCTTTCCTTATTTTCTGCTGTCTTATTCCCTGATGTCCTCTCTGCTGCTGCTCTTCATTAACACTGTCGGACGTGATGATGTCACACCCGGCAGTCAGTGAGAACAGTGAGGAGGAGGATTCGGCGCTGGATTGGTAAGTTGTTTGTTTTTTTAATTTTTTTCCCTTCTTCTTCATTAGCGAGGGCGATCACGGCACCCCGGTGACAGTGCCACTGCACTCCAGGAAGCTGCAGCGCACACTTTGGGAACCACTGACCTATTATATATACTTAGTCCTACAGACTATGCATCTCTGGACAATAATCAATGTTACAATTATTCCAGGATCATTTATTCTTTTTCTATTGCTATTTCTATTGTTGGTGTCACACACAATTGTTTTATTTGTTCAATTTTGTTTTAACTTGTTATTCCCTGTAGTTTGTTTTGTGTTATCCTGGCATTACATAGTGCGAGTAAAGATGTGTACCCGGGTGGAGGAAAAACAATCATCCTATTTTCTTCCTTCTCCTGTACTCATCCCATGTATTGAATCTGATGTCACGATAAACAAAATGCAAACTAGTGTTACTGATCCTGCTGAAAGTAACAGTCTTAAGAGAAGTCCCAGAAGTTGAGTTTACTGGATTATTTACTCTATTTGTCCCATAGTTTGAGTCTCTACAAATTGATTCACAAATTAACGGTTTGAGCAAATAGTCCAAGAATATAAAAATTGTTTATAATGTACATTTTGCTCAATTTATTATTGATTTTGACTTGGATTTTTTAAAACCTGTATTAATTAATGTCAGTAACTTAAAAACAATAAAAACAATTTTTTCAAAAATCCTACATAAAAATGAAATTCTGTTCATTACTTTTAGAACCCTTAGCCACTGGTGTTAAACTGTTGAGCCTGAGTTGCATTTTTAGTTTAAAGGCAATTCAATACATGTAATAATAAATCCTATTCTATTCTGTGTGTACATACACATTTGAATTCATATGAGCATCTTCATGTATTGGCATTGCAACCCAGTTTTTTGGACTCATTTCAGTCTATTCCTATCTATGGGCACACAATGTGTACATACCCACTAGATATCTTTCCTATTCATGTCAATGGCATATTCAATTCAGTGTCCTATTTATTTCAATGGGGTTGCGAGCTACATGTAGAAAGACAATTGATATGACTAGACCATAGAAATTAATGTGCCATTGACATCAATGGAGCTTCACATCATTGTTAATTGTTTTCCCCACATCAATAGAGATTTATTGAATCTCTATGTGGGCAGCACGGTGGCCTTGTAGTTGGCACTTCTGCCTCACAGCACTGGGGTCATGAGTTCGATTCCCGACCATGGCCTCATCTGTGCTGAGTTTGTATGTTCTCCCCGTGTTTGCGTGGGTTTCCTCTGGGTGCTCCGGTTTCCTCCCACAATGCAAAAACATACTAGTAGGTTAATTGGCTGCTATCAAAATTGACCCTCGTCTCTCCATCTGTCTGTTCTCTGTACAGCGCTGCGGAATTAGTGGCGCTATATAAATGATGATGATGATGATTTATGTTTGATGATGAATGCATCGAGTACCTGGGACTTTCCTAACCACCAGCCTATAACATTGAGGCTGGTGTGGGAAACAGATTGTTGTTGGTAGCAGCTAAGAGGAGTCCCAGTCAAAATAGTTTGCAGTCATTCTGGCATGGCTCATCACATCATCTGTTGTATGTTTTTTTCTATTTGCTATGGATTACAGACAACCTTTCCTGGATTACAGTTTCCCTTGGATTACAAGAAGAGGAATTCATTGGGGTTACAAATTTAGAAGATCTCCCTTGAAATAAAAAGTTTAATTGGATTATAAATAAAAGACATTTCCTGTGGATTACAAGGGAATAAAATACCTTTGTATTACAAGTATCAAAGATCCAATTGAATTCCAATAAAGAAGACAGTTTTGTTTATAAATTTTGCAATTAGACAAACAAATAAAAAATAATTATAACAGATTATAACATACAAAAGGTCAATATGTATGTGATATGTGCATACATATTGTACTTCTGGTAAGTGTTTAATCTGTATTACTTTAAATAAAACTGTTTTTAAATAATAATACACCATGAAAGCACCCCTGTATGTTTGATTTATTTAGATTTATAAAATCAGTTTTATAATAAATATTCTGGATATGCTTCAAACTAAAATAATCTATACATTTTACCAATACTTACTAGCCTCTCCAACTTTAGGAAATATATCTAAACATTTCAATTCAAACAGAGACTATATTGATGTTCATATATGTTAACATAATTGTAGTGAATATAGAGGAATTAGTTATAAGAATTAACCTATAACATAATTGTGGGAAATAAGGCGTAATTATAAATGCATTGTAAATACTGTGTATCAATTGAAGCCATTTATAATTTGTTTTTCTGTGTAAGTCAAATATAAATGACTTCCAAGCAAAACCCTGCTCTCAAATGGCCTGTGCACAACGCTGTGTCTCTAGATAACAGTTGTCACCTTTAGGGAGTGAATAGCTTCAAAGGCCCCAGGGGTGAACTACATCCTGATATAGGAGAGATTTTTGACACCTAATGAGACTTTGTACAGACGGGAGGGAGTCATTCACAGTTTGTGGTCTTACACACCAAGACCACATGATGAATTCCTATATTTTGCATAGGCAAATATGTTTCAGTTTCCAAAATACCACTTAAAACCAATACAAGCAGTGATCAACCACATATTCATAAATAGCATGTTGAAGGGCAGCCCATATGTCAAATAAAGCATGCTGTCACATAGAGAAGTTTAGGAAATAAGTATAAGCTCAACTAATACACTGGGTCTAGGCCTGTTTGGTATCAATAAATTGGTAGATTCTTAGTGGATCTATTACTAATAAAATTGGGTCTGCGTGATACTCCACAGGAAAGTTAGGTCACGTAGTAGAATTGGGTATTAAATCAGGGAACATGCAAATTGTGGTTGTAAACAATGTCACATACCACAACCCCTGGAGGTGTGCGAGTGACTTTAAAAGCTGAGACCAGTTACAAGAAAGGGTAAGCTCTGGGGGTTCAATCTAATTGAAGGACTGTCCATTTCTTCTGCCTGCCCCAGGCATACAGATTATTATACGTAAGTTATGCTCTGCACTTTCAACCATTTGTTTTTAGAACTGTTATGCAATTTTTATTTCTATGTCAATTGTTTATTAATTGTTTTTTTATAACCTGTAACCATTGTACTTTTTGTATATTAAATCTAAAACGTAATAAGTGCTGTCCTTATTGCTCTAAATGAATTCACAGCCTTTTCTGAAAAAGATTGCTTGACCATGCTAACCCTTAAAATGCTGAGGTCTGAATTGTGAATAAATTTGTATTCTAAGCCTAGTAGGTGCCTGCATGTACATTTGTGTCATAGCATGTATTCACACTTTTTACTGCTGGCGTGTGCCTTGCTAACGTGTGTGTAACAAGTAGTGCTCATTGTGTGCCAGTGTGAGGCAGTATATTGGGGTCCTATTGCCCTTATTCAATAGGTGGTGGCAAAACCGAAGTGGTTGTGTGTGTGCTGTTTGGGGGCGATTCGGCGAATCTGTAGCCTGTGTGATAGTTGAGAGGAAGACTGAGTGCTGAAATCTTCTGTAACCCCATACAGTATACAAGTCACGAGTGCGCAGAGTGCGGTTTGTGACTGGTAACGGTAGTTAGGAGAGGTTTCCTGACAAAATAAAAAGCCATTAAATTAGAGCGTGAATAGAGGCGGCTATTCCTGACAATGATTATATATTTTTATTCTGTACTGGTCAATGCCGAAATAAAAAATATTTTTGAAAAAGAAGTGTATAAATAATCTTTGTCACAGCAAAAACAACAAAACAGCAAAACTGAAGTGAAAGCAAAGGAGCTGAATGCCTGGGTCATACAAAAATTAAACTATTCCACCTAAACCAGGGGGTAAATGTATCATACCCCGGTTGTCACAACTTAGAATATTTGCTTACTGGTTTTGGCACTACTCACCAAAGAGGCGCGGAGTCTAACGTGTCCCAGGTATTCACCAGGAACTCCCGCAAGGGAGTATGGTCTTAGCTGCAGGAGACACGCAGGTCGCGGTCCTCAGAGGGAGCAACCAGTGAAGCGGTATGATGGAAACGGTGTCAGGCAGGCTGGGTCAGAACCGAGAGAATCAGGATATGCCACAGGGAAAATCCAATATCATAGTCAAGAGTAGCCGGGTCCGGGTCAGAAGCGCAGGAGAGAGTAGTCAACAAGCCGGGATCAAATACACAGGGAATTCAGAATTAGAATGGTCAGCAAGCCGGGTTCAATACACAGGAAGTTCAGAATAAGAATGGTCAGCAACAATCCGGGTAATTCACAGGAAAACAAGGAGGACACAGGAACGCTGGAGCTAGGTGGGACCTAATACTCTGGCACTCTCCTAGTGCCAGAGTGATCCTTAAATAACCAAACTAATCAGCGGCGGTGGTGACGCTGAACACCACCGCCGGAACTACTGAAAAGCGTTCCATTGCCTAGCAACGTAACGCGTGACCGCTGACCCGGAAGTGTGCTCGGTTGCCTAGCAGGCGTCCATCCCTGTGTGACGGACACAACACGGGGACGGTGCCTGATACCGGTTTTGTCAACTCCCGCGAGTTCGGCATCTTCGCAGCTTAAATTTAAAGCGGCGCTGCCTTGTAAAGGGAAGTTTCCCTTTACAAGGCAGCGCCGCTTTAAATTTAAGCTGCGAAGACGCCGAACTCGCTGGAGTTGACAAAACCGGGGAATGATACATTTACCCTCAGGTCTGTTTCATATTTAACTAAGGTGTTTCTGGCAGAATGAGTGCAACGTTTATGAGAAATGGATTAATTTGCCAAATTTACCCATATTCGGATGTCTGGGCATAAGGGAGCCACCCAGACTCTCCTAATCTTTTCTGAGTAGTCAGAAGTACAACATCCTCACCAAGTAGTTCTTCTCCAGTCTCCCCCAAGATAGTAGCTTGGGCAACTGTGTATAATCCACTGGGATGGACCTCCCCTTAATTAACAGACTGAGCAGCCATTTTTATAGAGTGTGAACAAAGACATTGCAATTGGCATTTTTCAGTATTAACTCGATAACACTGATTCTGCCACATTTCAGTGTCCCTAAGTCCTTGTCGCCATACCTCAACCTCTGCTTCTTCAAAACCCTGTTGCAGACATTGCATTTGTTCCCAGAGAGGTATGTGGAGACCCAAAGTGAGCATCCATTTCCTATAGACACTGAAGGCATTGATGGGATTCTCCTGAACTTTTAAAAGACGTTTGAGGATCCCTGTGCGTGCAGTACAGGTAAGGTATACCCCAGATCTGGCATTCCACTATCAGCTCCTCCATACTCATTGTCTCTAGTGGATCTGTTGAATCTGCTAATGGGACAGATTCTATTAGTACATTTTCAGGGGATTCAACAGGCATGTCCCTGTGCTGTAACAGTCCATTCCCGTCTTGTTTGTTCTGCTGAATATTGTTGTAACTGGATTTTCCCTTGGCCAGATTCTGCATAGTACAAATAACTTCATGTGTAAAATCATCCCATTCTGGTTCATCCTGAAAATTACAGGCACTTGCTTCCTCTTTCAACATTAGGAACACATCCAACAGGTTCTCCAATTTCTCCTGTAGACTGGCTCCTTCCCACATAATAATCTTTGGGCATTCCTCATCCCAATAATCCAAAATGTGCTGCATTGTGGTGGGGTGGTGCAACACATCCATATCCCCATCCTGCAGACTTTGCCACAGTCCTTCATCCCAGTACACCTTTCTTCTGGGTGTACTAGACTGCTTCATCCCTTCCTTTGGAAACTTTTTCAACACTGGGCTGTGATCTGCCCTCTTGTTCCTAGAGCTCACACCCATTTTACTTCTAGGGATCACCTCACTGTGATTTCCTCTCTTTGAGACACGGTTCCATCTTCCGCTCTCCCCTGGCGGGGTGCGCATCCCCTTATCAAATCGGCACTTAGGCGGCATCTTCCCTCGCCTAAAGCCCACAACGCTTTTCGTGACACTTTCTACCTTAAAGCCTTTAGGAGTAAGTTCAGAATAATGTGGTAACTGGTTTCTAGTGCTAACTGCTTTGCAGAGCCCTGGAATGTATCACGATACAGTTCCCCTGCAGCTCTACCCAGAGAGGACCTGGGACTGAGTGACCCCACTGCTTGCCACCAAAAATGTGGAGATACCGGGTTTATCTGGCCCAATGCTACCCACTTCACGCTGGCTGGCCACCTACGGGTGCCTTCCTATGCCAGGGAAGTCTACCCAGTACCTTCTAGAATTCGCATGGTCACTCAGGCAAATGCAGTTATAGAAATACAACAGTATATTTATTGTCATACAAACAACACTAGAATATTATGTACACACAGTAAATAAATGTCAGGCAGGTTTACCACTTTATCTGTCCCTTACCCCACTAGCTTAAGTCACCTGGCTGCCCAGACTTCACGAACCATAGATCTCTCTCAGGTGCATATATAGACTCTAGTTAGAGAACGACAACTCTAAACCTAGATCTTGCACCTTCATGAATGAAATCCCAGAACGAACACCCTTCCCCCTTGGAGTGACTCCTTATATCTTGGGTCTAATTTCCACAGTCTTTCCCCTCCCTCTGCAAACCCCTGGGTCTATTCTCCTTAACCATTGGTCAGTGCTGGACTAGGGGGGGTGAAGATGAGCTGTCCTTCCACAAAACCTCCCCTGTTAGATGACCTGTCTGGACTAGCCTGGTGAGAACAATGGACACTAATTCGTTTTCCCACTCCAGCATCTTACAACCTTATCCCTACCCTTAATCCCCCTGGCTTCACTTTAAAGACAATGAATAGCAACCTTACTGCAAGTCATCAATATACAATACACAATATACATATGTACACTGAACTACAATGTCCCCTTAGCCACATGTTATTGGACAATGCAGTAGTCTGGTGAGCTGGGGAACAAAAGCATGGGCTATAAAAAGTACTTGCTATAATTCACATTATGTGAGAAATGAGAAACCAAATGCTCACAGGGTTATCACACTCATTTTGTCACAGGCTGGTTGAATTTTTTTTAAGTACCAAAATTTTCCCATCCATGCACATGCTGAAACCCCATTGAAATGAATGGGAAATTGAAATGATTTGGAAAAGCTCCATAATGTTTCTGTTCTGGAGGCATTCTCAAATACATGGCCAGGTGCATTGCTTTAAAATGTGTTTTCACATGGGATTTGCACTTGCACTTTGTGACGCAAACACAAGATCAGTTGGATCTTATTTTAAAACATTATTTTCTAGAGCTCCCTGGAGATGACTGTTATATGGAAAAAAAGTTTTCTACCATTATCCATGCTAACTTTCCAATTAGGTACGCTGATGAATATTTATAGGAGAAATCCACTCGCTGTTTTTTACCCAAGTTAACAAAGTCTTGGGGAATCCATGACAGGGCCTTCACAGCTCAAAAGATTTTCACCCATACTGCCATTTGCATTCAAAGTTACCTTGGGATAAGTTTGGATAGAGGAGTGAAGAACATTCAACACAATAAAGTTTTATAAGGAGAAGTACTCAGATGTTGTGTTTCCAACCAGAGACAAATTATTGTTATGTTTGGCTTTCTTCTTATTTTTTTTCCCATCTACAGATTTTTATTAATATAGAACTCATCAGTTCAATGTTTTTAATGATTGTTTATTTAGCTTTTAGTCCTTGATACACCTATATCATTAAGTTATGTTTTTTATTCACTTTTCTTTCATTTGCTATATTATAATAGCTGATTCATACAGTATCAGGACCTTGAATACAAGGGTCTCTTTTTACTAATCAGCAAGTTAGTCCAGTGAATGAATCTCACTGCTGATTGTCACACGTCACAGGGTGGTTGCCCTGATTTGAGCAGCTAGTAACAGTTTGTCAGCAGTAAATTTAATTCCCCTGTGTTCAGTATGAGCTGTGAGGCACCATAAGAAATACTTGTATTGGTCTCAGTATGGGAAAGTGGTAAGTGTAACTACTGGTTCACTGGAGCAGTAATGTTAAATTACCTCATCTTAGTACTAGGAGCCATTTCCCTATCTCGCCTCATATAATTTAAGACTTTGATAAACTAACCCTCCAAGGCAATGCCTACAATCACATTGTGGGAGTGAAGGAAAATAAATAGCTCCAACCCCGCTGTTGGGGACCCTGACCACCCTGTGGAGTAGCAAAGACAGGTTTGTCATTCCTAGTGGTGTGGTTCAGTGGAAATTAAATTCCAAAAGTCTGCAGTGAAGGCATGAAAGAATTGGCCCCAAATCTGTTATACTAGGAAGCTTGGGGCACCATTACACTAGACTAGGGAGCTACAAAAGCCCTTATTACCCTTGTTCTAGATGTAACCAATGACCAAATCATTAATTTTCAACAGACTTCAGTCAACGTAGTCTAATATTCAAAATTTCAAAATACTTGATCGATAAGGTTTATAGAAGTTTATAGGAGTATGTTTATCTTTTCTTTTTTATATATCCCAGACCAATGGTGTTTAGGTGCCAAGTTAGAGCCTCTGACCTCTGCTAAGGGGCTTTAGTATTTAAACTGCTATTTTCAACATTTCCAGGAGTGCATAGGAAATAACTACACTCACCATGGTACATCAAGAGTTTGAAGAGGTTTAAGTAAATATCAAAGCTTATTTATTGTCTAAAAACACAATCTGTCTGGAACTTCAAAAAAGTTGTCACTTATAGTATTGGATCTGTCCTGTTAGTACCTAAGCCAGGCACATTGGTGACAAATGTCAGGACATTAAGGCCTCATGATACATATTAGTACCATGGCTCTAATCAAGAACCCAGATTGTAAGGTAGAGGTAGTATGGCTAAAAATAAGAATCTAGGCTGGAATTTAGGAACCCCATTAGTAAGCCAGAAAAACAGGAGTGAGATTGTAACTACTTGGGAGAGTAGTGGTGGGGAGTGCAATGGAAGGATTTGGTTGGGGATACTTTTTTTTAGGGTGATGTTGAAAGTGAGGGAAAATCGATAGAGGGAATTATGGATTTTTACAAGTGTTGGAGTGAATATAAAATTTGTAAACAAGTTTTTAGATAACGCCCATCATAACATAGATAAATTAATATATCTAAATATATTTACATAAGAAAAAACTTATATATTACTGCCAGGATAGCAGGGGCTGGCTGGCAAATTTTAGCCCAGGGAATGAGACTTGACTCAGCAGCCTATTAAGGACATTTGAAAGGAAAAGAAAATGCAGGTTGCCCAGTGATCCAGCCCAAGGTTGCCCACTATGGGATTGGCCAGGGGGGCAAATGCCCCCTGCACCCCAGCACAGCCATGCCCTGCAGGATAGCAACTAAGAGGCTTTACTTGATAAGTAGTTAGGCAAAGTCTGCAAATAGTATTTGTTCCTAAGGAGCACAATCCAGTGCTAAATGATTGAATGTTCCACACTCTCTTTCTCTCTCATATTATTTTACAAAAAACAATACTCTCCAGCAGTTTCTAAGACAAAGACAAACAAGAGTGAATAGAGAATTGTGACCACCATGCAAACAGTGCATACAAATGTATACATTTATTTAAACAGCTACTCATAACACAACCTATAAAAAGTAAACAAAAATCAATTATAAATAACATAAAATATCATAAAATATCTTGATCCGGGACTGCCATGGGCACTTGGTTTGCTCCCAGTTTTGCCACTCTATATAGGATTATTCAATTCTGAATATATCTGGAATGGTTTGTTTGGGGCAAACCTAGTGCTGTATGGCAGGTGCATAGATTATTTGTTTTTTATTTCAGATGGGGATTTTTTATCTTCTGATTTTTTTGTTGAACACCTCAAAGGTAACACTTAAGGTTTGAAATTCACTAGCACTAAAAGTTTAGATTCCATTTATTTCCTCAATATCCTTTACTTAAAAATAATCATATTGTTATGATGACCTTTCATAACAATCATTTTTGGAACTACAATAGTTGCCATCTTAAACCCTGGAAGAGTAATGTCTCTAAATGTCAATTACTAAGACTTCGTAGGAACTGCACCGAAGATAAAGATTTCAAGAACCAACCGAGGAATCTTCCTGGCTTGTTTAAAGAACAGCGTTATCCTGAGTATATTCTAAAGAAAGTAATGCAAATGTAAAAAATATCATAGATGTTCTTTATTGAATAACACTAGGGGTGAACTACATAAATCAAGGAGATAAAATGGATTTACAATCAAGAGAATGCACTTGTTTTTGTGAGTCAATTTAATACATATTCAAATAAAATTAAATTAAGTAGCAAAAAAGAACCTGGCAATATTGGAGCCCGATTTTGTGACCATTTATACTAGTGTCATTTTCAGGAGAGGGGCTATGTTGAAAAACAAATTAGTGCCTAGTTTTTTAAAAGGAATAATTTTGATTTGAGCGATAGACCCCTAAGTATAGACATGCCCATCTGGTTGCCTGAAGAAACCCAAAGTTTTTTTTAAATGCAATAAAAACAATTGCATAACTTGTTTGTTTGCTATTAATAAAAGGAAAACTTTTGATTCATGCGTCTCTAAGTAAGAATTTGAAATTAAAAACTTTATGAATTGTCAGTCAACTTTCATCGTTGATGTGATAGACTGTGTTTGCTGCCTGTAAAAAAAAATCCTTAAGAATAATAAGGCCTATAGACTTTCGAAAAACATTGCCCTCAAACATGGAGGCAATGTGGAAATTATTAAAGTTACAGAAATTTAACATATTAAATCTACCTTGAGAGGGGGAGATTGTTTTGGTAAATTATGCATTTTAATTAGGATCCCTCTTTCCAAGGGGCCTTAATGAATCCTTTGAACTTAATGTGACTTAATGGACTCCCTATCTAACCTAAGTATTTGAAAATACCATTAGTCCACTCTATATAGACATCAGCGATTCAAATAGTAAATTACTGTCTATAATAGGAGAGGTTGTGAGTGCAATCCCCGAATGGGATATGAACAAAAGATAATGGTCATAATGGTCTTATTATGAGAACACACTCTATTACTTCATTTATTTTGTTTTAATTTTGGTTTTATTAAACATCTTTTTAAATGTGATTAAATAAGGTGATTTTTAAGAGGGTGAGCCACCATCCATACAATATATGAATTTTTGCATTGTATGTGTATAGAAATGTTTCTTAATAAGGTATCAATTAATACATGTTGCCTCAATTAGAATAATGATTGGCTGTCAATTAATTAAAAATGGATTTAGTCAGGAGAAACTCTCTATCTGTGATCAAACCGCATTTGAACTGAGCGGAGAAACGCATAAGAATGAGAGTCTAAAGGACACATGTGCAAACTGATTTCTTCAAAAATATCTTGGAGGAATTTTATACTTAGGAATGGACAGTGCCGATTCAACTTATGTGTAAAAGATTGCGCTGCTGGAATTGAGGACTAAAGCTCCTTGAGACACGAGCTGTTCATAACCGGAGGTGGTTGTTATCTACACAGCTCTGTTGAGCTGCTCTGATCTCACGGAGAGGACTATGCTGTTTGAGCTGAATGCTGATGCCCCACATGACACAATTTGTCTGAGAAGGGAGTAGGTCTTGAGAGTATACGGACAGCGCTGCTGAGCTGCATCTAATCCACGGTGAGCACAATTAATACTCCTCGAGTGAGAAAATGTACAATAGAGGAATAATTTGCCTCCTCAAAGACTATGAAAGATATGTTACACAGGCACTGATGCTCTTATCTCTGTGATGATTGGCTTTGGAGCCTAATTTAAATTTATTTTTAAAGATATGAAACTTTGAACCTCAAGGATAATCCAATTATTATGGGACTTCTATGACAATTCCAGAGGAGACATATACTTTATTGGTGCTACATAAATAGCCAACTGTGATTGGAACTCCTTAATTTTAAATCTTGTTGGCTTAATTGAAGTCTCTATACAAAAGTCCTGAATATATATAATAGTACCGAAAGAATATAATGTATTTATATTTGAAGAATTATCCAGTATATTAGCAAATAGGGAATTAGATGATTGCACCATGTTTATCAAGATATAAGATGACATAGATGTCCAGGATCCAGATATTTTATGTTATACCTACCAAGTGTAAGGTGTTTAATGGGCCAGTCAGAGCTGTATTGAGGGCAGTGCCGGTGGTGTGATTGCACAGGGCAAAATCCCAAGGGGGGCGCATCGAGGGTCGGACTGCGCCACGGGGAACCGGGCTATTCCCCAGTAGGCCCCGACCCTGATCGTTCCCCTCTTCGTTTGTGGGGGGAGCGGAAAACAAAAAAAAAATACTCACGTGACACTCCCAGACTCCTCTCTGCTCCGTTCGCACTGAATGTCGGGTGTGACGTCATCACGCCCGACGTTCAGTGAGGAGCGGTGCAGAGAGGAGGCAAGAAGACTGAAGAGAGGAGAGAAGAAAGAAGCCGATAGAAAAGGTAAATGAAGGAACAGAAGCAAGGGAGGAGCATGACGGAGTGAAGGGGGAGCATGGCAGAGGGAAGGGGGTGCATGGTAGTGTAAACGGAGAGCATGGCAGAGTGAAGGGGGTGCATAGCAGTGTGAAGGGGGAGTATGGCAGAGTGAAGGGGGAGCATGGCAGTGTGAAGGGGGAGCATGACAGAGTGAAGGGGGAGCACAGGCAGCATGACAGAGAGTAAAGGGGGAGCACAGGCAACATAGCAGAGAGTGAAGGGGGTCCAAAGCAGCATGGCAGAGTGTGAAGGGGGGTCAAAGTAGCATGGCAGAGTGTGATGAAGGGGGGCCAAAGCAGCATGGCACAGGGTGATGAAGGGGGGCCAAAGCAGCATGGCACAGGGTGATGAAGGGGGGCCAAAGCAGCATGGCACAGGGTGATGAAGGGGGGCCAAAGCAGCATGGCACAGAGTGATGAAGGGGGGCCAAAGCAGCATGGCACAGGGTAATGATGGGGATGGCAAAGGCAGCATGGAGGGCGCAGTGTGATCATAAGGAGGCACAGCAAGGGGATTAAGGGGCAGAGTAATGTGTGTGTGATGGCACAGCGGGCTTGCGGCAATGTAATGTGTGTGTGGTAGGTGGTGGCTAAATAATGGGTGCTATTTTGTTTGTAGGGTGAAGGTGGGGCAATTTAATTTTATAGTGGGGACTATTAATTTAAGATGGGGTGGTTTGGGGGCTTTCAACATCCAGACAAGCTGCAACTAAAGAAACCAGCAGCCACAGGTGGTAAAAGTGACAAGAACAGGTAGGACAGTCTGTAAAGTGTCTAGTGCAGGTTTGGCTAACCTGTGACACTCCAGGTGTTGTGAAACTACAAGTCTCAGCATACCCTTCCAGCATTAAGCTGCCTAATATTGGCAAAGCATGCTGGGGCTTGTAGTTTCACAACACCTGGAGTGCCACAGTTTAGCCAAGCCTAGTCTATTGGGACAATCCTGATTTTTGGTGACTGTTCTGCCCAATCTAAGGGGCAGGTCAAGACTGTGTACTCTTTATCTACACACTGCATTCTTTATACACTACACTATGGTGCAAGCTGTCCTTCATGGGCTGACCACTCTCCCTCTAGTGTCTGGTCTTGCCTCTATGATGGCTGGCCACCAGTCCGACACTGGGTGCAACTGCCACCCACTATTTTTGCCATGTATATATAAATGTGGTGCTGCCAAAATGCAGCACTATATTTCAGCATCTGTCCGGCAATTTTTGCTGAAACAATGCTGTCAGAGGAGCCAAACAGAGCCAGGAAGCAAAGAAGAAAAAAGAAGGAGAAGCAGAGAAATGTCAAGAAAAGAAAAGAAGCGAAGATAATTAGAATACTTCAGAGAATACAGGGGGAAAAGTAGCTGCAGAAAAAAGGGGAGTGAGTGGTGTACAGGAAACTGGGGAGAAGATTATGCAGAGAACAGGGTGGTCGAGGGCTGGAGATAACAAAGGAGAGATGAGCTGGAGAGGATGGGGGAGAATTGTCTGCAGAGCATGGGGGGGTGGGGGCTTGTGAGCATGGGGGAAAGTGGCTGCAGAGAACAGGGGAGAGCGGGACCTGGTGAAAATGGGGGGGGAGTGTCTGGAGAGAACAGGGGGAAAGGGATCTGGCTAGAACGGGGAGGAGTGTCTGGATAGAACAGGGTGAGGGGTCTGGTGAGAATTGGGGGGGTGAAGGGCCCGCAGAGAACAAAGGGGGTGCGGGGGCTGGTGACTACATGGGGAAAAAGTGGCTGAAGAAAATAGGGGGGAGAAGTGACTGCAGAGAGCAAGGGGGGAGTGGCATGAGAAAATGGGGAGGTGACTGGAGAGAACAGTGGGAGGAGAGATTATGGTGAGAATGGATGAAGGGACTAGAGAGACAAGTGGTGGGGGAAAGAGTGCTAGAGAAAACAAGGAGGGGGATTCAGTGGCCTGGGGGTTTGAGAGAAGGAGGGATTTTCTTTGTGGTACATAAAATATATGATACATAAATACTATAAAACAAAATAACATACAGTAACCTTATAAACCTGATTCTTAAGCTCAGCCCGCCTACTGTGAGGTAACTAGGACTACCTGTGTATGCTAATATGCATAGGAAATTCACACAAAGGTGTGAATCACAATCTATTCAGAAATAACCAGAAACTCTTATAACTGTCATATCTTTTTTGTGACACATCACAGATACATATTTTCCACTTAATTGCTTATAAGATATGACATTATTAGGACCAATATTCATGATCACTATAAATTTTTTATGAGCGTAGTAAGTTTAACAAATGTCATAGGCATGATCCCACTGACTATACACATGTAGACATTGATGCCAGTACAAATTATGAACATTATTTATTTGATGTAGTCTCTTTCCTATTGGAATATATTGGACATGCTGAATGTTGTAACTAGTGTCCCTAGCCCTTACAACTGCTGGGCCCCTGGGAAGTTGTCCATAAAAGTTCCTTCTCAGACTGTGAAAGAGTCCTTCACTCTAGATAATTATACATACAGCCTGTTGCTTGTACAATATGTCCATGCTTAGGGACAGGACAGATACTTTTCAATACAACATCCAGGGTCAAATGTAAATGAACTCTTTGTTATATTTACTAAACTGTGTGTTTGAAAAAGTGGAGATGTTGCCTATAGCAACCAATCAGATTCTAGCTATTATTTATTTACTACAGTCTACAAAATAATAACTAGAATCTGATTGGTTGCTATAGGCAACATCTCCACTTTTTCAAACCCGCAGTTTGGTAAATATACTCCCTTGTGTGCACACTAGGGTTACGATTTATATATTTTTATTTCATGAACTCGTGGTTACTCCCTGGCCACAATGAAATGTCTTTAAGTTTAAGGGTTACATGTCCTCTGGGATCCCCTTATTCCTTTATTTATTCTGCCTTGCGTTATCCAGATCCTTTTGTCAATCTTGTATATAAGAAATATCCTGGAGGACTTGCGTGATGTCTGTTTCCACTGTATGTTGGTAAGCAATCAAGTGATCTACCGTCTGCTCAATTTGATTGGTTCTCTCCTGAAATATGTTTAGCTCCCTTTTATGGCTGTGCATAGCCTTTTTGCAGTTTGAATTGTAGTAAGCAGCAAGTTTCTTTCATCTCTTTGATGTGGGTAAAGAAAATCTTCTGATAATTGGGGCAAAGGCGTCCTCCTCAGGGTCCAATTACACCTGGCTGTGGAACAAGTTTGGCCTATCTGACTGTACTTCATATGATTATTTTTTCCTGTATGGACTCTTGTGGAGATTAGCAGCCTTCTGGAGATCACCTGAAATACTTAGGGTCACTGTATTCCAGCTTATATTTCATATGAGCATATCTGAGTTCTGGAGAATTTAGTTTGCACTGCTTACTCCACAAATCTTGCACATGCAGCCCCTGTGTGCTAATTTATGAGTGCAGCGATGGATTGTGTATATTATGATGGTTTCTAAAATACAGACTTGCACATATCAAATTTAAATTGCACAAAGAAAGGATTAGAAAAAAGCATTTTTTAATATATAGAAAATCAGGGCTGATTTAACTGTAATGTTGTGGAATGGTCACTTTTAAGTATTTGTCAAAGACATTCAGTTGTCAAGGGTCCTGTTACTGTAAGATTAACACAGAATGTTAGGCTTAATAATAAGTATGTGATAGTACTACTTATGAGCTGTAATCAGGTGAGATCCAGCTCTTTAATTATAAGAACTGTATTCCAGCTTGTAAATGTATCACAGAGTGACAGACACAGACTGCTTCCTGATTGCAGGGAACTGTACAATTACAGTCTGCTTAGACAAAAATAAAGCAAAGTCAGTGAATAATAACAGTGACATTAACTGAATTTTTACCTTTTATAAATTGGTTGATATTATGTAATATTGCTTTTCTCAATGTTTTAACCAGAATATGTCAGCACTATAAAGTAATGCTGCATAAAAGACCATGAAACAAACATTAAAATATAGGTGGATGTGCATTTCATGTATATAACCATGGGTGTGCCTATAATTAGGAAAATTGAGGCAGCTGTCACAATCAGATTTGAAGGTTTGAAGGCAGCAAAATTTTAAGGAATTCATTTTTTAAAGTGTTTAATGTCTTTAGCAAAAGCTATAGTTAATGGTTTCTTTAGTGTTGCATATCTAAACCATGACTACTTTAACACTATTTTTGCTTTATTTATGTTATGTTGGAAACTAGTACAGTTGTTTATGTGCATTTGTATAAAACTGACCATTCACATTAAGGTCCATATTGGTCATGTGGCAATCAAACCAACTAAAAGTATCAATTTTCTCAAGGTTTACTAGGTGAAGGTCCCCATGTTTGTAGCACATACACAGGGTTGGACTGGCCCGCCGGGGAGCCGGGGTATTCCCCAGTGAGCCCCGATGTCTGACGTCTCTGCCTTCTTCCTTTGGTGGGGGGAGCAGGTACTTTTTGTTAAAAAACCCCAAAAACGTATCTCATCGCGGCGTCGGCGCCCCTTCTTCCTCCTTCCTGCTCCGTTCGCACTGGATGTCGGGCGTGACGTGATGACGTCACATTCAGTGAGGAGCGGCGTAGAGAGTAGCCTGCAAGCAAGTCAGAAGAGAAGAAAAGAGATGAAAGAAGCCAATGGAAAGGTAAGTAAAGAAACAGAGGCAAAGGGGCAAAGCAGAGTGATGAAGGGGTGGGGAAGCAGCATAGCACATAGTGATGGGGGGAGGGAAGCAGCATGGCACAGAGTGAAAAAGGAGGAGAGAAAAGTAGCATGGCATATAGTGATGGGGGAGAAAAGCAGCATGGCTCGGAGTGATAAAGGGGGAGAGAAAAGCAGCCTGGCACAGGCTGATGAAGGGGGGAAGCAGCATGGAACAGAGTGATGAAGGGGGGGCTGGAGAAGGGGGGAGAAAAAGCAGCATGGCACAGTGTGATGAAGGGGGCCAGGAGATGGGGGAGCAAAAGCAGCATGGCACAGTCTGATGAAGAAAGGCCAGGTGAAGGGGGGAGCAGCAAGGTGTAGCAATGTAGTGTGCGTATGTGATGGCACAAGGGGCTTGTGGCAATGTAGCGTGTGTGTGATGGCACAGGGAGCTTGTGGCAATGCAATGTGTGATGGCACATGGGGCTTGTGACAATGTAATGTTTGGTGTGTGTGTGTGTGTGTGATGTCACAGGGGGCTTGTGGCAATGTAGTGTGTGTTGGCACAGGAAGCTTGTGGCAATGTAGTGTGTGTGTGTGTGTGTGTGTGATGGCACAGGAGGCATGTGGCAATCTAGTGTGTGTGTGTGTGATGGCACAGCGGACTTGTGGCAATGTAATGTGTGTGTGTGTGTGTGTGTGTGTGTGTGTGTGTGTGATGATGCAGTGGACTTGTGGCAACGTAATGTGTGGCGCGTCTGTGTGAGAGAAGGGGGCTTGTGGCAATGTAAATTGTGTGTGTATGTGAGAGGTAGGTGGTGCTTCTTTGTTTGTGAGGTGATGGTGGATGCTATTGATTTAATGCTGGGGCTGGTTGGAATTTTCTAAATGTACCCATTTTTTTCCAAATAAGGCCCCCAACATTCCAGGATCCAGACAAGCTGCAACTAAAAAAACCAGCAGCCACAGGTGGTGAAAGTGACAAGAACAGGTAGGAAAGAGCAGGATAGTTTGTCAAATGTTCTGATTCTAGTGGAAAAATCCAGATTTTGGTGACTGTTCTGCCCAATCTATGGGGCAGGTCAAGACTGTGTACTCTTTATATATACACTGCATTCTTTATATACTACACTATGGTGCTGGCTGTTCTTGGTGGGCTTACCACACCTCTCTAATGGGTTGGTTACGCCTCCCTAGTGGCTGGCCACATCCCTCTGGTGGGCCTCTACCATTGTATTCTCCATGTTGGAACTTCATGCCCCAGTCCAACACTGCACATACACACACTCTTCCTAAATAACCAAGTGCATTAGTGCACCTGATCCTGTAGGCTGATGTCTGTAGTGGTGTCTCACCAGAGCCAATGATCCATTATTGTTGTTGAGTGGGAGGTTTTTGTCACACGGCACAACACTAGAGTACTGAGAGGAGTGAAGAAAACACAGACGATAAGAAAATGGGGAAAATATTCTGAAAAAATACTATGTATAAGTTACCTATTTCTATAGTAATCATTTCCTGTTTTTATAATTTATGATATATCCCTCATTCCCTTGTTTATTTATTTTCCTTATTTTTAGCCCATCTATTTTTTCTAAATACCTCTCCATCCTGCTTTTGTCCACATTACATACTCTCAATTTCATATATCTATCTCATCCCACTCTTGTATCTACATCCTATACATCTGTAGGCAAACACCCATTATTCCTCTACAAGCACACCATTGTATCACCCTGCACATAGTGTTTCACGCATAACTCCTAGTACGTTTATATTCTATTATTTGTCCCCTTCAAGCCATCCATCTACACATAACATTAAATAGAGATTCCCAGTATATTAGGAATAAACATCACATCTCCCTATACCTATAGTCATTTGCACAAATCTCCTCGTCTTTTTACATTTTGTTCTTCTCCCTCCTCCCTTCCCTACCTGATGTGTTTACTGAACTCGCTGCTAGCAAGCAAACACATCACTGTTACACTGTTCTGCTATACATCCGGAGGTCCGGCAGCTGTCAAAACTGTAAAAAATAGATCAAAGTAAAAAAAAAAAAAATGCATGGGGTCCCCCCTCTATTCATTATTAACCCTAGTGCTGCCAGACTACTGCTGGTTCCGTGAAAATTGGGGACAAAAATTTGCGTGGGGTCCCCCCGATTTCCACTGAACCAGCACTAGGCAAACCAGCCAGGGTTGGTGGCACGATAGGAAGGGAACACACAGCAGGGGTCCCCCTGCCATAATGACAAACCAACCCCAGGCTGTTCAGCACTGGACTGGATTTCCTAGGGAGTGGGGTCTGCCAAAACATACGAGCTGGCCCCCCCTCTAGGGACACCCAGCCCAGGCTGAAAGCACTAGGGCTCTTCCTACACCCCTGGGCGGTGGGTGTAGGGTAATAAACGGCGATAAAAGTGTAAAAAAATAAACAGAAGCCATTTTGTTTTGTGGAACTACAAGTTCCAGCCAGCCAAGGTGCCATAAATAGTTTGGGCATGCTGATACTTGTATAACTACAAGCACCAGCATACCCATGGCAGCCAGGGCATGTTGTCACTTGGAGAGCCACAAGTGCCAACATGCCCTGACACCCACGACTGACTGGGACCTGTAGTTCCACAAAAGAAAATGTTAGATAAACCACCACACCCTCATTAAAACCACAACATTTAATAAAAATAATAAACCCACAATAAAGACAGTAAACACCCTCATTTATACCACATATTTTTATTAAAAATAATAAATGCCCTTATACTGACCATTGATGTTTTCATCTGTTGTCAGCAACTTTTAATCTTAAAATGACTTTCAGCCAAGTACAAAATAAATTTGTATCCAATAGTCCAGCTTGAAAAAGTCCAAAATAAATTTGTAATTCCCAAAGTTCGGCTTGAAATGTCCAAATATTATTTGTATCCAAAAGTCCCTGCATGTAATGTCTTCTCTTCTTCTTTGGCAAAAAGCCCCGCTTGTTGATTGCAGTCTTCATTTCTTCTTGGCCAGGGGGGCCCCCTTGTTGCTTGAAGCTTTCATCTCTTCAGCCAGGAGGGCCCCAGATTTGTAAGATCCACGCTGGAACATGCTTGCTTGAAAAAAATTAAAAAAGAGGAGAGCAGCCGCGAACAGCTTCTACAATGTAGAAGCTCCGATACGTAATGAACTTAGTTCATTGCGCTAGGACTATTTACTATGTATTAGGGGATTTTCCCACGCTGTTGTGGGAAATCTCCTGGTTAGAGATATGACTATATTCACTGCAGGAGCTTTTAGTGGCGCTAGTCTTACACCACTACTCATACTACAACCTGAGTCTCATAAAGTCTAGATGTATTTTTATTTGGTTTGCTATTCTCAAGGGGTAATTGGCTGTTGTCCATTTTATCTAGTTTTCCACTTTTTGAGCACGGCCATATTTAATTTCTGTTTCATATAATTACGTGTAGTTTATGGATCGTGATCACCTCAATATACAGCGCTGCTTAATATGTTGGAGCTTTATACGTAGAGAATAATAATAATAATAATAATAGTGTAAAGGTACAGGATTATGTTTAAAGTTAAGGATAGAAGCAGATAGTCATTTTATGAACAGTTATTTTACTTTACTCAGGTTAATGAGAAGAGATAGCAAGATTATCCCTTCTATCAACAATTAAACCAATTAGGTTGGCAGAGGTAATTATGTGCATTCCAGTCATGACAAAGGTTAAATATTTAATTGCAAGGAGTTAGAGTAGCGATTTGCTAAGACTTTCTGGAAGTAGAGGCTCGCTGGGCTGGGAGAGAGTAGGGGGGCATCTGCCACCGGGCCAGTCCCATAGTGGGCTACCTTGGGCTGGGTCACCTGTATTTTCTTTTTCGTTTAAACTGTTTCTAAATAGGCTGCTGAGCCGAGTCTTACCACCCTAAATTTGCCAGCCCTCCCCTGTCTGGAAGATCAATCCATTCTGAAAACACTTATAGAACTTGTACATGTTTTCCTAAAAAGAAAACACTTGACGACCAAATAAACCATTTTAACCATTAACATGGAATCAGTGGCCTAGTAGAAAATAGGAAATAAGCTTTTATTCTTGCTGCTTAGTCGAACACATTGCATGTTATCCAACTGGAAGACAGGCTTTTATAGAAACATGAGTGAAATAACTTGGACTATTATTTTGAATTAAATTTTATTTCAAAATGGATCAATTTGTGCATAAAAGCCCTTCAGTGTTGTTTTATGGCTACTGCTTCATAGAATAGAACTGCACATAGCACAATCTGTCTGAAACCAGTCAATGGAGACTCTGTACACAGCACATGATTGTCTCTAATAAATGTTTACAATGTCCTTAATGTGGCTTGTATATGAGGAAGGCACAGATCCATAAAACATTGTGAACTGTCCAATATTGACTTCACTAAATGCTTGTAACATTCTGAACAAACTCCACTGAAGGATTTATTTTGTTTGTTTCTAGATGGACAATCTGTGCTTTTTAATGCGAACCCACTATGTCTCTGGAATCATTAAAGTGAATATGGAGACATCAGTCTTTTAGTTCAAAGTAGGGAACGACTTCTAATGATAATTACATTTAATTTATCTTTTGTCGTTTTTACGTTTTAAAACACTGTGTTTTATTGACTTTACTCTATTTCTCATTTTCAACCTATTTTGAGATATATTAAGTTAAAAAGTGAGCATTTTATTGTTAATGAAAAGGGATTTAATTAAAATTGTATCTAAAATGAGGATCATTTATGAACACTGAAAAATTATCAGACCCAACATGTTACATTACATAAATGCTCAATATTTATGTCCTATGTAATAAGGGACACTGGGGTACTTATATTTGAATTCTCACAACTCTGTATTTTGATTTTGTATTGGTATATACGTGTGCTTATTAAATTGTGCCTAGATCGAACATGAGGAGCTCAATTGTAAATATTAGCAGATTACCGTTAACTATTAGCTAGTGGTATTAGTGCATGATTTTATAAGACAGGCTTTGCAGACCCGAGTCTCTAGTGGTTACCAAAATGTACCATGTCAACTTCTGGCTGTCTATTATCATATTCATTGCCACAAAACATAATATATATGCATTTTAATGCCTGTTCTACATTGCACATTAGAATCTGCCCATGTCATCACATAAGCCCCCTTGTGAATTTGGAGCCATCTTGCTGTATCAAACACGTCCAATGGCTAAAAAATAAATAATGAGGTCCCAATAAAATAGGAAACTTTTTTTCTGCACTTACATATTTGCCTGCCTGCATGCATTGATTCAAAGGGTTACCATGTAAATGGAAGTATCCAGAAGTCTCCTCTTCTTTTGGAGTGGCTTTTTTGCATTCGGATTGATATAATTTGTATAGGACAATATGTTTTCAATTTCTACTCTCATGGTGCCTCTCCCATCAGGTATTGCCATTCCCCTGGTGCACTGTGTGATTCAATGTTTGCTACACTGGTATGGACTTCACACTCAGCCTGTCACGGTTTCGGCAGCTCCCAGGAAAGAACCACTTGGCTGAGGCAGCAATTGGAGACACGCCACATCTGGTTGAGCAGATTAGTTCTGAGAGAAACAAACGAGTGATGGACGAAGCCAAAGTCAGTTATGGACGAAGTACAAACAGAGAAATTCAAAACAAACTTTGCCCCTACAAAGGTTTGGTAGAACTGGGGGACTTATAAAGGCTACAAGCAAGGGAGATAAATGTTCAGATTGACCTGACCTTTTCACTGAAGGGCTGATTGCAGAGTAAGAAAAGTAGTCCAGGTGAGGAGACTAATTAGATTACTGGTCTTAGCAGAGTGCTGATTACAGGAATTGAGAGAACGTGTTTGTAGCTGTCATTGTGAACTGTTTTCTGACAGCTGTCATCTGGAACCAGTGTTGAATCCTTTCATACTCCCAGGATATTAATCCTCCTTGATGAGATAAATTATTATGTCTCTATTGTTCCAAAAACCTGACCAGGTGGATAGACAAAATGAACTTTGTTAAAATAAAAAGTTACAGTAAAATGTATATACTTGAACCAAATACTTAAGCGTCTTGTGGAAACTAAAATTCTCAATTATCAAAGCAAGTTATCAGTCGCAAACTGACAAAGTAGCAGATGATTAATACCTTGCTTTAATAAAGGGGAAGTATATAAATTTGTGTACTGTCAATGGTACGGTAAATAAATCACCTCTAGTAATATTGCTATGATACTTTTTCTCTTTAGTACTGTATACTGCATGTAGTTTTTAATAATTCACTAAACCTCTTCTGAGACAGAAATAGCAACTGTGACACCAACACAAAAGAGAATAAGCATAACAAAACAATAAAGATAATCCAAATGACACATTTTTCTAATGAAACACATTCTACTTTATTTTTTTTTAATTTTACAAAGCATACTGTTACCATAATTCTCTTGTAGCTGAAGCAATGTAAGACCCTTTGTATTGATGAGGGGCACATGTGTACATTAATTAGTAGTTGTCACTGCCAGGAAGAAGTACTCTGTAGGTGTGGTGTAACAACAACATGACTACCCCCATGGTGATCAATATAGCACATTTTAAACATCTCCAATGCTATCAAGGCACAAAAACCTTTACACGTCTACCACTGATGTTACAAATAAGCTCTTTTTAAATGCCTGAACATTTTAAATATCTGCATTTTCAATTTTAAAATATGGTCTTATTTGAGTAAAAACACCATCTAGAATTTTTGAATGAGGATGAAACATTTTTTGCATATCAATAAAAGGCAACAATTGCAGACCAGCATTCTGAATAATAATAAAAAGGTGGAATATTGCGTAAATGATGTTGTTTTTATGAAGTTCATGCAGCTTTATTTGTGTGCAATGTTACATGCTCAAACAAAAGGAAAACATGGCTAATAGCATAAGCATATTTGTTACAGAAAATGCTGTGCCACACACGTCTGTAAACATATTTTTATAATGTTTTCCTGCAGATTCACTTACTCACAAAAACCGTATTATGAGCATAATGCGTCTTTATACACCAGCCACATCATCTCCCTTTGTGGTTGGTTGTAGCTGTACAAGTGTCTCCTGAGACCTGCCAAGTTTCTGTAAATGACCATGTGCTGTCCCTAAAATTCTAAGAATAGCCAATCTGAGAAGATTAGTAGGTTTTGTGGGTTAAATCACCCAACATTTTTCTATGGGGAAGTATGGTAGAATCCTGCTATATGTCTGGAAAAATATAAGTTTAGCTGTCCAAGCGTGCTCCTTCATGAAATTATGTCTCCAGCAGTAAACCACTGAGCACTTGGAAGTCTGCTCAAGCGAAGCCACACTCCAAAATAGCAATAGCAGTGACTGTCAGACTAATATAATTTCAAGCTGTATTTGCAGAGATTATTTGAATAAACGTCTAAATCCATTTTGAAGAAGCTCTACCTACACAAATGTTAGAAAACACAACAAAACCAAATAATAATAATATTAAGCCAAACATCATCATAATAATAATAATATAATAATAATAATAATATAAATCAACCACATTAGTTCAAACAGGAACTCTTCCCGAAAATGAAAATGTAACCACTGTTTTATATTGTTGTAGTTGTTTTTATTTTATTTTTTTACTTAGGTTCTGTGCTATTTTGATATCCATTTTAGGACAAATACTAAAATCTATTTTCTTTAGTGGTGCTTAAAAAACATTAAGTAACAAGTAACACATTTTTTATTATAAGGTTATTTTAAGTTGTGGTGTTTACATGACTATTGAATGATTTATTTTGGCATATTACTGTTGGAGCATTTTTTATGCTTTTTATAGTCTAGGTTTGCATCAATGGTGGTACTCTGCATTGCCTGATTCTGTTTAGGAAAGGGTTCGGAGATGCCTCTCATGCCAAGTGGGGCTTTACCCCTCATGTACCAACTTCTGCTCTACTGAGAGCAAAGCTGGGGCTTCCGGAGGGTGGTCTGGCAATGCAACACCCCCTGTAATGCAGTTGTGCTGGCACTAGTTTGCATTATTATTGTTAACATACTGCATACATAGACATTCAAACTGTTCAAGATAACATGATTGAAGCAAAACTTTAATCACAAGAAATTATACTATATTAAAGGTACACAATCACAGAGCAAGCAATATCTTGAGGAACTGTCAGTATATATGCTAAAATATAAAGATGCCTCTGCTCCTGGTATATGTTTCCTGGTTGGATATAAAACATTGCTGGAAGCTTGAGGATAATCTTAAACATGAAGGACAAGAACTTTTGAAAGTAATAGACAAGTATGGCGCTTATACTCTAACAGATGAACAAAAGTATATAAATTCCAAAAGCATACAGTCACTTTGAAACTTCCTAGAACGATCCAACTCAAATCCAGAAAAGTATTGTCCCGTACAATATCCTCAATGTTCCCGAATTCAAAGTTCTCAGTTCATAGGAAAATAATATTTATCCTAGTATTATGTTCTCCACCGATGTTCATCCATACAAAAAATAAAAAGATCACATTACCATAGGTCAATGCAATTCCCTATGATCAATGCATATATAGCACCAGTGTGGTATTAGATTTAAATTAATCACCACCATCAAGGACATTCCCTTTCCTATCGTTAAGTCACTGTGATGTTTTCTTGCCACTATGTTAAGAGTCATTGTCCTGCTGGACGGAAAGCCACCTGCCCATCTTCAGCTGTCTAGCATATTCCCATTATTCCTGACCAATCACCCAGTCCCAGCTGAGGAGAAACACCCCCACAACATAATGTTGGTACCACCATGCTTTACAGTAGGCATGGTGTGTTTTGGGTGGTCATGATAGGGGACATGGGCCTGATGAGGCTGATAGCACTTATTCATTACAGCTCCACCTTGTAACAGCTCACTCACTCTTTTCACCATGGATGGATTGTAAAGAAAAATCTTCATGAATTGCCTTTCCTTTTCATGATATCCATAGAAAGGGACTCCAGACACCAGTGTGATCTTGAATACATGTTGAACGTGGGCGGACGGATTTCCTAAGGCTACATTTGCACCAAACCGAGCGTTTGGAATTCAGTCCAAAATGTTCTATCTTGTTCTTATCTGACCATACAACCTTTTTGCCACATGGCATCAGAATTGTCGAAGTTGTATAATTGGATGAACGAAAGTATATTGGTTTAATATTGTTTTGCTGTACGATTGCGATCCGTACGCCACGTAACACGTGGCGTGGTGCGATCGCACGGTAAAATACGCACGCACACACTCTCATTACAACATTTAGTTATTTATTCGTATTCATATTGGTTTCGTTACACTGTAATTTATGAGCAGATAATATTTGGTTTATTATTAGTTTATATAATATGATTATATGTACATTTTAGTGTTATTAAAGGTTTAGGTTATAGGAAAGGTGTCATGCCTGATATCATATTGATCCCCTAATCATCAGCAGCTGTCCAGTGCAGTCGGCGAAGAGATCGCACATTGCATACTTTAGTTATTGATATTAGAGAATAAACCTTTTGTATGATGCTGGCTATGAAAGGAGCAGACCCCCTGGAGAGACGACCCCCACCTTTGGATTCCTTAGATTGAATCAGCCTATGACCTGTTTACCCTGGAGCCACCCAACGTCTGGACCTATAGAAACAAACTACATCATCTCTATTGTTCTCTGTAACACTGAATGTGTATATATGATCATAGCTGCACACCCAGCCTCAGTCAACTCTGACACAGTATTCTAACAGATATACTGTCCACCGGGTCCCGTGGGTGCGCAGCGAGCGCATGCGATAGCATTGGTATGTATTTATCTTTTGGTATTGGCTGTACTGTACTTTATCATAATATAATAATGTATTGAATTGTTGACTATTTACATCTGCTAAAATAAATCACTTTGTGCGTTAGAAACACAATACAATCGCTTGGGCAATGCTTATTTGAAAACGATAAAATTACTTTAATAGAATCTTCCAAGTGTTTTATTGGTCACTGCAAACAAGACTGAGTGTGACACTTTTTCAGAAGAGGCTTCTTCCTTGTCACCCTACTATACAGGGCCGGTTTGTGTAACGCTTATATGTTAGTTGTCACATGCACAGACTGACCAATCTCAGCCTCTTGGTAACTTCCCATATGAGTACCCCCCTGGCTCTGTCATCCAGCTTGGACAGTTTGCCCAATCTAGGCAAGGTGTTGGTGGTGCCATACTCTTTCCACTTCCTAAAGTTTTGAATGGTGCTCAGAGGGAGAGTAATCTTTTTTTATACTTTTCCTAACTTGTGCCTTTCCACAACATTATCCCAGAGCACGTTTGCAATCATGGAGAATTCCTTGCCTTACCATACACTACTAGCAGTTGAATCCTCAAGGAACAGCCAGTTTTATCCTGAAGAAATCAAAACTGGCTGTTCCTTGAGGACTCATCTGCAATTGTGTTATCTGAAAGGTCATTGGTTGCACCTGAACAAGTTTATAATGGTTACTCTAAGGGTATGATGTCATCCAAACCAGGTATTTGAGAAACTAAATTAAATTAATTGTTAATAATTTTTAGAAATGTTATTTTCACTTTGATGTTTGGGTTATAATATGTAAATACAGCTGGAAAAAGTTTGATTCAAGTTATTTTAATTGCCGTGCTGAAAGGTAATGATTTTGACAGGTTATGATGAATTTATATAGGCACTTTAAGTCATTTTACCAAATAAAACCATCTTAAAAAGATGGCAAAACTTCCAACTAACTCACATTTACCGTATATCCTAAGAACCTGCCAAATCTTTTCATGAGCTAGAATATGTGGAAAAGGGCATGTTCTGGGTTAGCTGTAGAAAGTAACAAGTTATCAGTGAGAAGCATCATTTTCATTATCTTACCCACTCTGTAGAAGCCATTACTAAATGCTATACCTAACGGTTTAAGTGAGAAGATAATCAAGAGGGGTGTCTAGCACCTCAAATAAAGTGTATGGGGAATAACTCTACTACTAGAATACTAGAATAGTACACTAACAACTGCAACATTTTCCCCTTAAAACCCAATATTGAGATATTCTGATTTATTCTTTATAAAAAAAACAGAAGAAGCCTAGGATGAAACACATCGATTATTTAACAAAAATAGACCACACTGCTATCAATTCATTAACATGAATTTGGCACCCAGAGCCAAAACGAGATGCTACAGAATTGGGACTTTACCACATCGATGACTTCAATACCACTACACGTAAAGGCATTTCCAGAGGAACGGGAGACAGAACACTACTGACACTTCCTCCCAATGATCACCCTGGGACTACTGACACTTCCTCCCAATGATCACCCTGGGTGCCAGAAATACCAACCTCTAGGAACCAGCCTCAACACCAACTGCACCAACTGCATGTGGAATATTGAAAAGAGCAGGAGACAACAATATACAAATTACACTTGAGCAACATCTAGGTAAGACTCACCTGCCTTCTGAACCATCCACACCCCCCACAACATATAGATCACCTAAGTGTAAGTGAAACATATATAAGCACACACACACTGACCTACAGCAGCTGGTATTCCCACATGGTCTCCCATCCAAGTACTAACCAGGGCCAAACCTGCATAGCTTCCAACACAATTGCGTTTGTTCAAGGTGGTAAAGCTGTAGGCAATAAATAAGAATACAGAATGATAATATTAAGATTAAAAAGTCCAACAGAATTGCAATTAATAAGGACCCAATAAGGATTTACTGATAGTCTATTAACTCATCCTACAGTGCACTAGTAGGAAGAAGCTTCCATCTATGTAGTTTATATTTGTTGCCTCCAAACAATAGTGAACACACAGTCAAATAAAGAGGATAATATAGTCACTCTTATATCTCCACTTTGTATGAAATGTCCAACCTGGAGGAATTCAAGAAGTTTTGAATTCAATAAAGCATATCTTTGTTGAATATTGGTCAATGATGTGAATTGTCCATTTTTAGAGAGATAGGATATACATTGGATTCCAGATAGGATCCAGGACTCATAGAGTTGGGGGGGGGGGTAAATTCTGTAAGAAAGGTCCCTTATAGGTGTGATAGGAGAAATGGGCGATGAGAGATTGAATTTCAGTAAACAGGTGTCTCATATGTTTAGAGAAAATGTAGTAGTTGTAAGTAGGGATGTGCACCGGCGACTTTTGGTGTCTCGTGTTTTGTGTTTTGGATTCGGATTTTCTTGAGGTTTTGGGTTCGGATTTGTTTCGCAAAACACCTGCCGAAAGGTTTTGGTTCGGATTTAAGATTTTTTTTGAAAAAAGCATAAAAAGTTCAAAAATCAAGTTTTTGGGCTTATTTTCACTCCTACACTATTATTAACCTCAATAACATTCAAGAACAATCATTTCCACTAATTTACAGTGTATTCTGAACACCTCACAATATTGTTATTAGTCCAAAACGTTGCAACGAGGTATCTTTCTGGACTGCGTAGTGGAGTGGTCCCCACAATATAATAAGAAAACCATCAACTGGTCTGAATCGCACCAAAAAATGTACCTGGACTGCGTAGAGGAGTGGTCACCACAATATAATTTAAAAACCCTGAACTGGTCTGAATCGCACCAAAAAATGTATCTGGACTGCGTAGAGGAGTGGTCACCACAATATAATTTAAAAACCCTGAACTGGTCTTAATCGCACCAAAAAATGTATCTGAACTGCGTAGAGGAATGGTCACCACAATATAATTTAAAAACCCTGAACTGGTCTGAATCGCACCAAAAAATGTACCTGGACTGCGTAGAGGAGTGGTCACCACAATATAATTTAAAAACCCTGAACTGGTCTGAATCGCACCAAAAATGTATCTGGACTGCGTAGAGGAGTGGTCACCACAATATAATTTAAAAACCCTGAACTGGTCTTAATCGCACCAAAAAATGTTTCTGGACTGCGTAGAGGAGTGGTCACCACAATATAATTTAAAAACCCTGAACTGGTCTGAATCGCACCAAAAAATGTATCTGAACTGCGTAGAGGAGTGGTCACCACAATATAATAAGAAAACCATCAACTGGTCTGAATCGCACCAAAAAATGTACCTGGACTGCATAGAGGAGTGGTCACCACAATATAATTTAAAACCCTGAACTGGTCTGAATCGCACCAAAAAATGTATCTGGACTGCGTAGAGGAGTGGTCATCACAATATAATTTAAAAACCCTGAACTGGTCTTAATCGCACCAAAAAATGTATCTGGACTGCGTAGCGGAGTGGTCACCACAATATAATTTAAAAACCCTGAGCTGGTCTGAATCGCACCAAAAAATGTATCTGGACTGCGTAGAGGAGTGGTCACCACAATATAATTTAAAAACCCTGAACTGGTCTGAATCGCACCAAAAAATGTATCTGGACTGCGTAGAGGAGTGGTCACCACAATATAATAAGAAAACCATCAACTGGTCTGAATCGCACCAAAAAATGTATCTGGACTGCGTAGAGGAGTGGTCACCACAATATAATAAAAAAAAACTCAACTGGTCTGAATTCCAGGGAACAGATGGCGGACACCGGATGGACGTCTAAAACCAACATAGCAGTTAAGGGCGCAGTTCCTCTTTTTTGTGACTGCACAAACAATTAACGTAGTAATAGAAATGAAAGGTTTTTTTTTTTTTTAAATAGAGAAAGAAAGAAGGTAGTACTAGAAATGGCAGTTATTTAGTTTCTTTTAAATAGAGAAAGAAAGAAGGTAGTAATAGAAATGGCAGTTATTCGAATCCCCAGGAGAGTCTAAGTGTGGTGAGCCACAGAGAGATTATTTCCCTCAGTTTCTCTAACAGGTTGTCAGTGTTGTGCCTCTTCTTAAAACCTGTGATACATAATTACACACACTCGGCAAAGCTTTTACAAATTATCTGCGGCACAGGAGAGTACCACTGGACTGTACTTTAATAGCAGTGCCTATTATTTTTGGGTACAGCAACAGTGAATGATCGTAGTTAGACTTTTAAATAGCAGTACAAGCTAGATTTTTTAAAATTTTGTAATATTTTTTTCCAATTAATTTTGGAAAATTTTTTATTTATTTTTTTTAAATACATTTTTTATAAAAAAATTTATAAAAATATATTTTTTTTTTTAACTTTTGGATAACTTGGAAATAACAATGCCCTTAGCAAAACAGACCACAGGACACAGGAAATACAGAAAGAAAGAAGGTAGCAATAGAAATGGCAGTTCCTCTTTTTTGGAACTGCACAAACAGTGATGAAAATGAAGGTGGAGCTGGTGGCATGTCACGGTATGCCACGGTATACTCTTTAGAGGACAATCTCCTGACCAGCAGGTCTTTGCACCGCTGTAGACTTGTGTCCGCCGGAAACATAGAGTAAATTAGAAAACTATTCAGCCGTTATATAATCTAGAATATAAATAGAAATTGAGAAAGGCAATTTGGTATCTGTCTGCATCATAATCATCAACATCCTCCTCAGCGCCAGCTACATCAATATCCTCCTCCCGGTGTACAACATTCACACCTTCATTAGTCAAATCTGTAACTGGACTGTGGGTGATCCTTCCAGCATATGCAGAGGGCGTGCTGCAAATGCTGGATGGAGTCACCTCTTCCCGTACAGTGATGGGACGGTCAGGCTTCACAACCACCAACACCCTTGGACTCGCCTTGGGGGATTTGTGATGTCATCTGTTTAGAAGGCAGAGTTCTTTACTGTTTTGTTGTTGTTGCTGACAGCATAACTCTCTTAAATTTTTTGTAGGGGGGGGAGGAGGAGAGCTTAGATCCTTGGGTGAAGCTGGACCACTAGTCATGAACACGGGCCATTGCCTAAGCCGTTCCTTGCCACTACGTGTCGTAAATGGCGTATTGCCAACTTTACGTTTCTCCTCAGATGATTTCAAGTTTCTCTTTTTGCTATTTTTTGAGAACTTGGGCTTTTTGGATTTTACATGCCCTGTACTAGGAGATTGGGCATCGGGCTTGCCAGACGACGTTGATGACATTTCATCGTCTATGTCATGACTAGTGGCAGCAGCTTCAGCATTAGGAGGAAGTGGGTCTTGATCTTTCCCTACTTTATCCTCCAAATTTTTGTTTTCCATTATATGTAGCACAAGAAAGCGTACCCCTAAGCCACACACACTCGGCAAAGCCTTTAAAAATTATATGCGGCACAGGAGAGTACCACTGGACTTATACTGCTGAATCAGTGAACATTGTAATAGCAGTACCACTGGACTTATACTGCTGAATCAGTGAACTTTGTAATATATCAGTACCACTGGACTTATACTGCTGAATCAGTGAACTTTGTAATAGCATTACCACTGGACTTATACTGCTGAATCAGTGAACTTTGTAATATATCAGTACCACTGGACTTATACTGCTGAATCAGTGAACTTTGTAATAGCAGTACCACTGGACTTATACTGCTGAATCAGTGAACTTTGTAATATATCAGTACCACTGGACTTATACTGCTGAATCAGTGAACTTTGTAATATATCAGTACCACTAGACTTATACTGCTGAATCAGTGAACTTTGTAATATATCAGTACCACTAGACTTATACTGCTGAATCAGTGAACTTTGTAATAGCAGTACCACTGGACTTATACTGCAGAATGAGTGAACTTTGTAATATATCAGTACCACTGGACTTATACTGCTGAATCAGTGAACTTTGTAATATATCAGTACCACTGGACTTATACTGCTGAATCAGTGAACTTTGTAATAGCAGTACCAATGGACTTATACTGCAGGATTGGTTTTGCAAATTTTGTTGTAATTAAAAAAAATTTTAATTATTTTTTGGTATTTTTTTTTTATAACTTTTTTTAATTTTTTAAACACTTGCGAATAATGGGGAAATAACTATGCCAGAAGCACAGAGCACGGGACACAGCACCACTGGACTGAACAGGACACAGCACAGGACCCAGCAGCACCACTGAACTCAAAATTGACAAAGCACAGCACACAGCACCACTGGACTGATACTGCAGAACACAGCACAGCACAGCACAGAACTAAACAGCACAGCACGAGATCTACCAGGACACAGGACCACCTAACACACCCTCTCTCTACCCTGATTAATGCCCGAGTGAAGATGGCGGCGACTAGCGGGGAATTTATAGGATCCGAGTATCGCGAGATCCGACAGCGGGATTATGACTCAGAGCCTCGGTTTCAGGTTTTCATTTGGCGCCAATACCCGGATCTGTCTCGGATCCGACTCGGATCGGAAACGTTCGGGTGGGCTCGGATTCACGAAATCCGAGTGCGCTCATCTCTAGTTGTAAGTGAGTTTAGATTGATATGTTTACCTGGTTTAGAGAGGCCCTAGAGAGATGAGAGCGAGGTTAGAGCTAAGAGATTAGTTTCTATATCTGCCAATATGATTTTATTGGGGGGAAAAGGGCCAACAGTTGCAATAATCTGTGTGAGGCCCAGTAATATAGTTTAGCATCAGGGAAACCACTACTGCCAGCCTTGACTGTTTTTTAAGGATCATTTGATTTATCATCTGGGTTTCCATCTCAATAAAAAAAAATTATTTTTTTTGCAGATCATCAAAAGGAGACATCTGTCAACTCACCTGAGAACCTTTATCTAGATATTCATTTAAAAGCAACCTTTAAAGTGTTCTCATGAGTGTGATGATCATATCTGAAAGATAACTCTTTTGAGAGGATCTTCACTATTGCAGTCCTTTTAGTCTTTTGTGAGGCCCAGACAGCAAGATAGACAGTTTTCATTGTGTTGATATTCAGAATAATAGTCGTTTACATTGTATCTGTAAGTGGAATACCAATGGGAGGTGGAGATTCATAAGTTGCAGTGTTCTCTTCAGCACCTATTTCCCAGGTGCTCCTCCCGGATCTTGGAGCCCAACAGAGTCCTATAATAATAAAACAAACCATTGTTTCTTCTATTATAACAGGCACTATGTGAGCACTACATCCAGCAGTGTGTGTTAGACCACTGACCACCAGTCTGACCAGTCTGGCAGGTGTGGACAATAACCTCTAACATTTTTCATTATTACTGCAAAGTATTACAACTGCCCCCACACGGATACTTAGAAATGCCATCCGGCTGGCAACATTTCCTGGGAAGAACACTGAGTTGGTGGTTTCACAATTAGCCAAGTTGGGCTGTATGCGGTTTTATAAAACTGCAGTGTTGGAATTTCTACACTATTATTATTATTTTTTCTTGTTTATTTCTATGTGTTGTTCAATGATCAGTGGCTTTTAAACAAGGAAAAGAAGAGGAACACCTCCATTTTTTTGTTTTGGTGAAAACCAGTGACTATTTCTTGATATATTGGACTTGATATTTCACACTAAATTGTCCTTATGTTTAGTTAATAGTGAAACACCAGGATTTGCTAATTTGATCATTTTTAGCAATTGCATAATTGCCATCTTCATGCTAAGAAACTCAAGGGTCAGTGGGAAAATTATATTCACTTCCTTACTAGAAGACATTGCTGATGTATCCCGTATTCTTTACATATTTAAAACATGTTCTCAGAGGAGCAAATTTTTTTCCACTTATAACTTTAATGACATACGTTGAAGTTTAGGTTTATACACCTCAGTTTTCTTTAGTTCATGCATCTATTTTATACATCTTATTACTCTTATTTCAGCCTAGCTGAGAAGCTTTATTAAACCAGTGGATTAATGTCTGCAAAGAAGAGAGACAGAATAGAGATGAGATAAAAGAATTCAGTGCTGTACAATATAATAAATGTGTTACAAGCGGATTTCAGTAAAATCATTTTCTCCTTTGTGCTCATTCACTGACAGTATACAAACTAAGTTGACTTTCTGCCTCTGATTTATTATGTCACAGAGGCTTCATTAATATTCTTTTTTCAGTAATTCAATGTCGTTGATGTATTATATTACTTATTAATCCCACAAATGGAAATCTTGGGTCTTAAGTGTGTGCTTTAGATTACTTTCATATCTGATTTTAGAATACAGTCCTTAATATTTCATCAAGATATGTTGATGTCCGTACAACATTGTATATAATAAAGTGGAGAAGATATAGAATTGAGAAGAGAGTTTTAATTACCAAGTTTTTATCTTTTAAAAGGACACTGCGACTCAATTGTATTTCCTGAGTTATGATGTTAGCAATTTATTCAAATCTGTGGCTACATAGGATGGTTTTAAATCTTCTTCAGTCTTCCCATGAAAATGGATTACTTTAGAGCATTCTGTCCCGTTTTTATTAGTTATGCTTATTTTTCTACAAATAGGTTGCTAAAAGTACAAGTGTTATTTTGCAAAGAAAAGCTTATTTTTCTACATATTTGAATTGTTAGCATGAGTGGAAGTCGGCTCAACTAAGGCAACTGAAACGTCAGCCATGGTTATTTACCTGTTTATATAAGGTATCTTATCTGCACCCATAAATGTGGCTTTTAAAATAAGTAAATATGGTTCACATGACCAGACCCCTTTATTGGCATAATAATGGAAGCAAAAATATATAATCAAGAAAATTATAATGTGTAATATTATTTAATATTATTACAAATAGAATATAAATCCATGTTTAAAATATTCTTATTACAATTATAATGTAATCCAATATGACTGCCTGTCTATCTATCTATCTATCTATCTATCTATCTATCTATCTATCTATCTATCTATCTATCTATCTATCTATGCCACCTCTCTTTCTTTGCTTCTAGCAATGTATCTTTCTCTTGCTATGCATATATGAGAGGATGCCCCCCTGAGCCGAGAAGAGGTTGAAGAAAAAAAGAAATGAACACTTGCCCGATCAACAGCTGTACGCAGGAAAGTTCATCTTCTGTTTTTAAGGTTCTGGCGCTGGTGACAGTGAATTGAGAACGATTTGCTGTCAGCCAATCAAGGCTCACAGCCGGCCATTTGAATTTTTGGCGCCGTAGTCAATCACGCCAATCACTGCTCTGTGTCCATGCAACGGATGCTACATTGCCACCCTGTGCAGCGAGGTTTTAGTTTGGTGGCAGAGAACTACCAAGACGGAGCTCTAGTAAGAAGATGCTGGGGTCAAGGAACATATTGCCGAATAGAATAAAGAAGCCAGCGGAGAGGAAGAGAGAAGGCAGGAGACAGTAACAGACAATGCAAAGCCAGAGAGCTGTGTGATCAAGCCAGAAGACTTCTGAAGATGCCGTCTAGAAGAGGCAGCAAGGGGGATGAGCAAAATATCTATCACAGTTTCCTCCTGCTAGAGTCAGGAAAGGCCCTTTGGGCAGCCTACTTCCAAGACCACGTCTGCACTCTGTCTGTCACGGGCACTAGGAGTCTTGCCCAGGAATTCACCAGATGACTGGGCTTACAGAGTAGTGAAGTTCACACAACGGTCCTCTGGTAGCAGGGTGACTAGCGGAACATATATCACAGCAGATGGAGAAAGAATGCCAATAAATAATAGGAAAGTCAGTGACTTGCAGCAATCTTTGTCAATGAGTCAGCGACTAGCTGATATTGTGGAAAGGCAGATTTGAACACATGAGAGAGCCTGTCCGGAAAACAAAGAGATGAGGTAGGCCACTTTGGAACGATGAGTAGAGAAGTTATGAGGTTGAAGTTCAAAATGAACGGAGCATTGGTTAAGAAAGCCCCTACAAGTTTTGGGATCTCCATCATATTTAGAAGGAGTAGGCAGGTGTAGTGTGGAAGCGATGGACACCTGGGATGTCACTGGGGAAGGAGATGGAGATACTGGAAGATCAACAGTAGCTGCTACATTTTGCACAGGGGTTCCTTGGGAGGCTAAAGCCTGACAATATTGCAACAACTGTTGTTGACGAACATCTTGTTGTTCGATTCGAGTGACCAGATACTGCAGCATCTCTTTAGCTGTTGGTTCCGATCCTGGGTCTGTCAGGACCTGATCTTACTGTCACGGGCACTAGGAGTCTTGCCCAGGAATTCACCAGATGACTGGGCTTACCAGAGTGGTGAAGTTAACACAACGGTCCTCTGGTAGCAGGGTGACTAGCGGAACATATATCACAGCAGATGGAGAGAGAATGCCAATAAATAATAGGAAAGTCAGTGACTTGCAGCAATCTTGGTCAATGAGTCAGCGACTAGCTGATATTGTGGAAAGGCAGATTTGAACACGGAGGTCAGGATGGACGTGAGCAGATGCGGGAGGTAGTAAGGAAGTCAGTGGTCTGCGTACAGCAAGTTATACCACTGCTATGGTGAGAAGACTTGTCCAGGTGCAGGTAGGTAGCGGGGAAGTCAGTGGTCTGCGTACAGCAAGTTGTACCACTGCTTATGGTTAGAAGACTTGTCCAGGTGCAGGTAGGTAGCGGGGAAGTCAGTGGTCTGCGTACAGCAAGTTGTACCACTGCTTATGGTGAGAAGACTTGTCCAGGTGCAGGTAGGTAGCGGGGAAGTCAGTGGTCTGCGTACAGCAAGTTGTACCACTGCTTATGGTGAGAAGACTTGTCCAGGTGCAGGTAGGTAGCGGGGAAGTCAGTGGTCTGCGTACAGCAAGTTGTACCACTGCTTAATAGGTGAGGATGTGTACAGGTGTCGATGAGTGGAGGCATACAAGGATAATAGGATGCAAACACTGAGAGCACAGAGGAACTGGATCCCAACAGATATGCAGCGTATCCAGCAAAGTCTATAACGGTATGTGTGGCGCTGCTTGGTAGAGACTTGCTCAGCACAGGTATGCAGGCCAAATGGATAGTCAATCACAATTATGCATATAACGACTGAGTAGTACGGTTAGTTCCAAACAGATATGCAGCATAACAATAACAGTCTATAGCGGGTATGGATACCGCTGCTGAGAGGGAAAACTTGTCCTAGCGGATATGCAGACAATTGTAGGAACCACAGATGAGTAGATCCGGTAATCAGAGTCCAGCTGAGGACACAGGCAGGAAACAGGAGACTGTAGCAGGAATGGAAACCAGCGATGAGTAGCACAGGGAATCCACAGGAACTGAAGACACTAGTAGTACACAGGAGACAGTAGCGGGTATGGAAACCAGCGATGAGTAGATCAGGAATCAGCAGGAAACTGAAGACACTAGTAGAACACAGGAGACACCTTCAGAGACTCACAGGGAATGAGACTCAAGATCAGGCAATGAGGTAATGAGCACAGGTGCCTTAAATAGGGAGAATTGCCTGATCAACCAATTAGATTAAAAGCAACAGTCACAAGAGTTCTTGGGTGCTGCGCATGCGCAGTCCATCAGGATGGCGGACGGCCGCGGTTCAAGATAGGTGCCGGCAGGAAGGCTAGGGAGCCACGCACCAGCGTAGAGGCATTCACGGTCCGGTGAGTGACAGTACCCCCCCTTTTAAAGGTGGGCACAGAACACATGGAGCCGGGTTTGCACGGATTTTTGGAATAGAATTTTTTTAGAAGAGCTGGGGCGTTGAGATCATCTGCCCGGATCCACAAACGCTCCTCTGGACCAAAGCCCTTCCAATGTACAAGGAAACGAAGAACTCCTCGCGAAATTTTTGCATCTAATACATGAGTGATCTCAAACTCCTCCTCTTGATGAACTTGAACTGGCCGAGGTGCTGAAGGAGGAACAGAGAAACGGTTGATGATAAGAGGCTTGAGTAATGACACATGGAAGGCGTTGGAGATACGAAGGTTCTTAGGTAGTAAAAGTTTGAAGCAGACTGGATTTATCACTTGAGTGATCCTATATGGACCAATGAAACGAGGAGCGAACTTCATAGATGGAACCTTCAAGCGAATATTTTTGGTAGAAAGCCATACACGATTTCCAATCTTAAGTGGTGGAATAGCCCGCCTCTTTTTATCCGCAAAGGACTTGTATCTGGCAGATGTCTTCTTTAAACAGGTTTTGACCTGAGACCAGATATCTTTGAAGGTCTGACAAACAGTCTCCACAGCAGGATCTTGGGTGGGAGGGAGGGCAGGAAATTCCGGAAAAGACGGATGGTGACCGTAAACCACAAAGATGGACTTCTTGAAGATGACTCGTGATACATGTTGTTATGGGAGAATTCAGCCCATGGGAGTAAATCTACCCAGTTGTCTTGGTTTGCTGAGGAGAACATCCTAATGAAAGTTTCAAGATCTTGATTGACTCTCTCGGTCTGTCCGTTTGATTGAGGATGGTAGGAAGATGAGAGTGATAATCGAATACCCAAGGTTTTACAAAGGGCTCGCCAGAATCTGGAAACGAATTGCACTCCCCTATCCGAAACAATCTCAGAAGGACATCCATAAATTCGGAAAATCTCTTTGATGAAATGATCAGCCAGAGTAGATGAAGAAGGTAAACCGGTCAAAAGAACGAAATGTGCCATTTTCGAAAATCGATCCACCACTACCCAGATGGTATTACACTTTTTACTTGGAGGAAGATCGGTGACAAAGTCCATACTAATATGGGTCCAAGCTTTGGAAGGAATGGGTAGTGGTTGCAGTAATCCCGCTGGTGTTCTGCGGAAAGTTTTAAACTGGGAACACAGCTCACAAGCGGCCACAAAGTCTTTGATGTCATTCCTCATAGAGGGCCACTGTCACTCACCGGACTGTGAGTGCTTCTTCCCGGACATTTAGGAACCGTGGCCGTCCTCCATCCTGAGGGACTGCGCATGCGCAGCCCTTTCCATACCTCCAGTGTATGTTCCTTTAACTAAATTGGCAGATCAGGCAACCTCCCTATATTAAGCACCTGTGCTCATCACCACATTGCCTGATCTTGGAGTCTCATTCCCCATGAGTCTCTGAAGGTGTTCCTGTGTTTCCTCGTTTATTCAGCCCAGCTGATTCCTGTGGTTTCCAAACCACTTCTACCTCTGTGGTTTCCAAACCACTTCTACTACTGTGGTTCCATACCACTTCTACCATCTACTGTATCATCGTGACTGTGAGCTGATTCCTATCCGCTGCCTCCGTGCACTACAGTCTTCTAACCACTTCAACTCTACCATGTATCATTGGGACTGTTAGCTGATGCCTATCCGCTGCCTCCGTGCACTACAGTCTTTCATTCACATCCACTCACCTGTTCATAATTGTGACTGCCAGCTGATTCCTATCCGCTGCCTCCGTGCACTACAGGCTTCAACCTGCAACTCGTCTGTGTTTCATCATCGTGACTGTTTGGCTGATTCCTATCCGCTGCCTCCGTGCACTACAGTCTTCAACCTGCAACTCGTCTGTGTTTCATCATCGTGACTGCTAGCTGATTCCTATCCGCTGCCTCCGTGCACTACAGTCTTCAACCTGCAACCCGTCTGTATTTCATCGTGACTGTTTGGCTGATTCCTATCCGCTGCCCCTGTGCGCTTCAGTCTTCAGTCCTTGTCAACTCTCCCGTGTTTCCTTGAGTCTGCTGCCACTATTGCTACCCGCTACTCTCCGTGACCAACTGTTCCAGTTCAACTCTGCTCCGGTGTCCCATCGTTACTGCACCTACTGGTTGCTATTGGCTACCTCCGTGTTCCCGCAGAGACCCGCTGCTGTTACTTCTCAGCGCTACTCATCCATCTACTACTGATCCGCTCTCCACGCCTTCCTGTGGTCCCTGCTGGTCTACCTACCTGTGCGCTGCACCTGCTAGACCACCGCTTCACCCATCCAGGGACTTTGGATCCTGCCGGCCTCCTGCCCTTCAGGTATCTCTGCACTCCTGTCTGACTGCCTTCTCCTGAACCACGGTATGCATACTTCCCATTGACTGTGCTGTGTATTGCATACCTTGCTGGACTGTGTTGGTTCTCCTCTGGAGGGTACTATCCGCTGAGTCTATTGCCATCATTGACTGTGTTATCTCATGCTGGATTACTTCAAGAGACTTTCTATATTGGCAGTGTTGTTCAGTCATTTATACATTTATATTGTGCATATTACTGTGGATCAAAGTCAAGGTGCCCGTGTATATATTGTGTTGCAGTCTCTCCCCGTGCACCTCCTCACATATATATTCAGTGGTACAACTTGCTAGTGGCAGACCACTGACCCCTGTTTCCAGTTTCACCTGCTCCAGTATCCTCTCACATAGCAGTGGTACAACTTGCTAACGCAGACCACTGACTCCCCGGATACCTCCACTTGGATTCCATTCCTTCACTCAGACAGCGGTACAACTTGCTATCCGCAGACCGCTGACTCTCATCACCTCCTCGTTTCTGTTGGACATTCCTCCTCACTATAGCAGTGGTACAACTTGCTACCGCAGACCACTGACTACCTTCACGTGTCCTTTGTCCATACAGTTCCTCGTGTATTACTACCTCCATATTGCCAGTGCTGCTAGTCATAGACTTTCCTGAGCATCTCATCATCTGCTATTTCCTGTTCCGTGATCACCCTGCTACCAGAGTACCATATTACCACCTATACTGCTCTGGTAAGCCTATCACCTGGTGATCCCTGGGTAAAGACTCCTAGTGCCCGTGACAGTAAGATCAGGCCATGACAGACCCAGATACGGAACCTACCGCTAAAGAGATGCTGCAGCATCTGGTCAGCCGTGTGGAGCAACAGGATGCTCGCCAACAGCTGTTACTTCAATGTTACCAATCATTAACCTCCCAAGGAACATCTGGACAGACTGTTACAGCTAATATTGAAGCTCCTGTGCTTTCCTCCGTTTCCCCAGTGCCATCCCAGGTGTCTACAGCTCCTACGCTTCACCTGCCTACTCCGTCAAAATATGACGGGGACCCCAAAACTTGTAGAGGTTTCCTTAACCAATGTTCAGTCCATTTTGAACTCCAACCTCAAAATTTTTCTACCCATCGTTCCAGAGTGGCCTATCTTATCTCATTGTTTTCGGGACAAGCCCTGGCTTGGGCCTCCCCCCTGTGGGAAAGAAACGATCCAATTCTACAAGATAGTGCCAAATTCATTTCCACGTTCCGAAGTGTGTTCGATGAACCAGGTCGTGTGACCTCCGCTGCTTCCAGCATTCTTCGTTTGCGACAAGGCTCCCATACAGTAGGACAGTATGTCATTCAATTTAGGATCTTAGCCTCTGAACTTCAGTGGAACACTGAAGCATTAGTTGCCGCCTTCTGGCAGGGGCTCTCCGATAAAATTAAAGATGCACTGACTACCCAAGAGCTTCCTTCGTCACTAGAAGATTTGATCTCTCTTTGCCATCGTGTAGATATGAGATTTCGTGAAAGAGAGTCTGAGAAAACAACAGCTGTCAAAGCACCTCTTCGTTTAAACCCTCAATTTCGTCCAGCTCCATCCTCTGTGATTCCTATGGAGATAGGACGTTCCAAATTATCTTCAGAGGAAAGGAAACGAAGAGTAAAGAATAGACTCTGTATCTATTGTGCTGATTCCACGCATATGCTCAGCTCTTGCCCTAAGAGATCGGGAAATGCCAGGCCCTAACTAGTTCTGGAGAGGTGAAGTTAGGGTCCCTGGAGTCCTCTCCATTGTCTATGAAATCTAAAGTCTGCGCTTTTGATGTTACGATTTCCTTTGCTACCAAATCCTTTGAGTCACAGGCATTGATTGATTCCGGAGCAGCAGGAAATTTCATTTCTAAATCACTAGTGAATCAATGGTCCCTACCAGTGATCACTTTAAAAACACCCATTACTGTGACGGCTATAGATGGATCACGCCTCATCAATGGTCTCATCACCCAGAGTACGTCTCCAGTAACCCTTCAGATTGGTGTACTACACCATGAAGAAATTTCGTTTTTAATTCTTCCAGTTACGACAAGTCCGATTGTCTTAGGCCTTCCATGGCTTCAGTGTCACTCTCCCCAGATTGACTGGCGCACCCCTCAAGTTACGTCTTGGGGGTCTGAATGTCACCATCGTTGTCTCTCTCAAGTTATTCCTCTTAAAGTACAGCGATCTTCCATCTCATCTTCCTCCCCGGGACTCCCTCCTCAGTATGCTTCATTTGCCGATGTGTTTGATAAAGCTCAGTCTGAACGTCTTCCTCCTCATCGTTCTTGGGATTGTCCGATCGACCTTCTACCTGGCAAGACTCCTCCCAGGGGTCGGGTCTATCCTCTCTCGTTACCTGAAACTCAAGCCACATCTGAGTACATACAGGAGAATCTCCAGCGTGGGTTCATTCGACCTTCCACCTCTCCCGCTGGAGCTGGGTTCTTCTTCGTCAAAAAGAAGGATGGATCATTACGCCCTTGTATAGATTTTCGTGGACTCAACGCCATTACTATCAAGAATCGGTATCCCATTCCGCTGATCACTGAGCTATTTGATCGCATCAAGGGAGCTCGGATATTTACTAAGTTGGATCTTCGTGGTGCTTACAATTTAATTAGAATCCGTTCCGGTGACGAATGGAAGACCGCGTTTAACACCAGAGATGGGCATTACGAATATTTAGTAATGCCCTTCGGGCTGTGTAATGCCCCCGCTGTTTTCCAGGGTTTCATCAATGAGATCTTTCGGGACTTATTATATGTATGTGTCGTTGTCTACCTAGACGTCATATTGATCTTCTCACAGGACCTGCCTTCTCATCACCAACATGTGGCAGAGGTCCTCTCCAGACTACGGAAAAACTCGTTGTTCTGTAAATTGGAAAAATGTTCATTCGAGTTACCCCAGATTCCATTCTTGGGGTATATAGTTTCCGGAGTTGGCCTGAAGATGGATCCAGACAAAGTAAATGCTGTACTACATTGGCCTCAGCCAACTACTCTTCGTGCCATCCAGCGTTTCTTAGGTTTTGCCAATTACTATAGACGCTTCATTCAAGACTTTTCATCCATTGCATCTCCCATTGTGGCCCTAACTCGGAAAGGGGCTAATACTAAGCAATGGTCATCTGAGGCTCTCCAAGCCTTTCAAATCCTCAAAGAGGCCTTCTCGTCTGCTCCCATTCTGCGACAGCCTGATGTGACACTCCCCTTCTTCCTAGAAGTAGATGCCTCTAATGTGGGCTTAGGAGCTATTCTCTCCCAACGCTCGGAGCAACAAAAATTACATCCTTGTGCCTTCTACTCTCGGGGTCTTCTGCCCGCAGAGAAAAATTATACTATCGGGGACAAGGAGTTGCTGGCCATCAAAGCTGCATTAGAGGAATGGAGATACTTGTTGGAAGGAGCTCGCCATCCGGTGACGATCTTCACGGATCATAAGAACTTGTCATATTTGCAATCTGCTCAATGCTTGAACCCTCGTCAAGCAAGATGGTCTCTTTTCTTTTCCCGTTTTGAATTAATTATAACCTTCAAACCAGCCGCTAAGAACAAGAAAGCTGACGCTCTATCTCGAGCTTTTGTGACGTCCTCTGATGTAGAAGAGGTTCCCAACCATGCTATTCTAGACCCCAAATGTATTTCTCTGGCTGCTTCATCCACCAAAATGCTACCATTTGGGAAGACCCTTGTGCCTCCTACTCTGAGGAGGAAAATCCTTTCGTGGTTCCATGCCTCTCGTTTTTCTGGACACGCCGGTGAACACAAGACCTTTGAGATTCTCTCTCGTAGTTACTGGTGGCCTTCAATGAGGAGAGACGTCAAAGAGTTTATTGCTTCCTGTGATTTATGTTCTCAGTTCAAATTCTCCCGCAGAACTCCAGCAGGGTTGCTGCGACCACTACCCATTCCGTCCAAGCCTTGGACCCATATTAGTATGGATTTCGTTACTGATTTGCCACCAAGTAAGAATCACAATACTATTTGGGTAGTGGTAGACAGATTTTCGAAGATGGCCCATTTCGTCCCTCTGTCCGGTTTACCTTCCTCGTCTACTCTGGCTGAACATTTCATTAAAGAAATCTTCCGCATCCATGGATGTCCGTCTGAGATTGTGTCGGATAGAGGAGTACAATTCGTTTCCAGATTCTGGCGGGCCCTTTGTAAAACCTTGGGCATACGATTAGCACTCTCATCGTCTTACCATCCGCAATCTAACGGACAAACGGAACGAGTCAATCAAGATCTTGAGACTTTTATTAGGATGTTCTCTTCAGCCAACCAAGACAACTGGGTAGAATTGCTCCCTTGGGCTGAATTCGCCCATAACAACATGTACCATGAGTCATCATCCAAAACTCCATTCTTTGTGGTCTACGGTCACCATCCGTCTTTTCCGGAATTTCCTGCCCTCCCGCCCACCCAAGTTCCTGCTGTGGAGACTGCTTGTCAAACCTTCAAAAATATCTGGTCTCAGGTCAAAACCTGTTTAAAGAAGACATCTAATAAATATAAGTCTTTCGCAGATAAGAAGAGGCGGGCTATTCCACCACTAAAAATTGGAGATCGTGTCTGGTTATCTACCAAAAATATTCGTTTGAAGGTTTCATCTATGAAATTCGCCCCTCGTTTTATTGGTCCATATAGGATCATTCAAGTTATCAATCCAGTATGTGTTAAACTTCTTCTTCCTAAGAATCTTCGGATTTCCAATGCCTTCCATGTGTCCTTGCTCAAACCTCTCATCATCAACCGTTTCTCGACTCCTCCCTCAGCACCGCAGCCAGTTCAAGCTCATCAGGAGGAGGATTTCGAGATTACTGAGGTATTGGATGCAAAAATTTCGCGAGGAGTCCTCCGTTTCCTCGTTCATTGGAGGGGCTTTGGTCCTGAAGAGCGTTCATGGATCAAAGCTGAAGATCTTAATGCTCCTGCCCTTCTGAAGAAGTTTTATTCCAAAAATCCGGACAAGCCCGGTTCCAGGCGTTCTGTGCCCACCTTTAAAAGGGGGGGTACTGTCACTCACCGGACTGTGAGTGCTTCTTCCCGGACATTTAGGAACCGTGGCCGTCCTCCATCCTGAGGGACTGCGCATGCGCAGCCCTTTCCATACCTCCAGTGTATGTTCCTTTAACTAAATTGGCAGATCAGGCAACCTCCCTATATTAAGCACCTGTGCTCATCACCACATTGCCTGATCTTGGAGTCTCATTCCCCATGAGTCTCTGAAGGTGTTCCTGTGTTTCCTCGTTTATTCAGCCCAGCTGATTCCTGTGGTTTCCAAACCACTTCTACCTCTGTGGTTTCCAAACCACTTCTACTACTGTGGTTCCATACCACTTCTACCATCTACTGTATCATCGTGACTGTGAGCTGATTCCTATCCGCTGCCTCCGTGCACTACAGTCTTCTAACCACTTCAACTCTACCATGTATCATTGGGACTGTTAGCTGATGCCTATCCGCTGCCTCCGTGCACTACAGTCTTTCATTCACATCCACTCACCTGTTCATAATTGTGACTGCCAGCTGATTCCTATCCGCTGCCTCCGTGCACTACAGGCTTCAACCTGCAACTCGTCTGTGTTTCATCATCGTGACTGTTTGGCTGATTCCTATCCGCTGCCTCCGTGCACTACAGTCTTCAACCTGCAACTCGTCTGTGTTTCATCATCGTGACTGCTAGCTGATTCCTATCCGCTGCCTCCGTGCACTACAGTCTTCAACCTGCAACCCGTCTGTATTTCATCGTGACTGTTTGGCTGATTCCTATCCGCTGCCCCTGTGCGCTTCAGTCTTCAGTCCTTGTCAACTCTCCCGTGTTTCCTTGAGTCTGCTGCCACTATTGCTACCCGCTACTCTCCGTGACCAACTGTTCCAGTTCAACTCTGCTCCGGTGTCCCATCGTTACTGCACCTACTGGTTGCTATTGGCTACCTCTGTGTTCCCGCAGAGACCCGCTGCTGTTACTTCTCAGCGCTACTCATCCATCTACTACTGATCCGCTCTCCACGCCTTCCTGTGGTCCCTGCTGGTCTACCTACCTGTGCGCTGCACCTGCTAGACCACCGCTTCACCCATCCAGGGACTTTGGATCCTGCCGGCCTCCTGCCCTTCAGGTATCTCTGCACTCCTGTCTGACTGCCTTCTCCTGAACCACGGTATGCATACTTCCCATTGACTGTGCTGTGTATTGCATACCTTGCTGGACTGTGTTGGTTCTCCTCTGGAGGGTACTATCCGCTGAGTCTATTGCCATCATTGACTGTGTTATCTCATGCTGGATTACTTCAAGAGACTTTCTATATTGGCAGTGTTGTTCAGTCATTTATACATTTATATTGTGCATATTACTGTGGATCAAAGTCAAGGTGCCCGTGTATATATTGTGTTGCAGTCTCTCCCCGTGCACCTCCTCACATATATATTCAGTGGTACAACTTGCTAGTGGCAGACCACTGACCCCTGTTTCCAGTTTCACCTGCTCCAGTATCCTCTCACATAGCAGTGGTACAACTTGCTAACGCAGACCACTGACTCCCCGGATACCTCCACTTGGATTCCATTCCTTCACTCAGACAGCGGTACAACTTGCTATCCGCAGACCGCTGACTCTCATCACCTCCTCGTTTCTGTTGGACATTCCTCCTCACTATAGCAGTGGTACAACTTGCTACCGCAGACCACTGACTACCTTCACGTGTCCTTTGTCCATACAGTTCCTCGTGTATTACTACCTCCATATTGCCAGTGCTGCTAGTCATAGACTTTCCTGAGCATCTCATCATCTGCTATTTCCTGTTCCGTGATCACCCTGCTACCAGAGTACCATATTACCACCTATACTGCTCTGGTAAGCCTATCACCTGGTGATCCCTGGGTAAAGACTCCTAGTGCCCGTGACAGCCACCAGTAGCTTCGAGAAAGAATTTCTAAGGTCTTGCGTTCACCCGAATGTCCAGAAAAACGTGAAGAATGAAACCAAGACAAAATTTTCCTCCTAAGAGATGGAGGCACGAGGGTTCTCCCAAATGGTAGCACCTTGGTGGACGAAGTGGCCAGAGACACACACTTAGGATCTAATATAGAATGGTTAGGACCATCTTCAACGTCTGAGGACGTCACGAATGCTCGAGACAGGGCGTCTGCTTTTTTATTTTTGGAAGCCGGTTTGAAGGTTATAATAAGTTCAAAACGGGAAAAGAAAAGAGCCCATCTTGCTTGACGGGGATTCAAACATTGGGCTGACTGTAGATATGACAGATTTTTGTGATCCGTAAAAATGGTTACAGGATGACGAGCTCCCTCCAGTAGATATCTCCACTCCTCTAATGCTGCTTTTATGGCCAACAACTCCTTGTCCCCGATGGTATAATTCCTCTCCGCGGGTAGAAGACCTCGGGAATAAAAGGCACAAGGATGGAATTTTTGTTGATCCGATCTTTGGGATAATATGGCCCCTAAGCCAACATTAGAGGCGTCTACCTCTAGGAAGAAGGGAAGCGTCACATCAGGCTGTCGAAGAACAGGAGCGGAAGAGAAGGACACTTTGAGAGACTGGAAAGCTTGAAGAGCCTCGGAGGACCATTGTTTAGTGTTCGCCCCCTTGCGGGTCAGGGCCACTATAGGAGAGGCAATGGACAAAAAACCTTGAAAGAAGCGTCTGTAATAATTCGCAAAACCTAAAAGACGTTGGATTGCTCGGAGAGTAGTTGGCTGGGGCCAACGTAATACAGCGTTCACCTTTTCTGGATCCATCTTAAGACCGACTCCGGACACAATATATCCCAGGAATGGAATCTGGGATAACTCGAATGAACATTTCTCTAGTTTGCAAAATAAAGAATTTCTTCGGAGTCTGGAAAGGACCTCTGCCACATGTTGATGATGAGTGGGCAGATCCTGGGAAAAAACTTATTATGTCGTCCAGATAGACGACGACACAGACATACTGCAAGTCCCGGAAGATCTCATTCACGAAACCCTGGAAGACAGCGGGGGCGTTACACAACCCGAAGGGCATAACTAGATATTCATAATGACCATCCCTGGTGTTAAAAGCTGTCTTCCATTCGTCTCCGGACTTGATCCGGATTAAATTATAGGCACTTCGAAGATCCAACTTTGTAAAGATCCGGGCTCCCTTAATGTGATCGAAAAGCTCGGTAATTAACGGTATAGGATACCGATTTTTGATGGTAATGGCATTGAGTCCACGAAAATCTATACAGAGTCGTAATGATCCATCTTTCTTCTTTACGAAAAAGAACCCCGCTCCAGCGGGAGAGGTAGAAGGTCGGATAAATCCTCGCTGGAGGTTCTCCTTAATATACTCAGATGTTGCTTGAGTCTCAGTGTCACTCACCGGACTGTGAGTGCTTCTTCCCGGACATTTAGGAACCGTGGCCGTCCTCCATCCTGAGGGACTGCGCATGCGCAGCCCTTTCTAAACCTTCAGTGTATGTTCCTTTAACTTAATTGGCAGATCAGGCAACACTCCCTATATTAAGCACCTGTGGTCAACACCACGTTGCCTGATCTTGGAGTCTCATTCCCCATGAGTCTCTGAAGGTGTTCCTGTGTTTCCTCGTTTATTCAGCCCAGCTGATTCCTGTGGTTTCCAAACCACTTCTACCCCTGTGGTTTCCAAACCACTTCTACTACTGTGGTTCCCATACCACAGCTACCCTTCTGTGTATCATCGTGACTGTGAGCTGATTCCTATCCGCTGCCTCCGTGCACTACAGTCTTCTAACCACTTCAACTCTACCATGTATTATTGGGACTGTTAGCTGATTCCTATCCGCTGCCTCCGTGCACTACAGTCTTCAACCTGCAACTCGTCTGTGTTTCATCATCGTGACTGTTAGCTGATTCCTATCCGCTGCCTCCGTGCACTACAGTCTTCAACCTGCAACTCGTCTGTGTTTCATCATCGTGACTGTTAGCTGATTCCTATCCGCTGCCTCCGTGCACTACAGTCTTCAACCTGCAACTCGTCTGTGTTTCATCATCGTGACTGTTAGCTGATTCCTATCCGCTGCCTCCGTGCACTACAGTCTTCAACCTGCAACCCGTCTGTGTTTCATCGTGACTGTTTGGCTGATTCCTATCCGCTGCCTCTGTGCGCTTCAGTCTTCAGTTCTCGTCAACTCTTCCGTGTTTCCTTGAGACTGCTGCCACTATTGCTATCCGCTACTCTCCGTGATCAACAGTTCCAGTTCAACTCTGCTCTCCCGTGTCCCATCGTTACTGCACCTGCTGGTTGCTATTGGCTACCTCCGTGTTTCCGCAGAGACCCGCTGCTGCTACTCCTCAGCGCTACTCATCCATCTACTGCTGATCCGCTCTCCACGCTTTCCTGTGTTCCCTGCTGGTCTACCTACCTGTGCGCTGCACCTACTAGACCACCGCTTCACCCATCCAGGGACTTTGCATCCTGCCGGCCTCCTGCCGTTCAGGTATCTCTGCACTCTTGTCTGACTGCCTGCTTCTGAACCACGGTATGCATACTTCTCATTGACTGTGCTGTGTATTGCATACCTTGCTGGACTGTGTTGGTTCTCCTCTGGAGTTTGCTATCCGCTGAGTCTATTGCCATCATTGACTGTGTTATCTCGTGCTGGATTACTTCAAGAGACTTTCTATATTGGCAGTGCTGTTCAGTCATATATACATATATATTGTGCATATTACTGTGGATCAAAGTTAAGGTGCCCGTGTATATCTTGTGTTGCAGTCTCTCCCCGTGCACCTCCTCACATATATATTCAGTGGTACAACTTGCTAGTGGCAGACCACTGATCCCTGTTTCCAGTTTCACCTGTTCCAGTATCCTCTCACATAGCAGTGGTACAACTTGCTAACGCAGACCACTGACTCCCCGGATACCTCCACTTGGATTCCATTCCTTCACTCTGACAGCGGTACAACTTGCTATCCGCAGACCGCTGACTCTCATCACCTCCTCGTTTCTGTTGGACATTCCTCCTCACTATAGCAGTGGTACAACTTGCTACCGCAGACCACTGACTACCTTCACGTGTCCTTTGTCCATACAGTTCCTCGTGTATTATTATCATCATATTGCCAGTGCTGCTAGTCATAGACTTTCCTGAGCATCTCATCATCTGCTATTTCCTGTTCCGTGATCACCCTGCTACCAGAGTACCATATTACCACCTATACTGCTCTGGTAGGCCTATCACCTGGTGATCCCTGGGTAAAGACTCCTAGTGCCCGTGACAGTAAGATCAGGCCATGACAGACCCAGATACGGAACCTACCGCTAAAGAGATGCTGCAGCATCTGGTCAGCCGTGTGGAGCAACAGGATGCTCGCCAACAGCTGTTACTTCAATGTTACCAATCGTTAACCTCCCAAGGAACATCTGGACAGACTGTTACAGCTAATATTGAAGCTCCTGTGCTTTCCTCCGTTTCCCCAGTGCCATCCCAGGTGTCTACAGCTCCTACGCTTCACCTGCCTACTCCGTCAAAATATGACGGGGACCCCAAAACTTGTAGAGGTTTCCTTAACCAATGTTCAGTCCATTTTGAGCTCCAACCTCAAAATTTTTCTACCCATCGTTCCAGAGTGGCCTATCTTATCTCATTGTTTTCTGGACAAGCCCTGGCTTGGGCCTCCCCCCTGTGGGAAAGAAACGATCCAATTCTACAAGATAGTGCCAAATTCATTTCCACGTTCCGAAGTGTGTTCGATGAACCAGGTCGTGTGACCTCCGCTGCTTCCAGCATTCTTCGTTTGCGACAAGGCTCCCATACAGTAGGCCAGTATGTCATTCAATTTAGGATCTTAGCCTCTGAACTTCAGTGGAACACTGAAGCATTAGTTGCCGCCTTCTGGCAGGGGCTCTCCGATAAAATTAAAGATGCACTGACTACCCAAGAGCTTCCTTCGTCACTAGAAGATTTGATCTCTCTTTGCCATCGTGTAGATATGAGATTTCGTGAAAGAGAGTCTGAGAAAACAACGGCTGTCAAAGCACCTCTTCGTTCAACCCCTCAATTTCGTCCAGCTCCACCCTCTGTGATTCCCATGGAGATAGGACGTTCCAAATTATCTTCAGAGGAGAGGAAACGAAGAGTAAAGAATAGACTCTGTATCTATTGTGCTGATTCCACGCATATGCTCAGCTCTTGCCCTAAGAGATCGGGAAATGCCAGGCCCTAACTAGTTCTGGAGAGGTGAAGTTAGGGTCCCTGGAGTCCTCTCCATCGTCTATGAAATCTAAAGTCTGCGCTTTTGATGTTACGATTTCCTTTGCTACCAAATCCTTTGAGTCACAGGCATTGATTGATTCCGGAGCAGCAGGAAATTTCATTTCTAAATCACTAGTGAATCAATGGTCCCTACCGGTGATTACTTTAAAAACACCCATTACTGTGACGGCTATAGATGGATCACGTCTCATCAATGGTCTCATCACCCAGAGTACGTCTCCAGTAACTCTTCAGATTGGTGTACTACACCATGAAGAAATTTCGTTTTTAATTCTTCCAGTTACGACAAGTCCGATTGTCTTAGGCCTTCCATGGCTTCAGTGTCACTCTCCCCAGATTGACTGGCGCACCCCTCAAGTTACATCTTGGGGGTCTGAATGTCACCATCGTTGCCTTTCCCAAGTTATTCCTCTTAAAGTACAGCAATCTTCCATCTCATCTTCCTCCCCGGGACTCCCTCCTCAGTATGCTTCATTTGCCGATGTGTTTGATAAAGCTCAGTCTGAACGTCTTCCTCCTCATCGTTCTTGGGATTGTCCGATCGACCTTCTACCTGGCAAGACTCCTCCCAGGGGTCGGGTCTATCCTCTCTCGTTACCTGAGACTCAAGCCACATCTGAGTACATACAGGAGAATCTCCAGCGTGGGTTTATTCGACCTTCCACCTCTCCCGCTGGAGCTGGGTTCTTCTTCGTCAAAAAGAAGGATGGATCATTACGCCCTTGTATAGATTTTCGTGGACTCAACGCCATTACTATCAAGAATCGGTATCCCATTCCGCTGATCACTGAGCTATTCGATCGCATCAAGGGAGCTCGGATATTTACTAAGTTGGATCTTCGTGGTGCCTACAATTTAATTAGAATCCGTTCCGGTGACGAATGGAAGACCGCGTTCAACACCAGAGATTGGCATTACGAATATTTAGTAATGCCCTTCGGGCTGTGTAATGCCCCCGCTGTTTTCCAAGGCTTCATCAATGAGATCTTTCGGGACTTATTATATGTATGTGTCGTTGTCTACCTGGACGACATATTGATCTTTTCACAGGACCTGCCTTCTCATCACCAACATGTGGCAGAGGTCCTCTCCAGACTACGGAAAAATTCATTGTTCTGTAAATTGGAAAAATGTTCATTCGAGTTACCCCAGATTCCATTCTTGGGGTATATAGTTTCCGGAGTTGGCCTGAAGATGGATCCAGACAAAGTAAATGCTGTATTACATTGGCCTCAGCCAACTACTCTTCGTGCCATCCAGCGTTTTTTAGGTTTTGCCAATTACTATAGACGCTTCATTCAAGACTTTTCATCCATTGCATCTCCTATTGTGGCCCTGACTCGGAAAGGGGCTAATACTAAGCAATGGTCATCTGAGGCTCTCCAAGCCTTTCAAATTCTCAAAGAGTCCTTCTCGTCTGCTCCCATTCTTCGACAGCCTGATGTGACACTCCCCTTCTTCCTAGAAGTAGATGCCTCTAATGTGGGCTTAGGAGCCATTCTCTCCCAACGCTCGGAGCAACAAAAATTACATCCTTGTGCCTTCTACTCTCGGGGTCTTCTGCCCGCAGAGAAAAATTATACTATCGGGGACAAGGAGTTGCTGGCCATCAAAGCTGCATTGGAGGAATGGAGATACTTGTTGGAAGGAGCTCGCCATCCGGTGACGATCTTCACGGATCATAAGAACTTGTCATATTTGCAATCTGCCCAATGCTTGAACCCTCGTCAAGCAAGATGGTCTCTTTTCTTTTCCCGTTTTGAATTAATTATAACCTTCAAACCAGCCGCTAAGAACAAGAAAGCTGACGCTCTATCTCGAGCCTTTGTGACGTCCTCTGATGTAGAAGAGGTTCCCAACCATGCTATTCTGGACCCCAAATGTATTTCTCTGGCTGCTTCATCCACCAAAATGCTACCATTTGGGAAGACCCTCGTGCCTCCTACTCTGAGGAGGAAAATCCTTTCGTGGTTCCATGCCTCTCGTTTTTCTGGACACGCCGGTGAACACAAGACCTTTGAAATTCTCTCTCGAAGTTACTGGTGGCCTTCAATGAGGAGAGACGTCAAAGAGTTTATTGCTTCCTGTGATTTATGTTCTCAGTTCAAATCCTCCCGCAGAACTCCAGCAGGGTTGCTGCGACCACTACCCATTCCGTCCAAGCCTTGGACCCATATTAGTATGGATTTCGTTACTGATTTGCCACCAAGTAAGAATCACAATACTATTTGGGAAGTGGTAGACAGATTTTCGAAGATGGCTCATTTCGTCCCTCTGTCCGGTTTACCTTCCTCGTCTACTCTGGCTGAACATTTCATTAAAGAAATCTTCCGCATCCATGGATGTCCGTCTGAGATTGTGTCAGATAGAGGAGTACAATTCGTTTCCAGATTCTGGCGGGCCCTTTGTAAAACCTTGGGCATACGATTAGCACTCTCATCTTCTTACCATCCGCAATCTAACGGACAAACGGAACGAGTCAATCAAGATCTTGAGACTTTTATAAGGATGTTCTCTTCAGCCAACCAAGACAACTGGGTAGAATTGCTTCCTTGGGCTGAATTCGCCCATAACAACATGTACCATGAGTCATCATCCAAAACTCCATTCTTTGTGGTCTACGGTCACCATCCGTCTTTTCCGGAATTTCCTGCCCTCCCGCCCACCCAAGTTCCTGCTGTGGAGACTGCTTGTCAGACCTTCAAAAATATCTGGTCTCAGGTCAAAACCTGTTTAAAGAAGACATCTAACAAATATAAGTCTTTCGCAGATAAGAAGAGGCGGGCTATTCCACCACTAAAAATTGGAGATCGTGTCTGGTTATCTACCAAAAATATTCGTTTGAAGGTTCCATCTATGAAATTCGCCCCTCGTTTTATTGGTCCATATAGGATCATTCAAGTTATCAATCCAGTATGTGTTAAACTTCTTCTTCCTAAGAATCTTCGGATTTCCAATGCCTTCCATGTGTCCTTGCTCAAACCTCTCATCATCAACCGTTTCTCGACTCCTCCCTCAGCACCGCAGCCAGTTCAAGTTCATCAGGAGGAGGATTTCGAGATTACTGAGGTATTGGATGCAAAAATTTCGCGAGGAGTTCTCCGTTTCCTCGTTCATTGGAAGGGCTTTGGTCCTGAGGAGCGCTCATGGATCAAAGCTGAAGATCTTAATGCTCCTGCCCTTCTGAAGAAGTTTTATTCCAAAAATCCGGACAAGCCCGGTTCCAGGCGTTCTGTGCCCACCTTTAAAAGGGGGGGTACTGTCACTCACCGGACTGTGAGTGCTTCTTCCCGGACATTTAGGAACCGTGGCCGTCCTCCATCCTGAGGGACAGCGCATGCGCAGCCCTTTCTAAACCTTCAGTGTATGTTCCTTTAACTTAATTGGCAGATCAGGCAACACTCCCTATATTAAGCACCTGTGGTCAACACCACGTTGCCTGATCTTGGAGTCTCATTCCCCATGAGTCTCTGAAGGTGTTCCTGTGTTTCCTCGTTTATTCAGCCCAGCTGATTCCTGTGGTTTCCAAACCACTTCTACCCCTGTGGTTTCCAAACCACTTCTACTACTGTGGTTCCCATACCACAGCTACCCTTCTGTGTATCATCGTGACTGTGAGCTGATTCCTATCCGCTGCCTCCGTGCACTACAGTCTTCTAACCACTTCAACTCTACCATGTATTATTGGGACTGTTAGCTGATTCCTATCCGCTGCCTCCGTGCACTACAGTCTTCCATCCACATCCACTCACCTGTTCATCATCGTGACTGTTAGCTGATTCCTATCCGCTGCCTCCGTGCACTACAGTCTTCAACCTGCAACTCGTCTGTGTTTCATCATCGTGACTGTTAGCTGATTCCTATCCGCTGCCTCCGTGCACTACAGTCTTCAACCTGCAACTCGTCTGTGTTTCATCATCGTGACTGTTAGCTGATTCCTATCCGCTGCCTCCGTGCACTACAGTCTTCAACCTGCAACCCGTCTGTGTTTCATCGTGACTGTTTGGCTGATTCCTATCCGCTGCCTCTGTGCGCTTCAGTCTTCAGTTCTCGTCAACTCTTCCATGTTTCCTTGAGACTGCTGCCACTATTGCTATCCGCTACTCTCCGTGATCAACAGTTCCAGTTCAACTCTGCTCTCCCGTGTCCCATCGTTACTGCACCTGCTGGTTGCTATTGGCTACCTCCGTGTTTCCGCAGAGACCCGCTGCTGCTACTCCTCAGCGCTACTCATCCATCTACTGCTGATCCGCTCTCCACGCTTTCCTGTGTTCCCTGCTGGTCTACCTACCTGTGCGCTGCACCTACTAGACCACCGCTTCACCCATCCAGGGACTTTGCATCCTGCCGGCCTCCTGCCGTTCAGGTATCTCTGCACTCTTGTCTGACTACCTGCTTCTGAACCACGGTATGCATACTTCTCATTGACTGTGCTGTGTATTGCATACCTTGCTGGACTGTGTTGGTTCTCCTCTGGAGTTTGCTATCCGCTGAGTCTATTGCCATCATTGACTGTGTTATCTCGTGCTGGATTACTTCAAGAGACTTTCTATATTGGCAGTGCTGTTCAGTCATATATACATATATATTGTGCATATTACTGTGGATCAAAGTTAAGGTGCCCGTGTATATCTTGTGTTGCAGTCTCTCCCCGTGCACCTCCTCACATATATATTCAGTGGTACAACTTGCTAGTGGCAGACCACTGATCCCTGTTTCCAGTTTCACCTGTTCCAGTATCCTCTCACATAGCAGTGGTACAACTTGCTAACGCAGACCACTGACTCCCCGGATACCTCCACTTGGATTCCATTCCTTCACTCTGACAGCGGTACAACTTGCTATCCGCAGACCGCTGACTCTCATCACCTCCTCGTTTCTGTTGGACATTCCTCCTCACTATAGCAGTGGTACAACTTGCTACCGCAGACCACTGACTACCTTCACGTGTCCTTTGTCCATACAGTTCCTCGTGTATTATTATCATCATATTGCCAGTGCTGCTAGTCATAGACTTTCCTGAGCATCTCATCATCTGCTATTTCCTGTTCCGTGATCACCCTGCTACCAGAGTACCATATTACCACCTATACTGCTCTGGTAGGCCTATCACCTGGTGATCCCTGGGTAAAGACTCCTAGTACCCGTGACACTCAGGTAATGAAAATGGATACACACGGCCCCTAGGAGGACTCTTGCCAGGTTGTAAGTCAATCGGACAATCCCATGCCCGATGAGGAGGAAGGCGTTCTGACTGAACCTTATCGAACACATCTGCAAAGGAAGCATACTGTGGAGGGAGGCCCGGTGGAAACGGTGAAATGGAAGACTGCTGTATTTCGAGTGGAACAACTTGAGAGAGACAATGATGACGACATTCGGGACCCTAGGAAGTGACTTGAGGAGTGTTCCAGTCAATCTGAGGGGAATGAAGTTGGAGCCATGGAAGGCCTAGTACGATGGGACTGGTAGTAACAGGAAGGATCAGTAAAGAATTTTTTTCTTGGTGTAAGGCTCCAATTTGAAGAGTCAGTGGAGACGTACTTTGAGTAATAAGACCATTAATTATACGTGATCCATCAATAGCAGTAACAGCAATAGGTACCTTTAAAGAAATCACTGGTAGGGACCATTGATTCACTAGGGAACTAGAGATAAAATTTCCAGCCCCTCCAGAATCTATAAGTGCTTGGGACACAAAGGATTTGGTAGCAAAGGAAACGGTGACATCAAAAGCACAAACTTTCACATTCGTAGAACATGGAGAGGACTCCAGGGACCCTAACCTTACCTCTCTAAGAACTGGTTAGGGCCTGGCATTTCCCGACATCCTAGGACATGAGTTCAGCATGTGAGTAGAGTCAGCGCAATAGATACAGAGTCTATTTTTCACTCTTCGTTCTCTCTCCTCTGATGTTAGTTTAGAGCGACCTACCTCCATAGGTTCTACTGGAGGTGGAGAATGACGAACTTGGGATACTGAGCGAAGAGGCGCTTTGCAGGAAGTTACTCTCTCGGAATCTCTCTCACGAAATCTCATGTCTACACGATGGCAAAGGGAAATCAAATCATCCAAGGAGGAGGGTAATTCTTGAGAGGTCAGTGCGTCTTTAACTTTATCGGAAAGCCCCTGCCAGAAGGCGGCGATCAGTGCCTCAGTGTTCCACTGAAGTTCAGAGGCAAGTATCCGAAATTGAATGACATACTGAGCTACAGTCCGAGATCCTTGGCGTAGTCGGAGGATACTGGAAGCTGCAGAGATAACACGACCAGGTTCGTCAAAAAAACTTCAAAATGTAGAAATAAACATGACACTATCTTGCAATAAAGGGTCATTTCTTTCCCACAGAGCGGAGGCCCATGAGAGAGCCTGTCCGGAAAACAAAGAGATGAGGTAGGCCACTTTGGAACGATGAGTAGAGAAGTTATGAGGTTGAAGTTAAAAATGAACGGAGCATTGGTTAAGAAAGCCCCTACAAGTTTTGGGATCTCCATCATATTTAGAAGGAGTAGGCAGGTGTAGCGTGGAAGCGATGGACACCTGGGATGTCACTGGGGAAGGAGATGGAGATACTGGAAGATCAACGGTAGCTGCTACATTTTGCACAGGGGTTCCTTGGGAGGCTAAAGCCTGACAATATTGCAACAACTGTTGTTGGCGAACATCTTGTTGTTCGATTCGGGTGACCAGATACTGCAGCATCTCTTTAGCTGTTGGTTCCGATCCTGGGTCTGTCAGGACCTGATCTTACTGTCACGGGCACTAGGAGTCTTGCCCAGGAATTCACCAGATGACTGGGCTTACCAGAGTGGTGAAGTTAACACAACGGTCCTCTGGTAGCAGGGTGACTAGCGGAACATATATCACAGCAGATGGAGAGAGAATGCCAATAAATAATAGGAAAGTCAGTGACTTGCAGCAATCTTGGTCAATGAGTCAGCGACTAGCTGATATTGTGGAAAGGCAGATTTGAACACGGAGGTCAGGATGGACGTGAGCAGATGCGGGGAGGTAGCGGGGAAGTCAGTGGTCTGCATACAGCAAGTTGTACCACTGCTTATGGTGAGAAGACTTGTCCAGGTGCAGGTAGGTAGCGGGGAAGTCAGTGGTCTGCGTACAGCAAGTTGTACCACTGCTTATGGTGAGAAGACTTGTCCAGGTGCAGGTAGGTAGCGGGAAAGTCAGTGGTCTGCGTACAGCAAGTTGTACCACTGCTTAATAGGTGAGGATGAGTACAGGTGTCGATGAGTGGAGGCATACAAAGGATAATAGGATGCAGACACTGAGAGCACAGAGGAACTTGATCCCAATAGATATGCAGCGTATCCAGCAAAGTCTATAACGTTATGTGTGGCGCTGCTTGGTAGAGACTTGCTCAGCACAGATATGCAGGTCAATAAAGGATAGTCAATCACAATTGTGCATATAACGACTGAGTAGTATGGTTTGTTCCAAACAGATATGCAGCATAACAATAACAGTCTATAGCGGGTATGGATACCGCTGCTGAGAGGGGAAACTTGTCCTAGCGGATATGCAGAGTAAACCTAGAAAGTCAATAACAGATAGGCATACCGCTATTCAGTAGAACAGTCTGTCCACAGGAAGATGCAGGGACTGCAGAGACGCTGAATGACAGAGACGAGTGTAGGAACCACAGGTGAGTAGATCCGGTAATCAGAATTCAGCTGAGGACACAGGCAGGAAACAGGAGACTGTAGCAGGTATGGAAACCAGCGATGAGTAGCACAGGGAATCCACAGGAACTGAAGACACTAGTAGTACACAGGAGACAGTAGCGGGTATGGAAACCAGCGATGAGTAGAACAGGAATCAGCAGGAAACTGAAGACACTAGTAGAACACAGGTGACACCTTCAGAGACTCACAGGGAATGAGACTCAAGATCAGGCAATGAGGTAATGAGCACAGGTGCCTTAAATAGGGAGAGTTGCCTGATCAACCAATTAGATTAAAAGCAACAGTCACAAGAGTTCTTGGGTGCTGCGCATGCGCAGTCCATCAGGATGGCGGACGGCCGCGGTTCAAGATAGGTGCCGGCAGGAAGGCTAGGGAGCCACGCACCAGCGTAGAGGCACTCACGCCCGGTGAGTGACACTGTCCTTCTACATACTTTGGACACAAGGTATTTGGCATCTTTCAGGAACTAGGCCCCTGTAGCAGCAGTGAGCATAAGGCCCTTGGTAATTAGGAGTGTCTAGATAAATTGTATTTTTCTCTTTGGGTGCAAGTCATGATAAGCCTGTGGTCCCATTTAAAATAAGGCTTAGACTGTGAAGCAAAATGATGTCCAGGTAATTCAGGCATTAGGCCTTTAAGTTCAGATTGGCTTTATGCCTGTAGTAGTTAGGAGGTGCCCTGTCATTGTGAGACCGCTCCAGGTCTGTCCCCATTGTACCGTATTCAGGTGGTCATTGTGTGGTTGTCACTGTGTTGTATTGTGTATTTGTTTGAAGTATTTTCCCTTATAGGATCCAGATATCAAACCCCCATTAAAGATCTTCTGTATTCTGTGATTCGTGCCTATGAACTGTGTTGATTGAATTAGGGCAGTACACTACACCTAGTGTTAGGAGTTTAAAACTGAATGGCAACTGGTCACATAGTACTATTATTAGGACCAGGGTGCTGTTATTTTGTTGTGTTATTGTAACTAGCACTAGTGTGGGAAGTACATATTAGCCCGGTAGACAGTCTAGTTGGTGACCTTGTGTCGCCCCCTGTGTGGGGAGCAGTGCTGAGGTGTCAGTACGAACGGTAGGTGAACCAGTCATAACGGAGGTAGAACTTTGAGTGCGTCTGTCGTTCCCTACAGGCGCTACACATATAAGTACAATGCATACGCTTAGTGTATAGTATCTGTCTGCTTCTCCTTTGTATGCAAAAAATCACCAATTTTGTTTCTGTCATTTCTGAAATGGAAATAAAATGTGGATCCACAACACCAATGCATTTTTCTTCTTTTTTATATCTATTCAGGCGGAGACGAGAGCCGTCGAGATGTGCAAAATTTACCGTCCTATTATAGGAGTAGCTGTAATTTGGGATAAATGCATTATGAAGATTATGTGTTGCAGGATTAGATATTCTAACAAATAGTGTTTTTATGAATGTAAATAAAATATTAAAATATACAAATGTGAATCTAAGGTCTAGTAAAAGTTTCAGTTGATTGAAAAGGTGTTTTAGCAAGATTCAGGTTCAACAAAGATTTATGATTTGGTCACCAAAACCTGACCTGATTTTGTGATCTGATTTGATTACTCTGTGATTTTTAGTCTGATTTAAATTGATCACATTACATAAACATTACATAAAATACTGTGTACCGACCCGGCTTGTCAATTAACCCTTCTCCTGCTGAATCCCTGGCTTATCTGCATCAACTGATCTACTGTGTACCGACCCGACTTGTCAGTTAACCCTTCTCCTGCTGAATCCCTGGCTTAACTGTATCAACTGCATATAAAACATTATTTTATATGCCATTATTTTGTTTTTCCTGATTGTACATTTACAAGTAACTACTTTTTACCTGTTATTATTCTACTATTTATATGCCTTTATCTTGTTTTTCCTGATTTTATATTTACCAGCAACTACTTTTACCTGTTATTATTCTTGCCTATTTCCATTGTCCTTATTACCTCTCCTTCTATTATTCCTTGCCTTCCACGCCCTAATTGGTTATTGTCCTCCATCTTGCTATTGTCTCCCTGCTTATTCTTACCTGTTATCCGCTGTCCTTATTATCTTACTGTTCTGCTATCATTCTTACCTGTCTTCATTGTCCTTACTATCTCACTGTACTGTTGTTCCATGCCCTCCACGCCCTAATTCGTTATTATCTTCCACCTTTTCATTGTCTTCCTGCCATTGTTCTTACCTGTTTTTCACTGTCCCCACTATCTCACTGTTCTGTTACTCTCTCTCCCTACTATGCCTCCCCGCTCTCACTCCATACCCATACTCTCCCCCCGCCCTACCTCTCCCGTTCCTCCCCGCCATCCCCTGCGCGCTGCTCATCTTGCTAACCTCATCCCCATTTCCCCCCTCTCCTCTCACCCTTTCTTCTGTGCCCTCTGGAATTCCAGATCCGTCCGCAACAAGCTGACTGCTATCCACGACCTCTTTCTATCCAACTCCTTTAACCTGCTTGCCGTTACTGAAACCTGGCTCTCCGATTCTGATACTACTTCCCCCGCTGCCCTCTCCTATGGTGGCCTCTCCTTCACCCACTCCGCCAGGCCTGGTGCCCGCCCAGGCGGTGGAGTTGGCCTCCTCCTCTCCTCCACCTGTACTTTTCGTGTCATTCCCCCTGAACCCTCCCTCTCTTTCTCCTCTTTTGAAGCTCACTCCATCCGCCTCTTCTACCCCATCCATCTCCGCGTCACTGTCATCTACCGCCCCCCTGGCCCCACCTCCCTCTTCCTTGACAACTTTGCTAGCTGGCTTCCTCACTACCTCTCCTCCGATCTCCCCTCGATCATTCTCGGTGACTTTAACATCCCCATCGACAACCCCACCTACCCTGCTTCCAGCAAACTGCTCACCCTCTCTTCCTCCCTTGGTCTCACCCAATGGACCTCCTCCTCTACCCACTGCCTTGGTCACTCCCTTGATCTTGTCTTCTCCTACCTATGTAATCTCTCCGACTTCTCCATCTCTCCCTTTCCTCTATCTGACCACCATCTCCTCTCCTTCTCTCTCTCCTCTTCTCCTGCTCCCCCCCCCTGCCCAAACCTACTCTGTCCATACGCAACCTCGATGCTCTTGACCCTGCCTCTCTGTCCTCCTCTCTCGATACCCTTCTTTCTCCCCTTTCCTCCCAGGCCTGCCCCAACCAGGCGGTCTCCCTCTACAATCACACCCTCACCTCCGCTCTGGACGCGGTCGCCCCTGCCCACTCCGTCCACCCCGCTGCTCCAAACCCCAACCCTGGCACTCCAAATTTACCTGCTTCCTCCAAAAATGCTCCCGTTCCGCCGAACGTCACTGGAGAAAATCCCGCTCCCTGGCTGACTTCCTCCACTTTAAATTCATCCTTTCATCCTACAGCTCTGCCCTCTCACTCGCTAAACAATCTTTCTTTAAATCCCTCATCTCTTTCCAGTCCTCTAACCCCCGCCGCCTCTTTGCCACCTTCAGCACTCTCTTGGCCCCCTCCCCTCCCCCCCTTCCCTCCTCCCTGACTGCCTCCGATTTCGCCTCCTTCTTCTCCTCTAAAATCGAGGCCATCCGACTTGAAATCTCCTCCTCCACTCTCTTTTCTACCCCTCCCACTCTTCTGTCCTCCCCCCACAACCACCTTCCCCTCCACTCCTTCCGTCCCACCACCGGCGAGGAAGTCCACTCTCTCATTTCATCCTCCCCCCCCACTACCTGTCCCCTGGATCCCATCCCCTCCCACCTTCTTCGCTCCCTTTCCCCCACCACCTGCTCCCACCTCGCTCACCTCTTTAATCTCTCCCTCTCCACTGGCATCTTCCCCTCCTTCAAACATGCTCTCGTATCCCCTATTCTTAAGAAACCTAATCTCGACCCCACTTCTCTCTCGAACTATCGCCCCATATCTCTTCTCCCTTTTGCCTCCAAAATTCTCGAGAGGCTCGTCTGCAGCCGTCTCACCTCCTACCTTTCTGAATACTCCCTCCTTGATCCTCTCCAGTCTGGTTTCCGCCCCCTCCACTCCACTGAAACTGCCCTGGCTAAAGTCACCAATGACCTCCTCTCTGCTAAAGCCAGGGGCCACTTCTCCCTTCTCATCCTCCTTGACCTCTCTGCAGCCTTTGACACCGTTGACCACCCCCTCCTCCTTCACACCCTCCAGTCTTTTGGCCTCTCCGGCCCAGTCCTGTCCTGGTTCACCTCTTACCTTACTCACCGTTCCTTCTCTGTCACCACCTCTGGGTCTCTCTCCCCCCCATCTACCCTTCCAGTCAGGGTCCCTCAGGGCTCTGTTCTGGGACCCTTACTCTTCTCTCTATACACCTCCTCCCTGGGTGAACTCATCAGCTCCTTCGGCTTCAGCTACCACCTTTACGCTGACGACATTCAACTATAACTCTCCTCTCCTGATCTCTCTCCCTCCCTCCTCTCTAGGGTGTCCGCCTGCCTCTCTGCCATCTCCTCCTGGATGTCCTCTCGATTCCTCAAACTTAACCTTGCCAAAACTGAGCTCATAGTTTTTCCTCCCTCTCATACCCCATCCCCTTCTGACCTCTCCATCACTGTCGACAACACCTCTATCTCCCCTGTCCCCCAACTTCGCTGCCTTGGTGTCATCCTCGACTCCTCTCTCTCCTTTGGCCCCCACATCCTCTCTATTGCTAAATCCTGCCGCTTCCAGCTGCGCAACATCGCTCGCTTCCGGCCCTTCCTCTCCCAAGATGCCACCAAATGCCTTATCCACTCTCTGATCATCTCCCGCCTGGACTACTGCAACCTCCTCCTCACTGGCCTCCCCCACTCTCATCTCGATCCCCTTCATTCCATCCTTAACGCTGCAGCTAGGCTTATTTTCCTCTCTCGCCGCTCCTCTTTTGTCTCCCCCCTCTACCTAGCCCTTCACTGGCTCCCATTCCCCTTCAGAATTCTCTTTAAGCTCCTCACACTCACCTACAAGGCCCTCACCAACTCCACTGCGCCCTACATCTCCACCCTCCTCTCTATTCATGCTCCATCCCGCCCTCTCCGTTCTGCCTCTGACCGTCGCCTCTCTTCCCCCCTTATAACCTCCTCCCACGCGCGTATCCAAGACTTCGCCCGCGCTGCCCCCCTCCACTGGAACAAGCTCCCTCCCTCCATCAGAACTTCCCCTAATCTGTCCAGTTTCAAACGGGCCCTAAAAACCCACCTTTTTCTTAAAGCCTTTCTGTCTCCCACTTAACTTCCTACCTTATCTTCTGCCTCCGTCCCCCTACTCTCCCTCTCTCCCCTGCGTCTCTCTGTCTGTCCACCCCTCACCTTAGATTGTACGCTCCTCTGAGCAGGGCCATCTCTCCTCCTGTTTCCACCACTTCTAACTCTGCTCTCCAGCTACTTAGCCCTCCTCCTCGAGGGTCCTCCACCCCACGTCCACTCTCGCTCCCTCCTCCCCCCTGGGGGTCTCCCTGTCTTCCGCGCCCTCCTTCTTGGGCCCCGTCATTTGCGGATCCTCCCTCCCCCTTCCCCGCCCTCTCTAGCTGTGCATTGTGCTTACTGAGTTGCTGTGTTTACTGTACTGTGCTGTCTCCCATTGTATTGTAATTTTGTTTGTCTCTGTACGGCGCTGCGGATGCCTTGTGGCGCCTTATAAATAAATATTAATAATAATAATAATAATAATAATAATAATAAAATAGTTTATCATTTTTACCACTCTGGCATAATTTTAATATGCACAAACATTGAATACCAAATACAGAAAAGTCAAACACCAAATTCTCTTGCAAAAGGTTTGGCTGGATATAGAACTGAATTCAAACCTTATTTCAATTATTTGTTATGATAGGAGGTGCGCAAGAATAAGAATGTGAAGCCCAAGACATAATGCGAGAAATATACAGTTTTCCAGTGTGTGCCAGCTTTTTTTTTATGGATCCCCTTGACAGGTTTTATATGTTCCCCTCCATAAGCTTTCGACAGAACAGTGGCACTGAAGATATTGCATCCACGTGGTCTGAGTGGGACAGCCAAAGCAGAGAAACTCTAGGACCTGGTGCTACTTGCTATTAGCACCAGTGTGGGTGAAACCCTGCAAATGTGCAAACATGTGGGAGTATTAGACCACTTTAGTCCAAAGAGGGGACTATAATTTTTGTTTGAATGTCTCCCTGATATGCAGGGCCATTGCTACCATTATCTTAGGGATGACTTAGCATGGGTGTACACATAGACCTTAACTAATATTCGTATAAGCCAGAAATCTCCATTGCCAGGAACCGGAATTCAGATCAAGAGGTGATGCTAAAGTGTTCTCTTTTGAGCCGTAGTTTACTTTTCCAATCTTCCAATGGACAAAGAGTAATCAGAATGTAATTTTGAAAATCCCATGAACATTGAAAGCTATCACATCACAATAAATCTATTATCTGTGAGGCAACGTATTATAAACAGAAAACTATAGACCTAATTGCTCACTGTACATAAATGCATTTGCTCACATATATACTATTCCTCCTTGCCCACTACATGTCTCATATGTCTCACATTTACCTGCCTTCTGCACAGTCCTGGTCAATGGTGGAGGCCAGGGAAGAATTAGCATGAAGGGAAACTGGAGTTGGCGGCAGGGAAGAACAGATGCAAACTAATAGGCAGCACTGCCTGTGTAAATGACCATGCATTGGTCTCTCTAAGGCGACAAGCAGTGTGGGACTAAGGCATCAAAGATTCTAGCCCAAATAATTTAATAAAGGATTAGACGGTCGCATCTGTCCCTAAGCAGCCCCATGATGCTATGTGTGGGCCATTGTCCTGGTAAGGTCTATGGCCAATCCACCCCTGAATGTAAGTGCCTACCAGTTGTTAGGAGAGTAGCTGCTCCCACCAACATATTCCTTCAATGGCACCTGGAAACACCTACTTCTTGGTTGTGTTTATCTGCCGCTATACCACTTTGCTGGTGACTGTGGCTGGTTCCTTCTGACTGCTTACTGAGGATCAAAACTGCAGGGTAACAGCAGGCTAACTGCAGGCTAAGCATTCAGGGCTCTGATTTAAACATAGGACAGTAGAAGAATGGAAAAGAGAGTTAAGATTACAGCAGACAATTAGTATTGTGCATGATCTTGTAGGACAGTGTTTCTCAACTACAGTCCTCAGGACCCACTAACAGTGCAGGATTGCCAGGTGACCAGTGAAATAATTATACCACCTGCTACACTGCGTCAGTCAGTAATGAATACACCTGTGCTCCAGCAAGGAGATATGGAAAACATGTACTGTTAGGGGGTCCTGAAGCCTGGAGTTGAGAAACACTGTTGTGGGAAGAATAGTATAGACCTTACAAGGACTGTTACACATATCTATGTGGTAGAGATGATACATCCCAATGGCATGCAAGAATGTTCGCACAGAATACAGCAACATATGCATTATTTATAGAGAGCCAAAATCAGTCTCCTCCCCTGCCATAAAGTCAAATAAGCATTTAAAATACTGCATAAATCCTAGTGGATATTTGTCAGACGCCATCCCCGCACTCCTCCAAGTTGCATGGGATGGTTGCCTGTTTTCTTTGCCCGATGTGTCCCGTTGCCTATCAACAAGACGCACTTCCGGTTCCTCGCAAGAGCAATTGTGTTCCATTGCTAGGCAACGGGACACGCTGCATGGATGTCCTGTCGGCAGTCAGCTGATTCTGACCACCGAATCAGCTTTCCCTGTCTTCTATTTCAACCACACTCTGGCACCATTAAGGTGCCAGAGAATTGTTTTACCCCAGCTCCAGCACTTCCTGTTTGTATGCTCCATAGTGTTTTGCTGACTCCTGGCTTGTTTCTTTGCTCATTCTCCTGGATTGCGATTTGATACTGCACAGTCTGTTTGGCATTGACCTTCTGCTTGTTTCTGACGCTTCTTCTGGTTCTCCCTATGTAAAACGCTGCTGTTTGGTTTGATCCCGATCGCTTGTCTATTCCTGTCTACCTCCACCACGCTGGTAACTGACTTGGAGAACCGCGACCTGCGCATCCCACACAGCCAAGACCATACCTCCTTGTGGAGGTTCTTGGTGAAGACCGGGAGTGCGTTAGACTCCGCACCTAACTGTTCAGTTGCATAAATACCAGCCGGTGTCCCCTATGGTGTCTATAACAGTGACAATATTTAAGCAGGGTGGCCAATCTGGGAGAGGGGAGACTGCACTGAGCCAACCAATCAAGACCAGATTTACCTGGGTCAATGGACAGGCACTGTATGCTCATGCCCAGTTCATATCTCCCCTGGCTTTGCAAGAAGACAAATCTGTTCCTCTGAAAACTAGGGAAAGATTTAACATGGGATATCATGTTTAGCATCATGTGGCAGCTCTACCCACAAGGCAGTATCTAAAATTGAGATTCAAACACAATGTACAGCATTCTGTACATTCCCAAGTAACTGCATGCTTCTATCATTGTAATAGATGTCACATGGCATAGAAATACAGGAGACCCCCACCATTCAAACAAACAAATGCAGTTGTAAATGTGATGCATTCCCCCTCCCTTAGCCAGGACAGATGCTAATTTACATGTGATTTCCTGTATCAAAATGTTACATAAATATGTTCTCTTAGACATATAAGTACCGAAGGAACACTGACTACATTTAGATTAATATATGTCAGGCGCACTGGGCCTATAATAGAAACAAATGCCCATTTTCGTGTGGGGGACGGTGGATCCAGGCACAGATTTCCTTAGTGTAGCACGGTATCTTCAAGCTAGTTAGAAGATAGGATTCTATCTTGCTTATTGGTGCTATTACTGGAGAGACACTATGGAGTAAACTAAAGTAAAATTAAATGATTGATTTTCATTTCAGCCTTCTGTTACACTATGAATAAAACCTTCTGGATGTATCATAACATTCAGGTTAATGATCAAAACATCTGTATGTTGCAATATGCATTTAGTTGAATCTATTAATTGATAAGTACAAGTCACATAGTATTAACCAGTCATTGCCATTTTCATGTAATTCAGGAGCCAAAGGTCTAATCCATTGACTATGGATCTTGGAAAGTGGACTAGATTATTATCTTTGAAGTGAGGGGAGATTAGTGAAAATGAAAAAAGGTCAGAAGTCTTAACTATAGAGGAGCATATTTCTGAATGTACATTCTTTTTCCAAGAATAAATGCATTCTTCAGGCTAACAGGCAGATATGTATTTTTATTAATATATATGTCATAAAAAGGGAGATTTCAGCATTTCCAAATAAAACTTTATTTAAGCCAATTCATTTTATCAATGGTTTTCAGCCTTTGAATATTCAATGTCTTGCATTTTACTCTATAGATGAGGCAAAAATAGTCTGTAGGAGAAGAATGGTTTGATGGGTTCCCACAGCTAGAAATCTTGGTTGTCAACTGATGTGAATACTTAAAGTTACAAAATATGAATCATTTAATCTTAGAGAACAAGTCAACTAATATTTGGTGAAAGACTATATAGAGGCTTATTTTGAGTAGAAAGCAAGGTCCACATTGAACACGCACACAAAGAATGTGTCTCACCTGTGTCCATTTTACACAGGTGAGACACAGTTTTTGCATATTGAGATTGACACAGCCACAGATACGCCTGTCAAGAGGTGTATCTACCCCCTAAGTGCTCTACCCCTGAAGCAAATAATTATCATCAGCATGGACATTTGTTGTGTACAAAATAAGCTTTTAAATTAATAAAAGCGCCCCAAGCTGCTACACTCATAGCTTTGGCCAATTGTGCTAATCGAGAGAGGACAATCAGTGTGGGATCCCCTTGCAAAAGCTGCAACCAATTATGACAGCCCCTATTATAACAGGGAAACATGCAGTATGGGTGTTATAATGTGACCCAGACTGTTCAGCATGGTGCTGAATTTCCTAACGGAATCGGGTATCAAAACAAATCCCCCAACCAATGGGTGTAGGGGTAATAAACAGTTAAAAGTAAGAAATTAGCATTTTTTTCTGTGACACTACTGGTCCCAGCAAACCCTTGCACCCATAACCTGCTTGAGTATGCTGGCACTTTTAGAACTTGAATAGTTAGAGCATGGGAAATGTATCAATGAAATACATTATATTGAGTCATACGTATCTTAATATACAACCAACTGAATACAATGCAGTATTTCTGCATCAGAGAGGCATACAAATGTGTTGTCAGGAATGAGTTAATCTACATGCTCCTTGTTAAGTCTGTCACATATATTTCAATAAAAGTTTTTAGTAACTATGACACAGTAGTTATTGCATGTTTCTTTAATGTAGAACTGAAGGAAACACATTACGCTGTAGATAGATTCATACACCCACTATATATAGCACAAAATAAGATCCGGTATATCACTCGGTGAATACACACATAGTAACAAGAACTACATACACCACATTCCTTCCAACATAGATAAATGCAGACATAAGAAAATGTTATCACAATACAATGTATATGTTACCCCAGAAAGTTACAGACCAAGCCTTTGGGGTGCCTTATGAACTCTGTCTAGGTAACCAAGTTTAAATCCCAGCATGCCAGGCTGCTCAACCGGAATCACACTAGGAGGTTCAGGACCAGAGGTTGCCACCAAGGGAACCTCAGGCTTAGGTGACTCCGTAACAGACTCAGGTACAGTCTCTGCAGCAAACCCAGATGGGTACACAGTCTCCATAAACCTGCACATTTTGAATGAACATCCACTACAATAAGAAAGATACAATCCATGAATTGATGAGTCAATATGTACAAGCTGCCATGGAGATGATGGCTATTTCCAGGGGTGTAACTGGATTATGGATGGTGATTTTTGAACTCTCTGACATCCTTCACATCCTTTTGTTAATGCTTTGTTTTGGCCATAGATGTCTGGCCACCACATGTTGCTTCTAGCAAGACTCTTCATTTTCAATGTGCCAAGGTGACACACATGCAAATTTCCCAGAACACTTTTTCGCAGTTTCTGTGATATTACCAGTCTGGACCCACACATTAGAGTCCATTGACAGACTGATAGTTGACCTCTCCTGGCCGAAAATCTATAATATTGAGCATTGCCAAGTTTAGGCCTACCGTTAAGAGTCAAATCTATTACTTTATACAGCACAAGGTCCTTTGTCGTAAAGCATTTGATCATGTCATTGGTAATAGGTAGCTGTTCTACCAACATGTTGTGTGTGATACACTTCCTGGGGGTCTTTACCATTGTTTTCCTCACATTGGGCAAGGGGGAGCGTGAGAGACAATCAACATTGCATGCAGTTTCGCTCCTTTTCTCAATGTCATATGTGTGCGCACCCAGGAACAATGACCAACCCTGAAGACGAGAAGCAGTCATTGCTGGAACTCCCATTGCAGAGTTAATAATTGATACCAATGGTTGATAATCAGTTACCAATATAAACATTTGTCCATATAAATATTGATGGCATTTCTTTACTCTTCATTCTAACCTGACCCTAATTCTGACCCTAACTCTCTCATAAATTACCGCCCTATCTCCCAGCTCCCATGCCCCTCCAAGCTTCTCGAGAGAATTGCCTACACACGCCTCACACACTTTCTTACAGCAAACAACCTATTGGATCCTCTTCAGTCAGGCTTTCGCTCTCAACACTCCACAGAGACTGCGCTGACCAAAGTTGTCAATGATTTGATCACAGCAAAAAATAATAACCAATACTCTCTTCTAATTCTCCTGGATCTCTCTGCTGCATTTGACACTGTTGACCACTCTCTCCTCATACAAACGCTACAATCCCTAGGTCTTGAAGGCACTGTCCTATCCTGGTTCTCATCCTACCTATCTAATTGCTCTTTCAGTGTTAATTTCTCTGGATCCACCTCTGCTCCGCTTCCTTTATCAGTTGGAGTTCCACAAGGCTCAGTCCTAGGTCCTCTGCTATTCTCTATCTACACCACTTCTCTTGGAAAACTAATAAGCTCCTTTGGATTTCAGTATCATCTCTATGCGGATGATACACAAATTTATCTATCCTCTCCTGATCTTTCACCATCTGTGTTGTCTCGCGTTACTGACTGTCTTTCTGCCATTTCATCTTGGATGTCTTCTCGCCAACTCAAACTCAATCTTTCAAAAACTGAATTAATAATATTCCCACCCAAAAAGTGAAGCTTCCTGCCTGACATTTTTATTTCTGTCGATAACATGACCATAAATCCCACCCCGCAAGCTCGTTGCCTAGGTGTAATCCTTGATTCACAACTGTCGTTTATTCCCCACATCAACTCTATATCTAAATCATGTTACATACACCTAAAGAACATTTCCAGAATACGCACATATCTGACACAAGACACCGCAAAAACATTAATTCATGCACTCATCATCTCCCGCATCGACTATTGCAATTCCCTCCTTACTGGTCTTCCCAAAGTCAGACTTGAACCCCTACAATCTATTTTGCATGCAGCGGCTAGACTGATTTTCCTTACAAACCGTTATTCCTCTGTTGAGCCACTCTGTCAGTCTATACATTGGCTGCCTGTATTTCAACGAATCCAATATAAAATTCTTCTACTAACATACAAGGCCATCAACAAAATTGCACCGACATACATTTCCTCACTTGTCTCAAAATATCTCCCTACTCGACACCTCCGTTCTGCACAAGATCTACGTCTCTCCTCTACTCTCATCACATCCTCCCATTCTCGGTTACAGGATTTTTTCCGGGCTGCACCTACTTTGTGGAATTCCCTCCCACACACAGTAAGACTTTCCTCTAGTCTTCAAACCTTCAAGCGTTCACTGAAAACCCACCTCTTCAGACAAGGTTATGATATTCCTCAACCATCATCTTAATTTCCCTAGATTACCCTATTACCATCCTCTACACTGCTAACACAAGACAACAACCTTCTGACCAACATTGCAACACACACAGCCCACTCAGTACTTTTACCTTTGCAGTCTGGCTGGTCCATTGTGCAATATGATGTAGCACATGCCCTTGTGTTTCAAACTCCCATTGTCCTATAGATTGTAAGCTTTCGAGCAGGGTTCTCTTACCTCTCTGTCTGTATGTATTACCCAGTATTGTCTTATTAATGTTTGTTCCCAATTGTAAAGCGCTACGGAATTTGCTGGCGCTATATAAATAAATGTTGATGATGATGATGATGATTCTAGACTTAAGGCCTCAATTTGAGCACAACTTATCTCTGCTACTGTCAAGGACCTTGAAGCAAACGCTATTGGTTTCTTGCTTCCATCTCTCATTTAAGGTAACAACACTGCTCCAATGCCATATGATGAGGCATCACATACCAGTCTGATAGGCAGTTTTGGACCAAAATGGGTGAGTACTTTATCAGATGTAATCAGGCTTTTTGCTTCTGAGAATGCTTTTGTCCACTCCAATGTGAATTTTTCTGTTTAGGGCATTTAGTGGGTGTAGTACTGTGGAGATGATCTCAGTTGTGACACAGACTGGGGCTCAGGTGCTTGTATTACTGCCTCAGTCGTCTAGTGCAAGCTCTCTTATCAATGACATGCCCACAATTGGAAAATATTTCTTGTAAAAATTCAAATTTGTCTTTATTTATTCAGTATTCCTGTAGTTGGGCTAATACAGTTGTTAATTGTTTAGCTTGTCCTCATTGTTTTTAACTGTCACTATTATGTCATCCAGGTAACATTGTGTACCTTGTAGGACCTGATCCATTGCACTCTGCCATAGCACTGGGGCAAAGGCTATTCCAAACACAAGGAAGTTATATTAGAATAGCCTTTGTGTGTAGACGCTTCCTCGATTTCCATCTGTACGTACGATTATGCTATGTTAATTTTGGAGAAACAGTTTCTCTCTGAGAGAGCTGAAAAAATGTCTTCTATTTTAGGCAAAGGATACTGCACAGTGTACAGCACTGGATTTATTGTTGTTTTGAAATCTCTTCTGATGTGGATACTTCCCGCATTGTCCTTCTTTACCACAGAGACTATAGGTGTAGCCTACCTACTCCAGTGTCTTCCAGTTTCCATAATTCTTCCTCCACCCCTGGTCGGATAACATATGATACCATACGGGCTTTTTGAAATTTTGGAAAAGTATTTTTATCTAAATCTATAAACCCCTCAATCCCCTTTAACGTACCTATCTCTTTTCTAAAAAAAAAATTGTGTGGCAGCTACCAACTTCGAAAGTCCTTTAGTGACTGCGTCATTTTTGGACACATAAGATGTGGTAGGCTTAAACGTGTGAATGCATTGCCAATCAAGTTGAATTTTCCTTATCCTCTCACAACCCAAAAGTGCCGGTCCACCTTGTGGAAGTACTCATAATTACAGTTCATGTGTATTGCCTTTGTAGATCACCAACACTTTTATTTCCCAGCCGAGACACAATGTTTTCTTTAATAGAATCTTTGCAAACAGTTATTTGTAATCACTTGCGGTTATCACTGACAGAGCAGAGCCTGTATCTAACTCCATTTGCAATTTAATTCCCACCACTTCCATACTGACAGAAAGCAATTGGCGCTCTTTTGCCATTATGGTGTGTACCTCTAGGCAGCTTAGACATGTTTCTGTCCCATTACAATCAGTAGAGTCTGACTCATTGTCAACTACCTGATGCAGTTGGGGTGTTGTATATTTTTCCACAGGGTTTTTGGACACTTGCCGGGCAGTTGGGTCAGTTCAGCAATGTATGCTGTTACACTTTCACTTTTAGCTTGATTTCTTCTGTGAATCCATAATCTTCCAGCAATAACTAATGGTTTAGGATTTAAATGCTTTTGTAAAATGTCTATTATGTCTTAAAATGATTTCCTGGCTGGCTTTTCAGGTGCTAATAAACTCATCGGTAAACTGTATGTTTTGGCACCCATTACACTGAGTAAAACTGCTACTTTCTTGTCTCCCTGCACATTGCTAGTATCACAGTATAGTTCCACTCTTTCAATATATGTGACACAGTCCTCTATAGCATCTTCAAAAGCAGCTATTGTGCCAATGTATACTACAATTCTGTCTTTATGTAATTTTTCCTCCTTTTCTTAGAGAAAGAACTATATAATTCCCTTTTTTCAACCTGTGTGATTCTGGCAGTCAGCATGTGCTGCTCCTTTGCACCCCACAATCGCTGTGTCAGTCCTACTGGCACTCCACTGCAGGAGACACATTACACAGAAGATAGATTCATACGCCAACTATATACAACACAAAATAAGATCCGGTGTATCCCTCCGCTGAATACACACACAGGAACAGGAACAGGAACTAGATACCACTCCTCCTCCTGATTTGCTATATAAACCACTGGAGACATATCCTGGTGATTGCTTATCTGGCTGTTTATACCCCATTCATACTGCAGCAAAATCCCGGGTTTTTGCCAGGGCGAGCTCAAACGACCCGGGTCTTGGTGCAGTATGAATGGTACAAGTCAAAAATCCCAGGTCTAAAAACCCGGGTCTTCAACCCGGGATTTATCGAGGGGTAATTCCCGGGTCGGACCCGGGTTGCCTGCACTATGAATAGTGCAACCCGGGTTTTTCAACCTGGGTTGCACAGAAAACAAGCTGATTGGCTGTCTGCCTGCCTCTGGAGGATGATGTCATCGGTGGGAGCCCGTGGAAGAAAAACAAACAGTCACCTTTCAATGACATCACCATTTTTCAGCCAATGAAAACTGCTCTGGTGATGACTTCCGCAAATTGCCAGGGCACAGACTTGTGCAGTATGAATGGGGTCAACCCGGGAAATTCCCGGGTCCGAGGTGCAGTATGAATGGTGTTTCTGAGCTGGGATGCTCCGAGCCCCGGCAAAAACCCGGCTTGAATAACCCGGGATATTGCCGGGGCGGCAGTATGAAAGCGGTATTAATCACCATTTTTAGAACAGTGAAACTCCTGATTCCATAAAAACTGCAGTGTTCACAGTCTGCCTGTGTAACTCCTGATTCCAGCAAAGCTGCAGCATTTCTAGTCTGTCTGTTTATCTCCTAATTCCAGAAAAACTGCGGTGTTTCCAGTGTGCCTGCTATAGTCCACCCACCAGCCTTCAAGGATCTAAATGACCCTTGAGTGACCATTCTAATTTTCTTTTGCCAGTCATCATATGAATACACTTATGCCCAATGATAGACTAGAGATGTGGCTTGAAAGTGTTAGTAGTAAGTGTGAAATTCGAATTAGCCTATTAGTACACGGTATAATGTAATAAAGTGTCATATACTTAAGAAAGAATAGTGTCTTGACAGTGTTATTAATAAATGCAGCCAATGGCCATTATGCAAGCATTCTATCAGAAGGAGCTAGATAGTGCTGGGAAGTCATCATCATAATATGGCTAGATCAACGCACCCCCATGAGACTAGAAAGATATAACTTATTGTATGAATTTATTTCTAAATATATTATTTGCATATTATTGTAAATTCAATAAGTGCATTGATTTGTAAGAAATTGCCATTTTTAAAGCATCATATTGTCTGACACTGAAAGAGCTTCGTTGAGTAGCATTTTGAGACAGAGGTTACACATTGATTAAGTATTCTCTCTGAGGGGATGGTGTTGACTGCATAGCAAGGGATCATCAACCTTTGGCCTCTTTGTGTCCTGTGTTTTTGTGTGTTAAAGCTTCCTATGGAATTGTCCCAATTGATCAAGCTGTTGTGATGAAGCAGTTATTTGTTAGGTTGCAAATTGCTGTGAATTTTGTTTACATCCAATTTTGCATGGTTCCCTTTTTTTGGCTACAGTTTTCCCCAGATGATAGATTTGGATGTGATGTCTCAGTGTGGCAGAGTGCCACCAGAGTGCCCCTGGATCAGAGCTCCTGAAGAGGGTAAAGAGGAGCCATCCAGAGGACAGCACGGAAAGAAAGGAAGTTTATACTTACCTGGTCACCGATGTCGAGATGCCGGTAAGTCCTTTCTTCTCCCAGTATTCCCAGCATTGGTGACAGCAAACCTAAACAGATTTGCTGTCAACCAATCAGTGGGCAGGATGGTGAGCCAATCTGAGCTCACCTCCCTCCAATTAAATTTTGGTCTGTGGTGAGCCAATCAGTTCTAACTGTATCTTCACCCTGCATCCTTGGACACTCCCTCTTCCTTCCTCGCTGTATTACACCTGAATAATTTTTGTGTTTTCTTTTATCCTAAACTAAAACGGTGCATGTAGAGCTATGCTGAGGTTTATGCTGTGATGGACCTATCGTTATCAGTTAAGAACTCTGTGTACATCTGTCATTTCCTGTAGATGCTACACCAGCCTAGACTTGATGGCACCAGGGAGCTGGATTACACCCTGCCAACATTTGTGTAGAAACTGAACAAAAAGGGCAGTAGAGCCCAATATAAATTGTATAGTATCCTGTACTTTAGCATGATCACCAGTACCACGGACTCACGTGTAACATACATTGTCAGGGTTATTTATGAGCAATAGACACCATTCTGCCTAGAAGATAATGCATCATGCCTATTGCCTGCTGTATTATTGTGACCTACAAATAAAAGCTAAACTCTAATTTCTGGTTCTCCAATGTTAAACCTTGCGTCCTGAGTCAACTCCCTTCCAGCTACCCAGTATTCTTGTTCCAAATGAAGTGGAATCAGTCAGTCACCAGCAATGAGGTGCTGCAGCAGCTCAAAAGCTCCACACAACACCCAGAAGTAAGCAATTCCAGGTACCCATGAAGGAGCCTGGTAGTGGCAGCAACTACTCGCCAACAATGAGTGAGCAGTTGGAATTTGCAACAAGTGAGTGCCTGGTGCCCGAGGACACCAGTGATTGTCAGTAATGGTAGATTATAGGTAACAGGGAACTTCAAATAAACTTTCACACCTTCTATGAAGCAGGGACATCCCTACCTCCTGTCTCATGTTACACCACCTCTGTCAACCTCATTTGTACTTATTCTGTGTGTCCAGCACTGCAAATTTTGTGGCACCTTCCAAATAAACAATGGTGATGATATATGTCCAGCAATAAATGAGGCCCTGTGTAGTTAACTCCCCAAATGTGTCAGCCACTTCACTGTTTTAGCTCATGGTACACAACAGCCTATACACAAAAAACATAAACATTACATATTTTAATTTGAGTAATTAAGAATATCTTGACACAGATATACTAGGCAAGGACCAATGATGGTGCTGTTGTAGCCACGGACCACACATATTATAGGGATTTAATAATAATTATACTAAACTTAATGTGAACTTACAGTTATATTACATCTTCAAATTCAATGTGAACGCAATTTGTGCTTTTTTAAAATGGACGTAAATTTCAGGCACATACGCCCGTATTCAAGTACAAGCAGATCTCAAGAAACGTTTCCATTTAAATTAGAGATACTCAGGCTTGGATTTCAGAAAACTGCCCCCCCCCCCCCAAATGTTACCAAACCGAGTACTGTGCTAAGCTGGCTCGGCAAAACGTCATCATTGCGTCGTCGGATCTCGTGGGTTTTGGATTCCATAAGTACCTCCCTCCCCGGAGGATCCAGCGCCCTTGCTCACACAGAAACAGGGGTAGCAATGTTCTTGTCATTCTCCATTCTCCAGTGACATTGCTGAGTGCCATTGCTCACACAGAAACAGGGGTAGCAATGTTCTTGTCACTCTCCATTCTCCAGTGACATTGCTTAGTGCCACTGCTCACACAGAAACAGGGGTAGCAGTGTTCTTGTCACTCTCCATTCTCCAGTGACATTGCTGAGTGCCACTGCTCACACAGAAACAGGGGTAGCAATGTTCTTGTCACTTTCCAGTCTCCAGTGACATTGCTCAGTGCCATTGCTCACACATAAACAGGGGTAGCAGTGTTCTTGTCACTTTCCAGTCTCCAGTGACATTGTTCAGTGCCGTTCTCATACAGAAACAGGAGGGGTAGCAGTGTTCTTGTCACTTAACAAAAAGTGATTGGAAATTAATTGAGGATAATAATAATGTAGGAACAAAGGATTAGAGCCAAATTATATGATTTTAGCATTTTTTTGCAATTTATTTTATTTTATTTTTTTAAAAAAAATACAGATGCAAAACCAAAACACGTGAGGGTGGTTTTGCCAAAACCAAAACCAAAGCACAATGTTAATACAGATCCAATACTAAAACAAAAACCAATACATGGAGGTCAGTGAACATCCCTAACTTGAATATAGATATATAGGGGTATATAGGGGAATTGCAGATGTCTTCAAAAAGAAGGGTCAGCACTGTAAATATTGACTCTTTGCATAAACTTAATGTAACAGTCAATAAAAGCTTTTGACACTTATGAAATGCTTGTAATTTCACTTCAGTATACCATAGTAACATCTGCCAAAAAGGTCTAAAAACACTGAAGCAGCAAACTTTGTGAAAACCAATACCTGTGTCATTCTCAAAACTTTTGGCCATGACAGTACATAGAATTTTAGCATTTAGTGACCCTTTAACCTAACATAAGTTATTGTGATAACAGATTAATGTTTACACTTTCTAATCATAATAAGGCCATCTTTTTAATTATATGATAATCTTTGTTTAAGACCCACACATGCTGATATGCATTGGAAAGGGTTAGCTATTTAATTAATTAAACAAGATTGTGGCATTATTTCAGATTTTAAACTGTATTTTTGTTTTTGCATTTAGTGATTTTCTCTCTAAAGTGTGGTAGAAGTTTTCAGGATGTACACAAGACAGATCATTTTCTTTTTAACAGTCTCTAGATCATTTTTATTACATGTTTTTACTACAAATTATTATTATTATTATTATTATTATTATTATTATTAATAATAATAATGCAGATATTTGTCAGCAAAACAGGTTGAAAGTAAGCAACTCTGATCATACAACTTTCTTATACCACACTAGTAGTAACTGGTTTATGTTACCAGCCAACAGATACAAGAGAGTTGGTTTGATCTATTACAATACAATATTCAGTATAGCAGTAGGTAGCTCTGGAATCAAATTACTAGCTTTAAACATACCTATATTGTTGATGAAAAATTCTAGGCCAAGTTTACAAAAAACAAATGGAAACAGTCCCAAATTCACTTGCAAGCTTCATCATCATCATCATAATTATCATCAGTTATTTATATAGCGCCACTAATTTCGCAGCACTGTACAGAGAACTCATTCACATCAATTCCTGCCCCATTGGAGCTTACAGTCTAAATTCCCTAACATACACATACATACACACACACAGACAGAGAGAGAGTCCCATTACCATATATCTGTTTAATGTGGGCTGGGAGGAGACCAAACGGTAAATGTATCAAACTGTCATTCTGGCAAATCAACATTTTTCTGGAGATATTTTTGGCCAGATTTAAGATGGCAATTTAATTAAAGGAAAGTTTTGCCTTTAATTAAATTGTTGTTTTAAATCTGGCTGGCAACATTGTTGAAAATCAGCAATTTGCTAGAACCACAGTTTGAAACATTTACCCCCAAGAATTAAAATTTGCACTTTATATAAACAACAAACGGAGGACGGCCTAAGAGTTCCAGGCATACAATAAATGTATTATGCTTCCCATTTAACTCACTGCATCTGTACGAACATTTGCCCAGGCCCAAACTTTGGGTTGATATTGAAGAAGCTTTAATAGACTCATCGCTCTCCCCACTGTATTCCGGATTCCTCCTTGCTCATGTCCCCCAAACTATAAAGAGCTACCAATGATATCTCAACCATGCATCATATGAGAGAAAATGACTGAAATGTTCACTTGTCTTTCTTTGACTCCACAGGTCATCTGTCTGGAATAACCCAGTCTCCACCCAAGTATGCAATCCAAATGCTTTAATTCCTTAATCAATAAGAATAATTTATTTGAAGTCAGGTGCAGCTCCACTCAGTGTCCTCCCAAGCTTTGCAGAGTCCTATACTCATTTTGGGTTCTCAAACCGTTCATTTTTCCATTATTTTATATTATAGCATTTTTTGCACCAATATGTGGCAGCGTCTCTGCAGCCCCTAGACCTTATTAGAATATCTTTGCCTTAGCCATCATATTTCCAATAGGCTCATTGACTCTATGTATAATGCTCTAATTTATTCTTCAGTCATTGAGAAGGGAACACAGGAGATAAAATCGGAACATGAGATGGGAGTGAAGTTGCTCTCTGAAGACTGGACAAAGATTAGGATTGGCCTTGCTAAATTATCAATATTTGATCACATTAAAAATTGCATACTAATGTTATATTGCTGGTATTTAGTCCCCTCTAGGCTACAGTCCATCTATCCTTATTGCTCAGAACTCTGTTGAAGAAATTGTGGCCAAACTGGTTCCTTTAGACACATTTGGTGGAGCTCCTCTAAATTAAGCTCTTCTAAGTCACAGATTAGATATTTAATTTTGGATTTGCTTAATGTCTCCCAGACTCTCCCAAATGTTATCGACTCTCCCTTCCAGTTCAAGATAGCTCTAAATATGTCAGTAAATTAATAAGACACATTTGCTTGGCAGCTACTTTTATCTTTGCTTCCAAATGGAAGTCTCCTGACATGCTTCAAATCTCTCTTTAATTAGCAGTATAAGGTCTGTGCTTACTATGAAATGATTTGATATGATCTTTATCAACATACAGCTCCAAGAAATATCACAAAAACACAAAAAACAAAAACAAAAACAAATATTCCTACCAATATTTGATCACCCCTGTTGTAGAAGAACCAATGCAGTATGCATGACACTGAAAGGTATCTTTTCTGTAACTGCTGATAAACTGCTCATAGTGTTAACACCACCAAAGACTGAAAACCAGTAGAACATGGTATATTACCTTACTGCATTGTCAGTGCTAAATGTTCATGGAAAAACAAAACAAGTACTATATAAGAATTCCATTTAATTTATAGGTATGTTTGACAACATAATCTGTCCGCATTAGTTTAACGGGAGCCTCACATTGCTTGTCTGTGCAGTTGGAGGGACCAGGATCCTTCCACTATATAACTCTCAGGTGTAAATTTATCAAGCTGCGGGTTTGAAAAAGTGAAGATTATCTCCTCCCAATAAGCAAAAAACACCAAATACAATATTCATGAATATTGCAATGGACACTATATAAATTATTTAAAGTGATGCATTTTTTCTAATTCTGTACACTTGGCATAGTCTCCCAGAAGATTTAACAACTCAATATAATAATGTAAATAAGCAACATTATTTATTCATTACAAATGTGTAAATGGATTTATGATGACTTAATCTGTTAGAAAAACAGCACATTCTTACAATTTAGCAAGCCTCTGGCTTAATTTAACTAGTTTGATAATACAAAGGGCTATTTATCAATTTAGAGGGCAAATGATTAGCAAAATGTATCACTGGCATTGTTTCAATGGAAGTATAGATACTTCCAGCAGTTGTGCATGTGTGGGGTATAGGCATAAGCAGGACTTGTGTAAGGAAGTATTTGCAGATACACACCCATTCAGGGGCTGGATAGGCTGGGGAGCAGGGGGGCATTTGCCCCCCAGTCCAGTCCCATTGTGGGCTGCCTTGGGCTGAATCACTGGGCTATCTGCATTTTTTCCCTTTAAAATGTTCCTAGTAGACTGCTGAGTTGAGTCGCACTCCCCCCAGGCTAAAACTTTCCAGCCAGCCCCTGCTCCCACTATATGAATAAAAATAAAGGTTTGCATTGAATGGGTTCTATTTAACAAACAGACCTCAAACATGTTGATTTTTTAACATCTACTTATTAAAGTTATTCTACTTATTAAAGTTCCAGCTAAACAGATTCATAAAGGATTACAAATTGCAAGAAATGTGGACTAGTTTGGCTCTTTCATAGTCATTCATTTCAAGACACATGTCCATTCCAGGTATTGGTGCCACCTCCGGTAATAGAGGAATGAATCCACATTTGCGCATTGTGGATATTCTGTGCATGGTGGAAACAGTAAAAAAAAGTTACTACATAATTTCCTTAAATTTTTAACAGTGATCTCCTAAAATCATAATTTTATATTAATCATAATGATCAGGGCACTGTTAATTACATATGTAACTTTTGTGTGCTTGAAAGCTTTCACTACATTTGTTAAAGTGAAGTTAGAAAAGCAGTTTTACACAACTGCAAGGTGGAAAATGCATCCCATTAAAAGTATAGGGACGAGGTTGGGCTTCCTGCACCTCTGACTAACTGGAGAATTTAATTCCTTTTATGGCGAGCAAAAAGCTGTGCGCCTACTCCTAAAAGATGGTAAACCTCCCTGAATGCTCATTCTCCATCACTGCCGCTGGCATTTCTAAATAATTCATTTCCACAATTTGAAATCTCATCTTTCCACTTTAATGGACCTGATTCATACTTAATAGTTAATGTCCCAGATAACCCAACACCTCCTTGGACAGGGCAAAACTTTTAAACCCTGCAGATGCCATCTTGGTCTGCAAATCCATGCTATTGTCTGTAAAAACAGGTCATTTGCACGAAAAAAAGGTGAGTGTATGTTCTTAAATGAGCGTAATAGTGCTATTGTTGGCTTGGCTTCTTATGCCTTTTTATCACATCTATGTTTGGCATCCAAAAGAGATGAGCAACTTATCAGAACTGCTCACAATTATGCACATTATTCTGCAATTGGCTGTGAAATGTTTGGTCTTAACCCAGTTTCTAGTCATAACCCAACCACATCATACAGAAGAATGAATGGACTGTCATCACCCCAACTCTATTCATAGACTGGACATTTCACAAAATGTGAATTTACAAATATAGTGTGCTGTGGCCTTTTGCCGAATGGTGAAGCAAAAGCAGAGCTCAAATACACCTCTGTAAAAGGGCCTAGTCCACCACAAAACTCTATTTGTGCAAACTTTTGCACCAATTTTCCTCATCTCTCGCACCAGGTTTCGTAGCAGCCTCTTCAACCTCTCTACCCCATCGCTGTTGAATATATATGGCACTATATAAGCAAAAACAATAATAAATAATTAAATGGTCACCTTTGTAATAGATTCCAGACATTCTAATGGCAGCCTTGGAAGTGGTGAATACCATTAAACAAAATCCCTGCTAATTAGTCATTTAGCTGCGGTTCTTATTGTTGGAAACAACCAGCCCTTTGTAATAAAGAAAAGAAGTGTATCAATTAAGTTTGTTTATTTAAACAATCATATTAGAAAATACTAGTAATGTATTTTAGTTCTGTTTATAGTAAGGTGTGTTTTGTATTACAAGGGAAGTTTCTCAGCGGAGCTCTTACCAGGAACATTGGCTGAACCTGGGACTAGTGGACTACATGCAACATTGCCCAATGGGTTACAACAAGTTCATTGAGGAAGTAAATATCCATGCACTAGTTATACCAAGTCTGCACAAGCAAGTTAGTCAGCTTTCAGATATGCTAATGGTATGCACCGTTCATTTGTTTGAAAATTTCATTATTTTTTATTATTTCACTCTTTGTAGTGTGAAGTTATTTGGGGGTTGAGTCACTGATCATCTTCAGTAACCTTTAATTATTCAGTCTGTATAGGGCGTAGGGTACAGGTGTGATGTTTGGTGTGTTCTAAGAGGTGTTAGATTATAATTCAGTTATGGCTATATATAAGTTAAGTAAGATGTGAATACGAGGTGAACAGTATACCTGGAAACCTTGTAACATGGAGGGAAAAAATCAACATTCTTCTGTAAGTTCATGTTACCTTGCATGTACCTGATTTGTGAAATGTCTGGGCAATCCCTATTGAGCTGTTTGCAACCATGCTTCTTAAAACTGCATTTTCACAATGTTATTTATTTTGGATGCTTTTCGCTACCTCACCTTCAGTGTATTATAACTTATTACCTCATTCCGCTCTCCCAGATTCACATTTTCCTTATATTTACCATGGTTCTTCTTCTTATGACCACACCATGCATACATTAATCCACCCCCCCTTTCTTCAACATCTCAGCTCAACACTACCATTGATCATTTGCCCCCATCCCAGTACCTACATATATGCTGTGCTGCCTGCACATTCCTCACTCTCCAGCCTGCACAATCGGGAACTCACGTTCCTCCTTCCACCCCACAGTTTCTCAACCACTACATACCTACAGCCCTTCCAACCTTGTTCTAACCTCTCCACTTTCCCACCTCCCTTTTTCCTGGAACACTAAATCTGCCTGCAACAAACCAACATTCCTCCATGACCTATTCCTCTATAATTCCCTAACTTGGCTCTTCTCATCTGACACTACTTCCTCTCCAGCTCCTCCTCTGAAATCCATCCCAACCATCTCTTTCTGCACCACCACCATGTTGCAACAAGGTTAGAACAATAGAGAGATTGAAAAGGTGAAAGCCGAGTTAGAACCATATAAAACAATGTAGATTTTCTCTGACGGAGATACACACATTAATACCACAGTAGAGGAATATGAGAAACAGATGGTTGCAAATACAAATAAGAAATATTATAGGAATCAAAATGACTATTGGTCAGATAAGATATGTTCTCAAAACCATTTTGAGAAGAGAAGAGTCAAACATAGGGACTACACTAGTAGCTATACCTCAGGGGACAATGTTTTTTTCTATGAATTCTACCAATAGAGACAAATGAGAAAGTAAAGCTAAAACTTACCTGAATTACAAAAATAGGACAATGTTAAATAAGAATCTTAATTATGGCAGAACAGTGTGAAAGTTTAAATTTGGGTGCCAGGCCTAAAATGATCAAAGGTTCAGAGTCTAACAATAGGAATGTAGAACTGAGAAATTTCAGATATTGGAAGTCCCATGTCAAGGTTTGGAAAAGTTAGCTCATCCCAACTCATATCAAGTACTGACATCGGTGACACCCAAAAGACTAAGGGATGTAAAAAAGGAAAAAGAGGAAGATATAAATCGAACAAGAAAATTAAAAATAAACAACTTACTTTACTTGAAGCAAATCACCAACAACAAGAAATCTGGCGCATAGTTATATTTATAATAGGACTAATTTAAAAGCAGCTCCAATATAGGCTTTCAGCAGTCCCTTAATAAAATGCAATGCACTCATGCACAAAGTTACCAAAGTGCTATCTAATAACCCTTAAAAACATGAACGTACAATCATAAAAATATCAAACATTCATTAACATGTCAATTTTAAAACATCAAAAAAGAATAATTAATCATACTATAGAGAAAATCATAGAGGTTCACAACACTTTTGATTATTCAGTGATCACAGTCTTATATTGCATAACTGGTGTACTTAAATAATTAATGTTATAGCTATAATGATGGTCAATCACTATAAACTCTTATATATTCCCATATCTATAGATCATCTTTAAACAATATAAACTGATGGACATCTGCGAGCAAATGAAGACGTTTTCTGAATTGCTCTCAGGTGTATAATATGGCAGAGTTTACTGCCTCCTTCAAGAAAAGGCTTCTATCTGCTAAAAAAAACTCTCATCCTTCCGTGTATGTGGATGATAGGTGATTTCAGTCACAAATGTAAAAGCCCTCACACTTTCTTTACAGCGTATACCAGCTTTAAAAAGTACCAATTAGTATCCCGGGGCATCTCCAGTTTTAGTTGTACTTATCACAGGCCCCTGATCAGCTGTTTCACTTCTGCTCCATTGCTGTGGCTTGTGTGACTATTCGATCGTCCACTGCTGTCTATAAATTCTGTACATACACAAGGGAATTTGTAATTGCTAAATTTAAAAGTTCACACACTGATACCATATATTGATATATGACCACATTGTCACGATGTGCCTCCATTTGCAGCAGCATCTCCCCTGTGGATGCTGCTTTGCCTTTTGCAGATTCTGCCTGTTAAGTATAAAGCTTCCATCAATACATCAGGATCCTAATCACCTGTGGCTGGCCTTTAAAAGACTGCCTTTCCCTGCAACCTATACCTGTTCATTAATTGTCTTTACTGGTGTTGGTTTCTCAGTGTAACTTCTGTGATCTGATCCTAACTCAGTTGCCTGGTATCCAACTCATCAGCTTCCTAGCTTAGCCTGGTAACACAGTCTCTCTGTACCTGCAAATCATCTCACCTGCTTGGTCTCCAGCTTACAAATTTACCAGCTTAACCTGGAAATCCAGAGTCTCTATGCCTGCAGATCATCTCACTTGTTTGGTATCCAGCTCCAAGCTTTCCAGCTTACCCGAACATCCATGCTACCTGTGCTTGCAGACCATCGCTACCACCTGGTATCCAGCTCCAAGCTTCCCAGTTTACCTGGACCTCCTTGCAACCTGTGCCTGCACGATGGTTAAGTGGTTAGCACTTCTGCCTCACAGTGCTGGGGTCATGAGTTCAATTCCCGATCATGGCCTTATCTGTGTGGAGTTTGTATGTTCTCCCCGTGTTTGCATGGGTTTCCTCCGGGTGCTCCGGTTTCTCCCCACACTCCTAAAGCATACTAGTAGGTTAATTGGCTGCTATCAAAATTGACCCTAGTCTCTCTCTCTCTATCCGTCTGTGTGTTAGGGAATTTAGACTGCAAGCTCCAATGGGGCAGGGACTGATGTGAATGAGTTCTCTGTACAGCACTGTGGAATCAGTGGCACTATATAAATAAATGGTGGTGATGATGATGATGATGATGATGAAGATGGGGCCTTCATGGCTCAGACTTGTTTTTCGAGCACATCCCACAGATGCTCAATCAGATTGAGATCTGGGGAATTTGGAGGCCAAGTCAACACCTTGAACTGTTTGTCATGTTCCACAAACCATTCCTGAACAATTTTTGCAGTGTGGCAGGGTGCATTATACTCCTGAAAGAGGCCACTGCCATCAGAGAATACCTTTGTCATGAAGGGGTGTACTTGGTCTGCGATAATATTTAGGTAGGTGATACTTGTTAAAGTAACATCCACATAAATGCCAGGAACCAAAGTTTCTCAGCATAACATTGCCTAGAGCATCACATTGCCTCTACCTCCTTGCATTCTTCCCATAGTGTATCCTGCTGTCATCTCTTCCCCAGGTAAACAGCGCGCACACACACCCGAATGTCCACATGATATATAAGAAAATGAGATTCATCAGACCAGGCCACCTTCTTCTATTGCACCATGGTCCAGTTCTGACACTCATGACATGCCCATTGTAGGTTCTTTCAGCGGTAGACAGGGGTCAGCATGGGCACTCTGGCTGGTCTGCAGCTACACAGCCCCATACGCAGCAAGCTGTGATGCACTGTGTGTTCTGACACATAATGTTTTTCAGCAATCTGTTTTGCCAAGGTACAGTCTGAAGTCTGTAGGCTCTTTGCCAAGGTTGTAGAGTTTGAAATCTTTTCAGAAAATAGTAAACTAAACAATCTCAGAAAACAGGCTGTGCAGGAGTCCAGAGTAAACGCTATCACTGACAAAGAAGCATAGAACAGCAGGGGGTTTTCGTCTCCTCAGGTCCAATTAGGTCAGGAGAGAAATACCCCTAAATTTAAAGAGACAGGTGTGCAATAACTCATGCTCACCACATCTGGAGAGGTAATGTCAATATACTCAGTCAGTGACTCCTGCTCACCAGAGTTATACAGTAAAGGCAGTCCCAATATCCTAACAAAGATTTCTTAGATCCACAGCTGCAGGATAATTAGTTCAGATTGATACAGGTTAAATAACCGCTGACTCGACCATCTTTGTTATAGATGTTCTACACATTATTTTATTCTGAAACTATTACATGAGCCTCTGAAGAAATTGCCATCATTTGATGAAACACAAAAGGAAAGTTTTATATCTTGACTGGCGCTTAATCACATAAGGAGTCTTGGAATCCTTCCATTATTTCATTTTAATATGGAAAATTTAGCAACTAAACGGCAGTGATTCCAGGTTCTTGGGAAATCTGATTCCGCATTATAATCAACAGAGGCTGGAGCCAGGCCTACAGATAGTTCTGAAAAACACACGATAAGGAGTGAGACAAAAATATTAAGTATTAGTGTCTTTTATCTGTTTGACGGAATAATAATCTAAATACAACAAATTGTGACTGTTTTGCGATAGAGGACCCATACGTTTGATGTGCTACATGTGGTTTCAATGGATGGAAATATATGAGAATACATACAATAGATTGATGCGAGCAAACTTTGTGAGCACTTGAGAAACTGAAAATATCAAAAGTAGATTCTATATTGATATCAATAAGCCATGTATTAATATTGGCTATTCAGAATTATACATTGGGAATACTTATGTGCTGATAGAAAGAATTGATGGGATTTTGCAGTGGTTATAAATTGATTATAATTGCTGTGTATGAATTATTATTTATTAAATAAATTTAGATTTGTATTTAATAATATATTAAACATGTTTCTTTTTCAATGGCAATTTAATTTATCTATTAACTGGGTTGACAAATCTGAGTTGTTGCTTTTTCTTTTTTGATACCTCCACATTGTTGTAAGTTATCTCCCCAGCTCTAGTCTTACCATTCTTTGCAAATTCAACACCTGTCTTTCCTTTACACTAAACTACACACTCTCATTCTAGGCGATTTCGACATCCCCATCGACAGCCTTAGTGAGATGCTTATTTCCTCTTTTGCTGTCTCCCAGTAGACATCATCTCCCTGGACATCGTGTATTCCCATCTTTGCACATTATTTAGTTTCCTCCTGCACCCAAATCTATCCACACACAGCAACACCTAAACAACCTTGACCAAACCCTCTTAGTCTCATTTGAACCACTCCTCTCTCCTATATCTACCATGTGCTCTCCTGATGTGACAATCTCTTTCATTAACACTACACTCACCCCTTGCCCTAGATGAGGCAGCTCTAGCCAGCATACTTTGTCTCCAGCAATCTAAATTCCAACCCAGCACTGACCCACCACCTGCAAAAGTTCTCCCGTACTGTTTAAAGCCAAGGGAGAAAATCTCACTCCATTGCTGTATTTCTCCACTATAAAATGATCCTGTCTTCCTACTATGCCGCTCTCTCTTTTGCCAAGCACACCTACTTTAGCTCCTTAAAATCCACAAAGGTCAGTCACTCAGTGTAACCATATTGCGACCTTCACCTTGATTTTAACCCACCCTCACCTTCATTTCTGCTCTCATTGCTCATGAGGGTGAGATGTTCAGAATTCTCTCTTCCTCTTAATCTGTCAACTTGAATCTGTTGCCTACCAACTACTCCTCTCCCTTCCCCAATTCTTGCATGCACCCAGCTCATTAGTTCAACCTGTCCCTCTTCTCTGGCACCTTCGCATCCATCTTCAAACATGTGCCCATGTCTATTATTCTCAAGAAACCATGCCTTGACCCTACCTCTATCCATAGCTGATGCCCCATTACTCTCCTCCCCTTTGTTTTATAAACTACTTGAGCAGCTTGCAATTATCCATCTGACCCACTTTCTCTCCACTCACTCCATTCTCAACCATCTGCAATCAGGTTTCTGCTCTCTATACTTCTTTAAGAATGGCCTCACTAAAGTTACCAATGATCATTCTCATTGACCTCTCTGTCACTTTTGAAAAATTTGAACACCTTCTTCTCCTGGAAACCCTGCACTAGCTAGACCTTTGTGGTACTGTTTACTTCAGGTTCACATCTCTAAATTTTCTTTCATTGCATATTCTCCCCACCATGCCTTCAACTAGTTGGCATCACTCACACTCCTCTGCTTTTCTCTCTTTCTACCCTCTCTAAAGCTCAATATGTCCAAAACAGACATACTCTCCCTCCTCCGAGTGTCACTACACACACCCCAGTCTCTGTGTGGGTGACAACATCACACTCCCCAGTTCACCATACTCTCTGTCTTTCTGTCATCTGTGACTCCACTTTCAGCTTTTCTGTACACATCCAATCCCTCCTCCTTTGAAACATTGCCAGAATGTGCCTCTTTCTCACTCTCGACATTACCAAAGCCATTATCATTTCTCTCATTATTTCCCTCCTCGACATGCAACCACCTGCTATCTGGCCTTTCTCTCATCCATCTTTCCTGTTACAATCCATCATGAGATACACTCCTATTCACTCTTGTAGATCTTTATCTGACTTGAACCATGCCTCTTCTCTTATAGCCACATCTTATTTCCACCTCAAAAACTTCTCCTATGCTGCTCCCCACTTATGGAACTCCATACAACAGCTGACCCAACTCTCCCCCAACCTTCAATATTTCAAGTGCTCTCTCAAAACCTACCTCTTCACTATAGTCGATATTACCCCCATCTGATACTATTACCTTTGGGCCTACTACCAGCTACAGCCCCATGTCCACTCCATCAGCTTATATATTCTCAGCCCTATTCCTCTAGATTATAAGCTTTCATGAGCAGGACCCTCTCAAATTTACTTGTTCTGTTTTCATGTAAGACTTGTATTTTGTATGCGTTGTCATTCTATCTGGTACTGCAGAGTATTGTGGCATCATACAAACACTGCTGATGATGATGTTTTTGAACATTTATTGTGTTTGAAACATTTGTGAGGAGTGTGTACTTGTAATATGAAAATAGTTGTCTGAGATAACTGGAGAGAAGGGCTATAGGGCTAGATTTACTAAGCTGCGGGTTTGAAAAAGTGGGGATGTTGCCTATAGCAACCAATCAGATTCTAGCTTTCATTTATATAGTACCTTCTACAAAATGAAAGCTAGAATCTGATTGGTTGCTATAGGCAACATCCCCACTTTTTCAAACCCGCTGCTTAGTAAATCTAGCCCATAGTGTCTGTTTGGGAAATTTGATAAATTGAAGGGGACAGCTAAAGCATTGGGGCCAAGGTAATTTTAATTCCCCACTTCACAGACTGTAGAAATATATCCAAGTCATGGAAAATTTTGAGAAGAACAAGACGTTAAAAGAGTAATTTTCAGTAAATTAATAAACAATTAGTGAATGTTCTTCAAGAAATAGAAACCATGAAGCTCATCAAATGTATGTCTATCTTTTATTACTGGTTCTAGTGAGAGAATGATTTTATTATTTTTTTATGGGTGTAAAAAGCTGTTCATAGTATGCACATATCCAATTTTACATTTTATACAGTTTCCTATTAAAAAAAAACAATATTTGAACATTTTGTTTCAAATTGTGGATTTTTTTTAATGAATTGATACTATCTAAAACTAAGATTCATAAAATACAAAACTTGCTAAAATGTATCTCTTATATCTAAAAGAGAACAATAATTCTATCAAAAAGACAAAATATAAATGTATTATTACGCCAATTGTTGAATAACTGTCCACCTAAATCTAAGCCGGTTTGGGGGGAAAGCTGGCGCAGTTACACCTTAAGCAAATCACCCAATATAATTTACCAGTTGGTTCCTGCTGTCAAACTCTATCTTTTAAGGATGTAAAGTTTTACTTATGATACTATCAATATTAGTTTTCAAAACTACATGGTAAATACACTTCCAAGTAAATTCAGCTTATTCTTACTTGCAGTATTGTGAAAAGCAAATCTGTGTTATTCTTACCAACTGTACTCTTTGTTTGGGAGAGTCCTGGTTTCTTCTGCTGAAAGGGGGTGTCTGATTTTCGGCCTGGTTGAATCGGGGTGTGTGGCCTAAACTGTCCCGATTTTTCCATCTGGCATGTTGGGATAACCCCATAATAACTTCATACCATACCTTTGTTCGTCTTTAGCCGAATCAAAAGCATTGTTGATAAAGGGATGTTCTTTCAGAATAGTCTACAATGGTTGTAGCATAAAACATCATCACATGCTAGGTGAACATTTATTTTGTTGCTTGTTATATGAATAACTTTTCTTATTAACATATGTTTCTAGGCCATAGATTTTTCATTGTAAATTATGTACTGTATGTAGTGTATATTGACACATTTTAAGAAATTAATTTAATAAAATGCTGCTTAATTATACATTACTAAAAATCTGACAAGTTTAAAAAAAAAATTATTCCATGTTTCATCCAATCTTTATCTTCAATCCAATTTTTTTACCTGGAAGTTATAACATCATTTTCGATGTAGGTATTTCCTTTCTTAAAGAGAATTCCACTTCAATTTCATTGTTCTTTATTCCTATCCAGCAGTATGGTGGCACAATGGTTAGTATTGCTGCTTCACAGCGCTGTGGTCAGGCCTTTATCTGCGTGGAGTTTGTATGCTCTCCCCGTGTTTGTGTGGGTTTCCTTTAGGTGCTCTGGTTTTCCTCCCACACTCCAAAGACTTACTAGTAGATTAACTTACTTCTGATTAAATGTACCCTAGTTAGTGTCCATGTGGTAGGAATTATAGATTGTAAGGTCCACTGGACAGACACTGTAAAGCAAACGTGTAATATGCAGTGTAGAAATCATCAAATAAAAGACTCACCGACACATTAGCTTAGCCCACAATCCCTCACTATTGTTTGGCTGCTAATCAGCATCGGAAGCCCCGCCCACCAGATCCTACAATCCTTTTATACAGACAAACACACACACACCTTAAAGTAATCACACCCATGTCATGCATCTGCGTGTAAACTCCTTTCTCCAGGTAACAGCAGTATCATTAACCTTGACTGTACTTCTCCCTGCTGGACAGGTCCTATTCTGGTTACCTTTTCCACAGTAGGCACTATATAAATAACTGCTAGTAAATATTAATGTTATACATTTTCTTTGGACTTATCAACTTTGCTTCACAATCGTTTCTAAAAATGTAACAATAATCAGATCCAAGCAAATATCCACCAAGGTCTGTTATGTGAATAAAGATGAAGGAGGTGAGTTGGCAGCCAAGGCTAGTATCAAAATAACTTGATACAAGTCTCCTGGATTCCTGTGTTAGAGTAGATATGCTAAAAACAATGTAACAAATAAATGGATACATACATATGGCGCTGCCTACACGCCCACTGTGTCCTGGGATGGACATGCAAGAATGTTCTTCAAACAGATCTTATATTGTCAAAGGTAACACGCCAAACTGGAACGGATATAATTCAGCAGTCACTTTTGGGATCTTCAAGCTCGAGAAAACATAACAAAAAAGCGATCTAGCGCATTAACTTTTAATTAAAAAATAAATATACCAAAGACAAGTGGACTCGTACCAAAGAACAACGTTTTCAATGCATGGTAAGTAGATAACCCAATATCCTCACCGCGACCTCTCCGTCTGTTCGCGTACAAAGTCCTCAGTCCCGGTTCCAAATGTAAGTAAAACCAACGCGTTTCAACTTATTAAAAAGTCTTTGTCAAGGTTATGTTCCCCAATTCAGTGTTCATCTTTTTATAGTCGTTTCCTAATTGTGATGCAGTCCAGAACGAGGTTTGGATTTGTTCCGTTTACAGGCATTTCCGGTATTGTTTCACTCCCCGATCTGGACGTAAATGCAGTCTTCTATTGTTGTTGATCTTTGCAGCTTATAGTGCCTAATCTAATACAAACACCAACTAGACTACGCAACACATGATAATATTGTAACCTCCGCAATAAGGATCCACGGAGGTGTATCTCTCCCTCAGATGAACATGAAACGGGAAAAAAACAGAAAATGTATATTTATAAATAGTACAAAACACAGTCTCTTCACATATTGTTATATACAGAGACCAAACTCACTAATTCCAAGGAGTTATAACATGTGTCCCTAAACGTTCTCTAATAAAGAAAGAAAAAAAGAATTTGCTTCTATAAAAAACATTTCAATTCAAATTCAGCATTGTGTCCCTTAGGGGCAAGGGTATCTATATCATATATCCATCTCATCTCTGATTTTGCTAATCTAGAGAGGATGTCCTTGTTCTTCCAACATGCTTCGATTTTTTGTAGCCCCCAAAAACCTATAACATGTTTTTCTGAACACGCATGATGAAGTTTGAAATGTTGGGACAGTGCATGTGTCTCTAGTCCCCTTCTTATATTATAAAAGTGTTCACGTAATCTTATTTTAAGAGGGCGAGTGGTTCTCCCTATATATACTTTGTTGCAACTGCACTTAATAGCGTAAATTACATTACTAGAATGACATGTAATGAATTGATCTATAGTGATCTCTTTATTATTCAGAACTAAAACCGTAGTTTTATTCTGTTCCATTTTGCAAGTTCTACATGCTACACATTCTGCACACCTATGGAAACCTTTCGTTCTAATCGATGCTCTCTTATCCTCCGGCAAGTGGCTCCTAATCAGTTTGTCTTTCAGATTAGGAGCCTTCCTATATATGAAAATAGGCTTATCAGGGATCATGCTGCCTGTTACTACATCTTGTTTTAACAGATACCAATATTTTTGAAATATCTTCTCTACTTGTTGATGTTTGGAATTAAATCCTGAAATAAAAGCCCATTCATATTTGGTGTCAATTCTTCCTAGATTTTTAATTTTGGGAGCTAAAAGATCCCCCCTTTTTATATCCTTCACCACTTTCTCTGCATCTATTAAGGTTTCTGAAGGATATAAAAAGGGGGGATCTTTTAGCTCCCAAAATTAAAAACTTGCCGGAGGATAAGAGAGCATCGATTAGAACGAAAGGTTTCCATAGGTGTGCAGAATGTGTAGCATGTAGAACTTGCAAAATGGAACAGAATAAAACTACGGTTTTAGTTCTGAATAATAAAGAGATCACTATAGATCAATTCATTACATGTCATTCTAGTAATGTAATTTACGCTATTAAGTGCAGTTGCAACAAAGTATATATAGGGAGAACCACTCGCCCTCTTAAAATAAGATTACGTGAACACTTTTATAATATAAGAAGGGGACTAGAGACACATGCACTGTCCCAACATTTCAAACTTCATCATGCGTGTTCAGAAAAACATGTTATAGGTTTTTGGGGGCTACAAAAAATCGAAGCATGTTGGAAGAACAAGGACATCCTCTCTAGATTAGCAAAATCAGAGATGAGATGGATATATGATATAGATACCCTTGCCCCTAAGGGACACAATGCTGAATTTGAATTGAAATGTTTTTTATAGAAGCAAATTCTTTTTTTCTTTCTTTATTAGAGAACGTTTAGGGACACATGTTATAACTCCTTGGAATTAGTGAGTTTGGTCTCTGTATATAACAATATGTGAAGAGACTGTGTTTTGTACTATTTATAAATATACATTTTCTGTTTTTTTCCCGTTTCATGTTCATCTGAGGGAGAGATACACCTCCGTGGATCCTTATTGCGGAGGTTACAATATTATCATGTGTTGCGTAGTCTAGTTGGTGTTTGTATTAGATTAGGCACTATAAGCTGCAAAGATCAACAACAATAGAAGACTGCATTTACGTCCAGATCGGGGAGTGAAACAATACCGGAAATGCCTGTAAACGGAACAAATCCAAACCTCGTTCTGGACTGCATCACAATTAGGAAACGACTATAAAAAGATGAACACTGAATTGGGGAACATAACCTTGACAAAGACTTTTTAATAAGTTGAAACGCGTTGGTTTTACTTACATTTGGAACCGGGACTGAGGACTTTGTACGCGAACAGACGGAGAGGTCGCGGTGAGGATATTGGGTTATCTACTTACCATGCATTGAAAACGTTGTTCTTTGGTACGAGTCCACTTGTCTTTGGTATATTTATTTTTTAATTAAAAGTTAATGCGCTAGATCGCTTTTTTGTTATGTTTTCTCGAGCTTGAAGATCCCAAAAGTGACTGCTGAATTATATCCGTTCCAGTTTGGCGTGTTACCTTTGACAATATAAGATCTGTTTGAAGAACATTCTTGCATGTCCATCCCAGGACACAGTGGGCGTGTAGGCAGCGCCATATGTATGTATCCATTTATTTGTTACATGTATAGATTTTGAAGCATTAGTGGGTCTTCTGTGATACATATTTGGCTGCATACCAAGTGAGGCGCCACGTCAGCGGTTTACCTTTGCTGTATACGTTGTTTCCACTACAAACTGCTTGACAAGGCTGCATCATGTTCGCACACAGGGATCTGAGATCCACATTAATTACAGATGCCTTTTCAGGAGGTTCGGTTACATCTAATGTAGATGAGGATGACTACATTAATATCATGCATAAATTAGAAAAAACCTTGAGAAAGGAGAATCGGATTTGGTGGGAAGTAGTCAGCTTAGAACATTATGTGGCTGAACAATTAATCCCAAAAGGTTTAACCATTCAGAAATTACCTTCATTTAATGATGCTACCTGTGATTTTAAAGATGAATGGAATATGATTTTAAGAACATGCTCTTTTTCTCTTATCAATTTAATTTTAAAAGAGAGAAGAAAAGAATTAGTGGTTTTGGAGGAGGAAATTAATATGTACAACACGATGATTAGTCCGTTTAAAGACCAACAGGAATTTATGGAATTTGAGGGGATTATCCAAAAAAGACTGAATAAGGACAATGTTGATATTATGAATAGGAAGAAGAAGAAATTTATAAGGGATAAGGATCTAGTTGCCTTCACATTTAAAGAAACATCATCAGTCACCATAGATAATGGAAGAGAGACACAGTATATATCCACAAAAGAGAGGGGGAAAAAGGAAAGACATCCCTCCAAACGAAATATGACTTTCCCGATTCAAGCCCACAATAGTGGTAGTGATATTAGAACACAGTCGAAGCATACTATGAACAAGTCCAACTACAATTGGAGGGGCAGTAATAGAGTGAACAATAGATTCACACAAAAAGGGAAACAAACCTTTTCACATAGGGAAAGTGACTTTGATCATGGCAAAGTGAGTTTTAGGCCGGGATGGCTAATTCCCACCAACAATCGCTATGAAAGTTTATCCCACTTGAGAGAGCCTAATACAGATTCCCATTGGGTCAATTCCCCTTTTTTAGATCGGGGCAGAAAAGTAAGGACAAGAAGATAACATCACAGACTAAGAGAAAGATGAAGAGAAAGAGAGGAAAGAAGGGTGGAATTAAGAGAAAAAAGAGAAAAAGACGGGGGAATAATAATCCTCTAGAAACTAATAGTGAAGGGATTCAAAGTGAGAACTTGACCCCTAACACAATGATGAATGTGGAGGCTTCCAATATTTTCAATTTAAGTTCATATGAGTTAACAGAAGGGGAAACCTCTCTGTTAAAGAAAGGACTCAAGTTTGCTCCAACTAATGACATCACTCCATTTGATACGTATATAGATTTGCAGAAATTTGTTAGGAAAGTAACTATAAAGAAATTTTTTAAGATGAAGAACGAAAAATGTAGTGAGGAAGTCACACCAATATTAGAAGGTCATAAGAAATTTAAAAACAAATCCACCTTTTTTCCCTCTTATATAAAAGGGAATTTCATAGAATCGTTTAATCAGCTGGTTGCAGATGATATCAAGCAGATAGCGAGAAAATCAGCGATGGCCAAAAGAAGGGTATACAATCTAAACACCAAAGAGAGGAAGGCTATCAAAACCTTGAAAGACAATCATCAGATAGTGATCAAACCCGCCGATAAAGGCGGGGGGTAGTACTTATGGACAAAGACAAATATATAGAAGAGGTCCAAAGACAACTTAATGGTAATGAGACATATAAGAGATTAAAAAAGGATCCTCTAGATCAGATCACTAGGGAACTGAAGGTTTTTTTAGAAAAACATAAGAACATGGGAGCTATAGATGATGAGATTGCCAACTATATACTGGTTCAATATCCTAGAACACCAGTATTATATGTGTTACCCAAGATACATAAGGATAGGGAGAATCCCCCAGGAAGACCCATTGTGTCGGGGTCAGGATCTATCACCATCAATCTGTCTGAAGTTCTGGATTACTATCTGCAACCATTGGCACAGAGTTCTAAGTCTTATTTGAAAGATACTACTAGTTTTCTTGGTTGCCTGTCAGACATCAGCTGGGACGAGAACATGATATTGGTAACAGCTGATGTAAAATCCTTGTATACGATCATTGCCCACAGCATAGGGTTAGAATCAGTGAAACATATCATGTCCGCAACGCCACTTACAGAAGAACTAAAGGGATTCATTATGGAAGGGATAGAATTTGTGTTATTGCACAACTATTTCAGGTTTCAAGAAGATTATTATCTGCAGTGTATCGGTACCGCGATGGGCACCAGGTTCGCTCCAAGCTACGCCAACATTTTCATGACCAAGTGGGAAGAAGAATATGTGTGGTCTGGACATAGCTATGGGGCGGACCTGGTGTCATGGCGCCGATACATAGACGATGTATTTTTTGTGTGGAGAGGTTCGGAATCTGACCTGCAAGCTTTTTTTGGTCATTTGAATGATAATGACCGTAATATTGAACTTTCGTTTCAATGGAGCAAAGTTAGTGTCAACTTTCTTGACATCACGGTTTATATTGAAGCTGCCACCATACAGACAAAGACCTATCAAAAACCGACAGATATTAATAGCTATATTGATCGGAATAGCAATCACCACCGTTTCTGGCTTGAAAACATCCCTTTGAGCCAAATGAAAAGAGTTAGGCGAAATTGCTCTAAAGATCAAACATTCTGTGAGCAAATAAAAGAGATGAAACATGAATTCAGCCAGAAAGGATATATGGAAGAAACCTTAATAGATGCAGAGAAAGTGGTGAAGGATATAAAAAGGGGGGATCTTTTAGCTCCCAAAATTAAAAATCTAGGAAGAATTGACACCAAATATGAATGGGCTTTTATTTCAGGATTTAATTCCAAACATCAACAAGTAGAGAAGATATTTCAAAAATATTGGTATCTGTTAAAACAAGATGTAGTAACAGGCAGCATGATCCCTGATAAGCCTATTTTCATATATAGGAAGGCTCCTAATCTGAAAGACAAACTGATTAGGAGCCACTTGCCGGAGGATAAGAGAGCATCGATTAGAACGAAAGGTTTCCATAGGTGTGCAGAATGTGTAGCATGTAGAACTTGCAAAATGGAACAGAATAAAACTACGGTTTTAGTTCTGAATAATAAAGAGATCACTATAGATCAATTCATTACATGTCATTCTAGTAATGTAATTTACGCTATTAAGTGCAGTTGCAACAAAGTATATATAGGGAGAACCACTCGCCCTCTTAAAATAAGATTACGTGAACACTTTTATAATATAAGAAGGGGACTAGAGACACATGCACTGTCCCAACATTTCAAACTTCATCATGCGTGTTCAGAAAAACATGTTATAGGTTTTTGGGGGCTACAAAAAATCGAAGCATGTTGGAAGAACAAGGACATCCTCTCTAGATTAGCAAAATCAGAGATGAGATGGATATATGATATAGATACCCTTGCCCCTAAGGGACACAATGCTGAATTTGAATTGAAATGTTTTTTATAGATGCAAATTCTTTTTTTCTTTCTTTATTAGAGAACGTTTAGGGACACATGTTATAACTCCTTGGAATTAGTGAGTTTGGTCTCTGTATATAACAATATGTGAAGAGACTGTGTTTTGTACTATTTATAAATATACATTTTCTGTTTTTTTCCCGTTTCATGTTCATCTGAGGGAGAGATACACCTCCGTGGATCCTTATTGCGGAGGTTACAATATTATCATGTGTTGCGTAGTCTAGTTGGTGTTTGTATTAGATTAGGCACTATAAGCTGCAAAGATCAACAACAATAGAAGACTGCATTTACGTCCAGATCGGGGAGTGAAACAATACCGGAAATGCCTGTAAACGGAACAAATCCAAACCTCGTTCTGGACTGCATCACAATTAGGAAACGACTATAAAAAGATGAACACTGAATTGGGGAACATAACCTTGACAAAGACTTTTTAATAAGTTGAAACGCGTTGGTTTTACTTACATTTGGAACCGGGACTGAGGACTTTGTACGCGAACAGACGGAGAGGTCGCGGTGAGGATATTGGGTTATCTACTTACCATGCATTGAAAACGTTGTTCTTTGGTACGAGTCCACTTGTCTTTGGTATATTTATTTTTTAATTAAAAGTTAATGCGCTAGATCGCTTTTTTGTTATGTTTTCTCGAGCTTGAAGATCCCAAAAGTGACTGCTGAATTATATCCGTTCCAGTTTGGCGTGTTACCTTTGACAATATAAGATCTGTTTGAAGAACATTCTTGCATGTCCATCCCAGGACACAGTGGGCGTGTAGGCAGCGCCATATGTATGTATCCATTTATTTGTTACATGTATAGATTTTGAAGCATTAGTGGGTCTTCTGTGATACATATTTGGCTGCATACCAAGTGAGGCGCCACGTCAGCGGTTTACCTTTGCTGTATACGTTGTTTCCACTACAAACTGCTTGACAAGGCTGCATCATGTTCGCACACAGGGATCTGAGATCCACATTAATTACAGATGCCTTTTCAGGAGGTTCGGTTACATCTAATGTAGATGAGGATGACTACATTAATATCATGCATAAATTAGAAAAAACCTTGAGAAAGGAGAATCGGATTTGGTGGGAAGTAGTCAGCTTAGAACATTATGTGGCTGAACAATTAATCCCAAAAGGTTTAACCATTCAGAAATTACCTTCATTTAATGATGCTACCTGTGATTTTAAAGATGAATGGAATATGATTTTAAGAACATGCTCTTTTTCTCTTATCAATTTAATTTTAAAAGAGAGAAGAAAAGAATTAGTGGTTTTGGAGGAGGAAATTAATATGTACAACACGATGATTAGTCCGTTTAAAGACCAACAGGAATTTATGGAATTTGAGGGGATTATCCAAAAAAGACTGAATAAGGACAATGTTGATATTATGAATAGGAAGAAGAAGAAATTTATAAGGGATAAGGATCTAGTTGCCTTCACATTTAAAGAAACATCATCAGTCACCATAGATAATGGAAGAGAGACACAGTATACATCCACAAAAGAGAGGGGGAAAAAGGAAAGACATCCCTCCAAACGAAATATGACTTTCCCGATTCAAGCCCACAATAGTGGTAGTGATATTAGAACACAGTCGAAGCATACTATGAACAAGTCCAACTACAATTGGAGGGGCAGTAATAGAGTGAACAATAGATTCACACAAAAAGGGAAACAAACCTTTTCACATAGGGAAAGTGACTTTGATCATGGCAAAGTGAGTTTTAGGCCGGGATGGCTAATTCCCACCAACAATCGCTATGAAAGTTTATCCCACTTGAGAGAGCCTAATACAGATTCCCATTGGGTCAATTCCCCTTTTTTAGATCGGGGCAGAAAAGTAAGGACAAGAAGATAACATCACAGACTAAGAGAAAGATGAAGAGAAAGAGAGGAAAGAAGGGTGGAATTAAGAGAAAAAAGAGAAAAAGACGGGGGAATAATAATCCTCTAGAAACTAATAGTGAAGGGATTCAAAGTGAGAACTTGACCCCTAACACAATGATGAATGTGGAGGCTTCCAATATTTTCAATTTAAGTTCATATGAGTTAACAGAAGGGGAAACCTCTCTGTTAAAGAAAGGACTCAAGTTTGCTCCAACTAATGACATCACTCCATTTGATACGTATATAGATTTGCAGAAATTTGTTAGGAAAGTAACTATAAAGAAATTTTTTAAGATGAAGAACGAAAAATGTAGTGAGGAAGTCACACCAATATTAGAAGGTCATAAGAAATTTAAAAACAAATCCACCTTTTTTCCCTCTTATATAAAAGGGAATTTCATAGAATCGTTTAATCAGCTGGTTGCAGATGATATCAAGCAGATAGCGAGAAAATCAGCGATGGCCAAAAGAAGGGTATACAATCTAAACACCAAAGAGAGGAAGGCTATCAAAACCTTGAAAGACAATCATCAGATAGTGATCAAACCCGCCGATAAAGGCGGGGGGTAGTACTTATGGACAAAGACAAATATATAGAAGAGGTCCAAAGACAACTTAATGGTAATGAGACATATAAGAGATTAAAAAAGGATCCTCTAGATCAGATCACTAGGGAACTGAAGGTTTTTTTAGAAAAACATAAGAACATGGGAGCTATAGATGATGAGATTGCCAACTATATACTGGTTCAATATCCTAGAACACCAGTATTATATGTGTTACCCAAGATACATAAGGATAGGGAGAATCCCCCAGGAAGACCCATTGTGTCGGGGTCAGGATCTATCACCATCAATCTGTCTGAAGTTCTGGATTACTATCTGCAACCATTGGCACAGAGTTCTAAGTCTTATTTGAAAGATACTACTAGTTTTCTTGGTTGCCTGTCAGACATCAGCTGGGACGAGAACATGATATTGGTAACAGCTGATGTAAAATCCTTGTATACGATCATTGCCCACAGCATAGGGTTAGAATCAGTGAAACATATCATGTCCGCAACGCCACTTACAGAAGAACTAAAGGGATTCATTATGGAAGGGATAGAATTTGTGTTATTGCACAACTATTTCAGGTTTCAAGAAGATTATTATCTGCAGTGTATCGGTACCGCGATGGGCACCAGGTTCGCTCCAAGCTACGCCAACATTTTCATGACCAAGTGGGAAGAAGAATATGTGTGGTCTGGACATAGCTATGGGGCGGACCTGGTGTCATGGCGCCGATACATAGACGATGTATTTTTTGTGTGGAGAGGTTCGGAATCTGACCTGCAAGCTTTTTTTGGTCATTTGAATGATAATGACCGTAATATTGAACTTTCGTTTCAATGGAGCAAAGTTAGTGTCAACTTTCTTGACATCACGGTTTATATTGAAGCTGCCACCATACAGACAAAGACCTATCAAAAACCGACAGATATTAATAGCTATATTGATCGGAATAGCAATCACCACCGTTTCTGGCTTGAAAACATCCCTTTGAGCCAAATGAAAAGAGTTAGGCGAAATTGCTCTAAAGATCAAACATTCTGTGAGCAAATAAAAGAGATGAAACATGAATTCAGCCAGAAAGGATATATGGAAGAAACCTTAATAGATGCAGAGAAAGTGGTGAAGGATATAAAAAGGGGGGATCTTTTAGCTCCCAAAATTAAAAATCTAGGAAGAATTGACACCAAATATGAATGGGCTTTTATTTCAGGATTTAATTCCAAACATCAACAAGTAGAGAAGATATTTCAAAAATATTGGTATCTGTTAAAACAAGATGTAGTAATAGGCAGCATGATCCCTGATAAGCCTATTTTCATATATAGGAAGGCTCCTAATCTGAAAGACAAACTGATTAGGAGCCACTTGCCGGAGGATAAGAGAGCATCGATTAGAACGAAAGGTTTCCATAGGTGTGCAGAATGTGTAGCATGTAGAACTTGCAAAATGGAACAGAATAAAACTACGGTTTTAGTTCTGAATAATAAAGAGATCACTATAGATCAATTCATTACATGTCATTCTAGTAATGTAATTTACGCTATTAAGTGCAGTTGCAACAAAGTATATATAGGGAGAACCACTCGCCCTCTTAAAATAAGATTACGTGAACACTTTTATAATATAAGAAGGGGACTAGAGACACATGCACTGTCCCAACATTTCAAACTTCATCATGCGTGTTCAGAAAAACATGTTATAGGTTTTTGGGGGCTACAAAAAATCGAAGCATGTTGGAAGAACAAGGACATCCTCTCTAGATTAGCAAAATCAGAGATGAGATGGATATATGATATAGATACCCTTGCCCCTAAGGGACACAATGCTGAATTTGAATTGAAATGTTTTTTATAGAAGCAAATTCTTTTTTTCTTTCTTTATTAGAGAACGTTTAGGGACACATGTTATAACTCCTTGGAATTAGTGAGTTTGGTCTCTGTATATAACAATATGTGAAGAGACTGTGTTTTGTACTATTTATAAATATACATTTTATGTTTTTTTCCCGTTTCATGTTCATCTGAGGGAGAGATACACCTCCGTGGATCCTTATTGCGGAGGTTACAATATTATCATGTGTTGCGTAGTCTAGTTGGTGTTTGTATTAGATTAGGCACTATAAGCTGCAAAGATCAACAACAATAGAAGACTGCATTTACGTCCAGATCGGGGAGTGAAACAATACCGGAAATGCCTGTAAACGGAACAAATCCAAACCTCGTTCTGGACTGCATCACAATTAGGAAACGACTATAAAAAGATGAACACTGAATTGGGGAACATAACCTTGACAAAGACTTTTTAATAAGTTGAAACGCGTTGGTTTTACTTACATTTGGAACCGGGACTGAGGACTTTGTACGCGAACAGACGGAGAGGTCGCGGTGAGGATATTGGGTTATCTACTTACCATGCATTGAAAACGTTGTTCTTTGGTACGAGTCCACTTGTCTTTGGTATATTTATTTTTTAATTAAAAGTTAATGCGCTAGATCGCTTTTTTGTTATGTTTTCTCGAGCTTGAAGATCCCAAAAGTGACTGCTGAATTATATCCGTTCCAGTTTGGCGTGTTACCTTTGACAATATAAGATCTGTTTGAAGAACATTCTTGCATGTCCATCCCAGGACACAGTGGGCGTGTAGGCAGCGCCATATGTATGTATCCATTTATTTGTTACATGTATAGATTTTGAAGCATTAGTGGGTCTTCTGTGATACATATTTGGCTGCATACCAAGTGAGGCGCCACGTCAGCGGTTTACCTTTGCTGTATGCTAAAAACAATGTTAGCGTACCCTTTATTTCTCAAGGAATCAGAGATATATCAAACAATGATATGAAAGCCACCAAATAATTATTAGCAGGTCCAAATAAAAAAATAGATGGAACAACTTTTCTTTACAGTCTTTAAATCATGTATTTTATAAAGGCAATATATTACTAATTAAAAATATCAAACCAGTTTTGTCACAGAAGACAAGTAAAACTGCATATGACACAGTGCCTGAAGCAGGGGCCGTGGTGTCCAAAATCTGCCGAAAATTGTTCTTTAATTCTAAATTTATATTAAGTATTTGTTCCATACTAATATAGGATTAATTGTGCATTTTATTCTACCAGCAAACATAGTGCCAGATTCTAACAGATTCTATTGTTCTAGAATGACGTGAATTCAAAAAATGTTGAAAAAATACATTTTATTGAGATCTGGGGGTAAATGTATTAAGCTGCGTTTTTTTCAGCGATTTAATATCGCTGCAAATCACAAGAGATAACCGGCGATTTTAAGTGCAAAATCGCCATATGTATTAATTGCGATTTTAACTTTCCAAAATCCAATTTCTGACGATTTGTGTCAATTTTAAAACACCTATCTCTCCCATTTTGTATTCAATCTCGCTGGAGATTAAACACAAACTCACCCGAGATTGAACAGAAATAAAAGCATGCTGTTCAGCTATCTGGTCAATGTTAATATAACAGGAGGAGCAATGAAAATTTAAAGAATGCATGTTTTTTTGATGTAGAGGGGCAAAAATTATTATTAATATTTTTACGGGAGATAAAATATTTTATGCATAATCTAGTCAGCCATATTTCATTAATGATTATATGTAAGGAATTGTTTTAATTTTTTTATTATTATATTACAGTGGCTTAATATTTCATCACCAATGGGGCAATATTTATATTTTTATGATGTGACACCAAGACGTTAGCAGCGGATCCTTTGGGGCCAATTCAATTGTGCCGAAGATAACGTAGCGTTAACAGTGTTACCGTTAATACGGTAAAACTGCGCATAATTACCCTTAGTACGGTAATTTCAACGGTGGATTTTTACTCGCGGCTCCCTGAGCTGCGAGATGAAATCCAGGCTAAAATTACCATATTAATGGTAATACTGTTAACGCCACGTTATTCTCAGCGCAATTGAATTGGCCCCTTTAAGTCCTGTAAGATGTAGGCCCTCTACATGGCATGGACTTGTTTTTCCAGCACATCCCACAGATGCTTGATCGGATTGAGATTTGGGGATTTTGGAGCTCAAGTCAACACCTTGATCTCTTTGTCATGTTCCTCAAACCATTCCTGAGCAAATTTAGCAATGTGGCAGGGCACATTATCCTGCTGAAAGAGGCCACTGCCCACAGGGAATACTATTGCCATGATAAGGTATACTACAATTGTTCCTCATTCCAGCAGATCAACTTCAATAACTAACTCTTCACTTGCTGCATAATATATCCCACCCCTTGATAAGTGTCACTGTAATGAGAAAATCAATGTTATTCACTTCACTTGTCAGTGGTTTTAATGTTGTAGCTGATCGGTCTTTAGTAAAATCCATTTGACTCATGATCACCGTGCCTTTTAATGTCACTTGTATACTTACATTTGCAAGACACATAAGACATATGTTATATGCATATCATTGCGTTGAAATTCATCAGTAGGGTGAACAGCAGAACAATCATCAAAAAAGTTCATTTAATTTTTTAAACCTTTGGCGTACCATGGGCTCGAGTCTGCACCTACAAGCCTGCACTGATCAGCGACTTTCAGGCTGTTCCTCCACTTGTCCCCCACAAAAGCACTGCTGGGGCTCCCTTCATGAACATCTCAGTCATTCCAACTTAGGCACCTCACAAACACCAATTGATTGGTCCCATTAGCAACTTCTGTCTCTCATCATCGTCCCACTTTAGAATGCCCTATGCCTCATGTCTGTCCACTCTGCATCTTCCTTGTTTGTCCCTGTATTGCTGTATACTAAATTCTGTATGTACCATGCCAGGTCTTACGTTGCATTGTTTCTCTATAACCTGAGATTTGATCTATCTGGTAATTTCAGCCACGTATTTATTGTTAAACTTAACTGTACTTGTTGCTGTATATATAGATAGATATAGACAGATAGATAGATAGATAGATAGATAGATATAGCGATAGATAGATATAGATAGCGATAGATAGATAGATAGATAGATAGATAGATAGATAGATAGATAGATAGATGTATATATATATATATATATATATATATATATGTATGTCAGCATATCAGAAGAATGTGTATGCAATGCATACTGTAAAGCAGGATTGGAATATGTGTAATTATATTGCACAGGACTTATTTATAATATTTTGTATTGACCAAATACAGATCTTTACAAATTAGTACACAGGATCAGTAAAATTAGCTATGTAAATGTGATTTGTCCTGGTAATTTCAGCCACGTATTTATTGTTGTACTCAACTTTACTTGTCACTGTATATATATGTATATATATATATATATATATATATATATAGATAGATAGATAGATAGATAGATAGATAGATAGATATAGATATATATAAATATATATATATATTAGGGATGTGCACCGGCGACTTTTGAGGTCTCGTGTTTTGTGTTTTGGATCCGGATTTTCACGATGTTTTGGGTTCGGATTTGTTTCGCAAAACACCTGCCGAAAGGTTTTGGTTCGGATTTAAGGTTTTGGATTCGGATTTTTTTTGAAAAAAAAATAAAAAGTGTAAAAATCAAGTTTTTGGGCTTATTTTCACTCCTACGCTATTATTAACCTCAATAACATTCAATAACAATCATTTTCACTAATTTAAAGGCTATTCTGAACACCTAACACCACACAATATTTTATTTTTTTTAGTACAAAACGTTGCAACGAGGTATCTTTCTGGACTGCGTAGAGGAGTGTTCCCCACAATATAATTAAAAACCCATCAACTGGTCTGCATTACACCCAAAAATAGTATCTGGACTGCGTAGAGGACTGGCCACCACAATATAATATATAGAAAACCTTCAACAGGTCTGCATTACACCCAAAAATAGTATCTGTACTGCGTAGAGGACTGGCCACTGGCCACTACAATATAATATATAGAAAACCTTCAACAGGTCTGCATTACACCCAAAAATAGTATCTGGACTGTGTAGAGTAGTGGGCACTGGGCACCACAATAAAAAATATAGATAAAACCTTCAACAGGTCTGAATTACACCCAAAAAAAGTATCTGGACTGCGTAGAGTAGTGGGCACTGGGTACCACAATAAAAAATATATAGAAAACCTTCAACAGGTCTGCATTACACCCAAAAATAGTATCTGGACTGCGTAGAGGACTGGCCACTGGCCACCACAATATAATATAGAGAAAACCTTCAACAGGTCTGCATTACACCCAAAAATAGTATCTGGACTGCGTAGAGGACTGGCCACCACAATATAATATATAGAAAACCTTCAACAGGTCTGCATTACACCCAAAAATAGTATCTGTACTGCGTAGAGGACTGGCCACTGGCCACTACAATATAATATATAGAAAACCTTCAACAGGTCTGCATTACACCCAAAAATAGTATCTGGACTGTGTAGAGTAGTGGGCACTGGGCACCACAATAAAAAATATAGATAAAACCTTCAACAGGTCTGAATTACACCCAAAAAAAGTATCTGGACTGCGTAGAGTAGTGGGCACTGGGTACCACAATAAAAAATATATAGAAAACCTTCAACAGGTCTGCATTACACCCAAAAATAGTATCTGGACTGCGTAGAGGACTGGCCACTGGCCACCACAATATAATATAGAGAAAACCTTCAACAGGTCTGCATTACACCCAAAAATAGTATCTGGACTGCGTAGAGGACTGGCCACCACAATATAATATATAGAAAACCTTCAACAGGTCTGCATTACACCCAAAAATAGTATCTGTACTGCGTAGAGGACTGGCCACTGGCCACCACAATATAATATATAGAAAACCTTCAACAGGTCTGCATTACACCCAAAAATAGTATCTGGACTGCGTAGAGTAGTGGGCACTGGGCAACACAATAAAAAATATAGATAAAACCTTCAACAGGTCTGAAGTACACCCAAAAAAAGTATCTGGACTGCGTAGAGTAGCGGGCACTGAGCAGCACAATAAAAAATATATAGAAAACCTTCAACAGGTCTGCATTACACCCAAAAATAGTATCTGGACTGCGTAGAGGACTGGCCACTGGCCACCACAATATAATATAGAGAAAACCTTCAACAGGTCTGCATTACACCCAAAAATCTGCTTAGTGTGGTGTGCCCGGAACACAATTTTTTACAGCGCCAACAATATAATTAAAAAATTGGGCATCAACTGTCACCATTGTTTAATATCTGATACACCTAAATATGGACTGCACAGTGGAGTGGCCCCGGTAGTAAATTTGGTGCCGGGGCCACAATACCTCCTCCAACCTCCAAGTGTAGTGTTTATAAAGACAGACAGCGTCGAAGTGTTATTAGTTGACTTTCTTAACCCTAAAATTGTCCCTGTTGCAAATATTCGTGCAATGGAGAGTTACTTTTTCATTGAAAGACTCAAGCTTTCAAGTGTAGTGTTTATAAAAATATAAACAACAATACAGTAGTTCTAGAGCACGTCAATCCCTCTTGTTTTAAATTATGACAGGGCATTTTACTTTTGGTTTAATTTCCTGAATTTGTTTAAATTTGGTTTTACTTTTTGAACATTGCAAACGACTGTTGATTGGTCATATTATGCAAAAAAAAAGTTCCAAGATGGAATTGTCCTTGGCAGTTTGGTATCTGTCTGCATCAGATCCCCTCTCCACTAGGAGTAAAACAGAAAACTATTCAGCCGTTATATAATCTAGAATATAAATAGAAATTGAGAAAGGCAATTTGGTATCTGTCTGCATCATAATCATCAACATCCTCCTCAGCGCCAGCTACATCAATATCCTCCTCCCGGTGTACAACATTCACACCTTTATTAGCCAAATCTGTAACTGGACTGTGGGTGATCCTTCCAGCATATGCAGAGGGTGTGCTGCAAATGCTGGATGGAGTCACCTCTTCCCGTACAGTGATGGGAAGGTCAGGGTTCACAACCAACAACACCTTTGGACTCGCCTTGGGGATTTGTGATGTCATCTGTTTAGAAGTCAGAGTTCTTTGCTGTTTTGTTGTTGTTGCTGACAGCATAACTCTCTTAATTTTTTTGTAGGGGGGGGAGGAGGGGGGCTTAGATCCTTGGGTGAAGCTGGACCACTAGTCATGAACACGGGCCAGGGCCTAAGCCGTTCCTTGCCACTACGTGTCGTAAATGGCATATTGCCAACTTTACGTTTCTCCTCAGATGATTTTAAGTTTCTCTTTTTGCTATTTTTTGAGAACTTGGGCTTTTTGGATTTTACATGCCCTGTACTAGGAGATTGGGCATCGGGCTTGCCAGACGACATTGATGGCATTTCATCGTCTATGTCATGACTAGTGGCAGCAGCTTCAGCATTAGGAGGAAGTGGGTCTTGATCTTTCCCTACTTTATCCTCCAAATTTTTGGTCTCCATTATATGTACAACAAGATACTGCAGAATGTGTGAACTTGGTAATATTGCAGTACCAATGAACTTATACTGCTGGATTGGTTTTGCAAATTTGGTTATAATTACTTTTTTTTTTTTTATAACTTTTTTTTAATTTTGTCAAAACTTGGGAATAATGGGGAAATAACTATGCCCTTAGAAGCACAGAGCACAGGACACAGCACCACTGGACTGAACAGGACACAGCACAGGACCCAGCAGCACCACTGAACTCAGCAGGACAGAGCACAGGACACAGCACCACTGGACTGATACTGCAGAATGTGTGAACTTTGTAATATTGCAGTACCACTGGACTTTTACTGCTGAATGTGTGAACTTGGTAATATTGCAGTACCAATGGGCTTATACTGCAGGATTGGTTGTGCAAATTTTGTTGTAATTAAAAAAAAAATTAATTAGTTTTTTTTTAATAACTTTTTTGTATTTTTTTAAACACTTGGGAATAATGGGGAAATAACTATGCCCTTAGAAGCACAGAGCACAGGACACAGCACCACTGGACTGAACAGGACACAGCACAGGACCCAGCAGCATCACTGAACTCAAAATTGACAGAGCACAGCACACAGCACCACTGGACTTTTACAGCTGAATGTGTGAACTTGGTAATATTGCAGTACCAATGGGCTTATACTGCAGGATTGGTTTTGCAAATTTAGTTGTAATTAATTAATTATTTTTTTTATTATTTGTTTGTATTTTTTTTAATAACTTTTTTTTATTTTTTAAAATACTTGGGAATAATGGGGAAATAACTATGCCCTTAGAAGCACAGAGCACAGGACACAGCACCACTGGACTGTCACTGAACAGGACACAGCACAGGACCCAGCAGCACCACTGAACTCAGAAGGACAGAGCACAGGACACAGCACCACTGGACTGAACAGGACACAGCACAGGACCCAGCAGCACCACTGAACTCAGAAGGACAGAGCACAGGACACAGCACCACTGGACTGAAGTGAACAGGACACAGCACAGGACCCACCATCACCACTGAACTCAGAAGGACAGAGCACAGGACACAGCACCACTGGACTGAGCACAGCACAGCACAGCACAGCACAGAACTGAACAGCACGAGATCTACCAGGACAGAGGACCACCTAACCTAACACACCCTCCCTCTACCCTGATCAATGCCCGAGTGAAGATGGCGGCGACTAGCGGGGAATTTATAGGATCCGAGTATCGCGAGATTCGACAACGGGATTATGAGTCAGAGCCTCGGTTTTACATTTGATTTTGGCGCCAATACCCGGATCTGTCTCGGATCCGACCCGGATCCGCAACGTTCGGGTGGGCTCGGATTTCAGAAATCCGAGTGCGCTCATCTCTAATATATATATATAGATATATAAAGATAGATGATAGATAGATAGATAGATAGATATATCTGTATGTCAGCATATTATAAGAATGTGTATGCAATGCAATGAAATTAGCTATGTACATGTGAAGGATAAGTATTATTCAATGTCCAAGGAAACCTGCTTATGTTGACATGCATATTTTGTTATTTCCACTAGAGGTCACTCGTCACCAGATGTCAGCATGCACATAGTTCCTCCTACATCTTTCAGTCACTCCAATTAGCCTTTTCTTAATTAACATCATCAAGTGATGCTTCAAGTCACTGTACAGTGACCAGACTTGTAAAGGCAAACAAACAGATCCCTTAAGCTTCTACAAAACGTGGTGATACAGTGTATGCCTTGGAAACGAAGCCAAGGTATAGTGCATAACTCTTGTTTTAATGTTATATAAAACATTGGGTTTAGATAAACAATACATTGGAACTTTGAATCCTGGATATTTTGTCTGCACAGAGAAGAATAAAACAATTACATGAAGGGATTATAAAACGTAAAGGTAGATACTGGAGTCAGATTAAATTACATTAACTATTCAGTTGGACCCCTCAGTTTTCATTAGCTCCTAATATAAAAATCTGATGGTTATCTTGTATGTTTGAGTACTTGCTTTGAAGCACAGAACGTGCAGCTGTGAATGCAGGTTATATCAGCTTGCAAGACGTTGTTAACCTGCGATGTTCTAGTGTACTAGGCCAGGTATAGCCTTTGCTTAATAATTAGCGTTAAACTTGAAGAAACTGGTATTCAGTTGAGGCATATCATTACTTGTAACATGACTGCGGATGGTAGAATATATGGGTGTAATGGCAGAAACAAGATATCTGCGGCTGGGATGGTTATAATCGGGCTAATGAAAAATATGAATATTGAATAGAGAGGCTGACTGCAGATAAGGACCAATTAGCCCACGGGTTGGCCGATTGCTTCACTTTACAGCTGAATAACAGATTCTGCTTGATTATCACTTTGTCGTATTAGTATTGATCCTGCACCATTTTACCGTGGTGTCCTGCAAATATACACAGTAGCAACGAGTGAACATTATATATATATATATATATATATATATATATATATATATATATATATATATATATATATATATATATATATATGTCATGATTGCAAACTATTGATATATTCTATATAAACCCAGCACAAATTTATATTTGTAAATTACATCCTTGATAGCAGATGTGGCCCTATGACTAGGAATTGGGAGCCTTACTGATTGGCTGATTAGAATAATACCTACTTCCTGTAGTGTACATTAGTTACATTGATAATTATAAAAATAAGTATCTTTTGTTCCTGAAACAGTAATTAGGACAACACCTTTTCAGTTGGTCAGTATTAAGAGACCATTTTGGCATCTGTGAAATTGGTGCCAAGTTCAGTATGGAGAAGAGAAGAATTATTTTATTTTATGCTATGATAATTTGTCCTTTTCAAACAGACAATCCTAATATCTGTATTTAATAAATAAAGCCGTATTAAACAGATATGAACATGGTAACAAAATATATAATAATGAGATTTTTACCGCTGTACCAACAAATAATTCCTGGGGTGATTGAGGTGTGCCAGGTAATGAATGGACAAGGAGAGTTGCGCTAATTTATCATTTCCGCTCATTTCCTAAGAGGCGACATTTAGCGAGATCACTGCACTCGTGGACAGTTGTGTAGCTTGAATATATAAATAATTTTCATATGTAATTGTGTTTCTCCGAAATTAAATGAATACAAATATACATCAAATTACATAACAAGGAGGCACAATCCACATATACTTAGCGCACACTATTGGTTTAGTTTAAAAGAGTATTTTCAGGACGCTATTTTGCAAATGTTTCACAGGTTTTACTTTATCAAATGTCTTAAGTATTTATTTGTATTTATTTAACCCGTCAATAATTTTGAGAAAGAAAACGATTACTACGGTCTTGCAAAGTTACATTCGATCAAAGTTACACAATTCAGCCAACTAACCATCTATTTAATCAATCAATAAAACAATCAATCAGCCAATGGATTATATAGACAATTGTTTTGCTTGATCTTCTAGCATATGACATTTCACAACAAATTCCCCCTGAGCTAATTTTTTCATTTTCGATTTAATAATGAAGAAATCACCCCCACAAAATAGAAATAAATCTTTCTGAAAATAAAAAATTCCAAAACAGCAGAAACGGTTTAAAAATGTTACATTAATTGACACAAATCGCAATACGATAGTTTTTTTTTTATCGAAATTCGTTCTTTAATGTTGATATTTAGAACATATCTTATTTGATACATTGTTCTCATATTCTGTTAAAAAAGAGAAACTCAAATAATAGTTTGCTAACTGTTAATTACAATTAAATTAATACAAGTATGTATTTCCCCTAAATGCTGCATTATTGGATACAGAAATCTCAGAGAAACTCGTCGCTGACACCGCAGGAGTTACATCCCACAGTTAATCGAACAGGTAATCGCCTCTCTGGGTGTTTTCTTCCAGGTGACAATATGATCTCTTAATTCCCCGCAATTGCCAGGTAACGAGGCGCCGGGCAGGATCAAAGACTCAGCTCTTCAACAAACTGAATGTCTGCTCTGTCTGAGGACGTCATTATACTCTGGTGTGTTTTCATGTTCCAGTGTGCCTGCTAATTGCGTGTTTAATTAAGGAATCAATTAACAGGATATTTCTTTTTTTTTATTCACATATGCACATTAATTGCTAAAAGCTTCATATAGATGCAGTTTCAGAATAAATTCATTGTTATATTCAATTAAAATAAAGCAAAAAAAAAAAAAAGAAATCTCACTTATCCAGAAGACAAACTGCATTCTATGGCTATTTAAATGGATTGTAAACATAGCACCTCTAAGCAAGAAGAGAAAGCTAGCTCTGTTAGTTTTTAGACATATATAGATGATAGATAATATATTTATACATACGCTGACATAAATATAAATATATTACACACATACACATTATATATATATATATATATATATATATATATATATATATATATATATATATATATATATATATATATATATATGTGTGTATATATATATATATATATATATATATATATATATATATATATATATATGTGTATATATTCATGTTGAGACACAAAACACACACTAATAAAAGTTGTACAAAGTTATATTTTGCTACAATAAAATTATATAATTATATATTTCACAAACACTTTGGCTCTTTATCTGTATTTGTTGAAGTGTAATAGATATAGCAAATATACTGTGCTATGTTGTGTATAATTGGTTGCGACTTTGTAGATTCTAGCGACTGGTATTTGCGTCTGTGTGGGCAGATATCGCAGTGACGAGCCGGTACTCACACCTTGCTGATGGGAGTGGCCGCCCGAAGCCACGCCTTTCATCTGAGTGCTTTGTCTCTTGTGTGGCCTGCTGGGTGCTCTTCCTCTACATTACACAGTTTATGGTTATGATGGAGAACCGTTTGACCTTATTGTTTAATAAAAATGTAGGCTACTTATATGTCATTTGTCTTTGATACAGGATTGTTTTAAAATAAATGAATAATATGAATGACAATGGAAATAGAAATGACAGGTACTGGTAACACTTGTCAGTGTTGTGCTCCACACCCTTGTGATTTCACACCGAGAAATATTTCGTTGTTGACACTACTAAAGGTACTTGAATATCTACCATTGGACAGAGGATTGAAGTGTTGTGTGCTGGGAGGTGGAACTGCAGCATCCTAATCATTAAACTGAAACTGAGGGACCTGAAAATAAACTGTAGCTGCATTAGCCAAGGCAGTGAACTGGTTATTGTCACCATTTGCAGGCTTGCATGTGTAATAAGCCTTAGGAGGACTAAGCCTAAACAAGCATCTTTTGTACTGTTGCATCCTTCTTGCAAGTTGGATTTGGTGCGGAGAGTCAGTGGCGGTGGGATGCACTGAGCCCAGGTTAATGCTCCTGATCAGAGTTTTTCTTGTGGATCCGACTGACCCTATCCTGTATTTTAAATCCTGGCGAGTTACTGGCTGGCGCAAGAGTCTCACAGATTGCTCCTTCTTACCTTGGCAGACCCAACTCACCAAGCGCAAGTCTGCGGGCCCCATTGTAGGTGAGTACAATGCACCTGAGATGCGCAGTGCTCATTATCACGCATAGACAAGGCAGCGCTAGGAACTTGGCATGCTAAACATGGCAGACACTCTGCTGGTGTCACCTGTAGCTCTCCAGGCGTTGTGGAACTACAAGCACCAGCGCAATCCAACTGCCTTTGTGCAGTTGGGTTTTGTAGTTGTTCAATACGCCAAGAGCCACAGGTTGGCCAAGTCTGAGATGTGTCCTTTTTCATGGAACAGAACAAGACAACTAATGATCCTGAAGTGTCTCTCTCTGCTCTCCTGTAATTGTTAGTTAAGAGCAAACAGCCAACTCGACAACGTCATTTAATTCAGCGACATTATATTAACCGCAGTACAACGTCTCTCTGTGGATATGCTGGTGGACAATTAAACAAATTATTTCTTAACCAAAATATCATACTATTTTATTTTAGAATTATAATTCAGCCACCTCATTAAAGAAATGTGGAGTTGTGATTTAGTAATATTATTTCAACAGTTGTTGCTTTAAGTAAAAATCCATAAGCAGATTACAGTTGCATGTGCTTCATTTTTTATTCAATTTTTTTACCGACTTTGTTTATTGAATGCATTGATAGGAGTACTAAGATCACTATTGGTGCACACCGACAAGTGTACAATGGTTTACAAGTACACAATCGTGTATAGATTTTTGTTCCCATTTCTCACTGAAGTATGAATTGAATGACCAGGTAATATATGTCAAACACATTAATGTTTAAAACAGGGAGAATTAATTGCGCTGTGACAAACCCTTACGGCGCTACAAGGGTGGAAGTGAATTGAGAGGCTACATTCAAATGTAAATTTAACCGTGAAGAGATCGGTTAGTAAAGAGGTGGAGAATGCAATGTCATGGCACAGCCATGGTTAAAACATTATTCCCTGTCAAACCCCAATAACACGTATGGGACTAGGAAGAAGGAAATTCAATCAAAACTTCATACGGACTGTTACATTAAGTCCTCTTCTGTGGTGATCTATATAATCTCCAATGTAAAACCGTACGGGGGAGAATAGTTGTCGGTTCGCTGAAACTTGGCTCTCGCTGCCATTTTTTTCTGAAGGGACTCAGCAAACATAATAATTGTAAACTAGACAGTAAGTCAATAAATATGTACATTTATCTTATTTTTCTCTTGAACCAAAACAAACAAAATGAGTAAATTGTTGCCGATCAGAATATACACACATTCACACTACATAAAGAAACAAATGGCAATGAAAGTCAACGCCTCAAATAAATAAATATATATATATATATATATATATATATATATATATATATATATATATATATATATATATATATATACAAAGCACAGTTAAAATACACATTATTATACGCCTATAGATACGTCCACGTCCAAACAACGCCTTATCATCACCGCAAAGTGAAGTATTCAGACGGTTTCTGGCGATTTCTACAATTCAATTCTGTACAGTGTGCACAGTAAATAAACTCCCACCTTTAAACATTTTCGTTCATTTTCATCGGGAGGGATCCTGCGATTTTTAAGGACTAATACAATCTTAACAGCGATACAGAACAGGTGTGCAGTCATTACCATTTCTGTATTCAAGATTTTGTGTTATTGGGATGAAGAAAGTGCATGAAACGAGTATTTATCTTTCTGAGTTTTTCACTGACTTTTGAAAGTGTGTCTAGAGAACATTCACATTGAGCCATCATCAATCGTGCTTTGGCAGAGACGTCTAATATCAGAGAATCAACGCTGGCTTGGCCTAATTGGCTTTGTTTATTCATGGGGAGCAATTATCTTTCTATCACTGTTAGCCGTTAGTGGATAGTACGAACAGTCCAAATTGGAGCTAAATGATGAAACGATAATTTATTTGATAGGAATTTGATTAACAAAATCGGAATATAATGTTATTTACCTGCATTGTTATAACTCCGTTTAGCACTTGAGCTAGACGATGGAATGTCTGCGTTTGGCCAGCAGATGTCGCTGTTCTCCCGCAGCCAACTATACCTAGAGAGACACAGCGCCTACCGCCCCCACCTCTATGTATACCCCATATCCCCAACACCAGAGTCATGAGCTCCTAAGATCTAACCATGCACCAACCACCCGCTGAGTCCAGATCCAGGCAATTATTTGCTGGAAGTCCACAAACGCTACAAGCTAAAGAACCAGCATTATGCATAAAATAATTGCAAGAGTTTTTTTTTCCCAATTCGTTTTTTTCACACACTTCTTTATATATAAGATGGGTGCTTGAGGTTCGTCTTCACAGTCAAGCCGTCATATTCAAGGCGAATAATGCTTCGAAATATGGGAATATAGTATGATAATTAATAATGTGCAAGAAGGTCAACGTTCAGCTTTCATTAAATACATAATTAGATTTTTTTGGGTCTCTCCTGTTTTTTTATATTGTGTTCCCATTGAGCAACATTATTCCAAGTTATTATAGGCGTTATAATAACATGGGATTTGTAATCTATAATATATATATATATATATATATATATATATATATATATATATATATAAGCAAGTTTAAAATGAAAATTAAGAACACAATTGAAAAAAACAAACATACAATGAATGTATTTTAATTTTCAATAGAAATAATTGTTTGCATTAAAAAAAAATGTTGATAGAATTCGTCAATGTGAATATAGGGCAACGTGCCGCATTGTTCTCAATTACTTTACGTATGTTCCCAATTTTAAATTACACCACCCTCTTACTGTAATCAGTAATCACTGAATCGCACGCCTCTAAATCTAGTCGCTGTACAGTAGATTTCATGCAAAACACAATTTTCTTAAATTAATTTGCGAATGCCAGCTAAACACGACTCTTTTCACTTAATTAAATTAGACACATTTACAAAACGTCCAAAATAGTTCTCACCCGTTGCTAATTAAACGTTAAACTACACAGAATGCTCAATTTGTTGCTAAGGTTCTGCGAAGATCGCGTCGTGCCTTTATTTCCTTTACAACGTTCAGTTATATTTTCGAACTGTACAGTTAAAATGCATGTTGCTTTTTTTGTTTGGGAGTGTTCTGCAATTTATTATACATATTATGACTTTACCCTATGAGTTATTGAAAATATATGTGTTACACCGAACGGAGATCGTTGTAAAAGCAGAAAATATGGAAATATGTCATGGTTAGTTTAAAAACGTAAATGATATACTATGTGCGTGTGTATGTGTGTATGTGTGTGTGTGTGTGGGGGGGGGGGCTGAGTGTGTCTATACACACAATTTAAAAAAAAATGGTAGCATTAGAATTAAGTGTTCAAATGTCGTTTAGGCAAAACAATTTGCAGTGCAGTAAATGCACCTAACCCTAGTTCAATCATGAGTAAACTATGCAAGTATGTGTATGTGTAGAAGTCGGCCTGATAGTATTTTAAACAATGTACATAAATTACTGAGTTTATGACCACTGTCTGTATTAGCGGGTAGAACTGAGTGGCTTCTAGTGCTGGGATCACAAAATAGACAGACACGTCTTTCAGTTTTTTGGGGTGTTTAAAGTGGTTTAAAAGTCAGGTGTTTGGAGGGATGAAACTCTTATTCAAATGCCAGTCACTGGTTCTGTGATTCGCAGGCATGTAGTTGCCTTGCCTGGCAATGGATAGGAGGAGTGGAAGGGAGGGAGGGCAGGGGGAGAGATGAGAGAGGGGGAGACAAGGGGGAGCGGGTTCAGGCACCGCTAGCACTAGAAGCAGAATGGGACATAGCTGTGGCCCAGGCAAATAGGGCACAGGCCCAAAGAGACGTGCCAAGGATACTTGCACTGTATGGCATCCTCGCCAACCCAGCCTCGACCGACCCCCGCGGTAAGCAGAACCTTCAGTGTGCATTCTGGGGACCATATAGGACAGATGATGTAGAAGACCAACACCTGAGTTACACGGTAAACAGAAAATATGCCTCTCGTATATACATATTATACACACCAAAATGTGTGAATATATACATAGATATATATATATATATATATATATATATATATATATATATATATATATATATATATATATCACATAGAAATGCACCTACACATACATGCACACACACACACAATTTAAAGGAGCAATTGCATACAATCACTTTCATTTAATGACATCATAGAAGACTATTTCTAGATATAAAAATTTGTTCAGGACCATTGTTAATCTGTAGGGGGAAATAACATCTGGTACCCTAGGTACGTTACACTGTTATTAGCATTTTAGTATAATCTCTGTTCCCTATATAAATATGCATATGTATTTGCATAACGGTCCTTGGGGAGGGACACGTACTGCCCAGGGCGAGTCTGCAGGTAAGTCATAGAGAGTAATGGCAATCGACTATGCATGTTCCTCCATTCATTCTGCAGTCGTCTTGTGCAGCGTCAGTAGTTATATTCCTTATTTGTTGTGAATTGGTAATTTTCTGAGCTCAAAGGATGCAATAAATCATCTATTTTTTTTAATGTGACTTAAGGCCTCCTATTTGTATATTGTTTGTCAAGTCCAATGTTACAAATACAATCCTCTGTTAATATGAAGAAGAAGAAAAAACATTTTATGTATAATATATAAAAGTTATATACTGTGTTCGATTATTAAAACAAGTCTATATATATATTTTGTAGACTAGGTTGTAGAACGTTTGAAAGATATTACACAGATATAATATTTTTTTAAAAATAAAATCTTAATTTAATCTGAACATAAATGCACAATTCAGCATGTTATTTTCTAAATACATTGTTGTATTCACCTAGTTAAACAAACGGTAACGTGTGGTATGTCTATCAGCATCCCTTTCGTTATTCTAAAATTGTGGAGATATGAATAACTACATTATCTGAAAATGTCTTTCACACACAAAGAAGCAAATATCTTAATGGCACAGACAGAGGAGCTGAAATTGTTGTTTAATACATGAAAGATGTCCGTATTTAAAATAATAAATTAAGAAAATGCAAATATACCTTTACATATGCATCAGTATTTAAAAATAATACAGTCTGGAACCAACAGGAGCAGGAGAAAGGAATGGCGATCTTATTATTCATGGCTGTCTTGCAGGCTCTATCAGCACCACGGATAGTCAGAGAAATCCTCTCCCAGCAGCACTGCATTTTGATTCATCTTGGGATTTTCCTTCCTCTTCCTTCCTTTTTTAAAAGCTTTTTTTCTTGTTTTTAAATACAAAAAAAATAAAAATCAAATCAACATTTTGTATAATGAAAAGGGTGGGGAGCCCGGATCCAGCGCTGAGCCGGATTAGCATATATTTTTTTAATGCCCTAATTTCCTTGATGTATGTAAATGTAGCTGAGGCGTGCGGGAGCAGGCGGGTGACGTCAGTGGACGTGACCCTGCTGGAGGAGCTGAGAGTGGAGCTGGGGAGAGAGGAGGCAGAGCCCGATGCAGTGGGAGGGAGGAGGTCTGGAGGCGGCCAAGCACTGGAGCTCCGACATGTAGCACTGCACACCCATGTACTATAGCGCAATACGCCAGGACACCAAGGCTGCACCATGCAATGCACATATGTGTCATTGTGTATGTGCCTGGAGAGCATCTCTGACATAAGACCACTTATTACTGTAAATGAGCCAGAGAGATATAATAGATCCATTCTACAGATACCACTACATGTATGATAATGAAGAGGTGTGGCTACGTCAATAGTCTCTTGTTTCATTTTCACCATATGGATCTCCCTAAAAAAAGCTTACACCTCATTTACACATATTCATGCATTCTCATGCTTTTGGTTTTAATGCTGTCAGTCTTGACACCTTCTTTCCTGCTCTCTAAGGGGTGAAAAGGAATTTTTGTTTTGGAAAGTGAATTCACCTTTATTGCAAACATCAAATCAAATATTAGCGACAATCCTTTATTCCAGAATACCTCTAATAGGGTGGCCTGGGCAGTTTTTTTTTAATTTTGCGGAAGGGAAATTTGGTGAAATTTGCGGAATAATAAAATAAATAAAATGACTACTAGAATAACGTAACAGATAAATAAGTAAAAACAAATACAATTGTGTTAGGTGGTTACAGAAAATGTCTAATAATAATAATAATAATAATATAAACTCATGCAACACAATAAAACACTCATGTGCTTGTGTATAGATACATATGGACACATACATAGATATACAATATACATAAATACAATTTGTTAGGCGGGTGTCTCAAAAGTACTAGGGCTATTTTGGAAAATCGGAAACTGGCCTCGGCCATGGAAAATAGACGGATTGAGAGATGGAGAAGATAGATATTAGACAAATGTATAGGTGGATAATATATATATATATATATATATATATATATATATATACACACGATAGATGTGAGACATATAGGATTATATATATGTGGGCATTTATATTTATATATATATATATATATATATATATATATATATATATATATATATATATATGTATCTATAGCTATCCCTCTCTCTCTCTTCATATATATATATATATATACATATATATATATATATATATATATATATATATATATATATATGTGTGTATGATAAAGAGATATATGGCTCAATAAACAATGGGGTACATGGATATATAGTGCTGAGAAATAACACATTTGTACATTTAATGACAGTAATCTAATGTTCATACTGTACAAGGTGCACTCCTAACAAATTTTTTAGTAAATACGGCCAATTGCACAGGCGTTAACTGTGATGATATCCATCTTATTAAACATAAATATGCTGTATAAAATAAACCAAGTGGGACTATTGGCGGATCATGCACATATGTGTTGCAATAGATATGTGGTGTGAAAATATGTAAGAGTTAATGCTGAAACGCCCCTGTTTGTGAGTGCACACTTAAGACAGGCAGTGTCAGAAATCCAGGTGATAATTAAAGGTAGAGAGCTAGTAGGATTGTTATTTTTTTTCCATGCTGTATACAGTACATTGTTTATGTGCAGCAACTACAAAAAGCCTTCTCTCACTATGCCAAAGAAAGCTGAACACACCCCACTTCTTCCACCCTGCCCTCACTCCTCTTCCTCTCTCCCAGGAACTTCTCCCTCTCTCACGCTTCATTCTTTTCTCCTTGTATTCCCTTCCTCTTCCTCTTCTCGCCCTGTCTCTCTCATTATCGCCTCCCTTCACTTCTCATTAACAGTCACAATCTTGAAGCCAATTTAAATTTGCTCCAGTCATGCCCCCCTCTTCCACTCAGCCCCCTCCCTTCTCCTTGTCATTTTCTCCCACGGACAGGTCTCTACTCGCTTGGCTCATCTCATCACAACCCTCACATTCATCTCTGGAACTTGGTCATACTTTAAAACATCAATGACGCTTGGGGGGGTTTAACTCTTCAGATGCCAGCTTAAGATAGAGTATGGCAATTACCTCCAATTATTTTAACCAATATCGCAAAAGCTGCCCATGATACATCACGATACGTACTTATTAAGATAGGTTGAAAACAAACAATAAAATGTATAGACTATTGCTTTGCATTGCAAAACCGCCAACAAAGGAGGTAATACATCAGTGACTATGCGATGTAAATATATGCGATGGTCTTCTATGCTGGTGTCTAGGAACAAGTGATCTTCCAGTGACCAGACATTTCAAATTTGTTCCGTCTGCCAAATGAGGACTATGAGAGGGGTTGGAGCAAATTCATTATCTGTGGCAATGCTGGACGTATACTGGGAACTGCAAAAGACCGTAGCAATGGGTGGACAATGGGGCTTCAGTTCACTAGTAACAAAAGAATTAGGGGGGGAAATGGTTGGGTTTCAGAGCACGTCCTACTCAGCAGAGAGGGCTGGACAAGGTCTAGTCCAGCCCCCCCCCACCCCCCCTAAAAAAAAACTTGCAGACCCCTTCTCTACAACACTTCACTCTCTATCCAGTGTTTATTAAGCATATATCTCAGGGGGTACCCCCTCCCCCTTTTTTTGGGAAATGACCTTCAGTGGTATCTGAAAAGGAACTAAACAACAACTATACAATGGGATTAAGCTACATTTTTCATCGCTTTGAGCCATTTCTGGAGTTGGAAGATAATTTGGCTGTCACTGGTTAGATGGGATATTTTTTTTACTGACAATCTCTTCCTGTTTTGTGAAAACCTGATTCAAAGTGTCTGTAGACATGTAAGTACTTTTCAATATTCATCAGATACCTGCCCTTTGTAACTAAAGGGGAGCGGGACAAGAACATTCTCAGTTTACAGATTTTTTTTAAATCTTTTTTTTTTTAAAAAAAACAACGAAATGTGAACTTCTGCAGGATATCAACTTGCAGCCGAGTTCCTGCTTGTTTTATTCCCAGGCAAACTAATGACCTGCCATGGCTGCATATAACAAGATATCTGTGGATGCTCCAATCTGGATTATACTCTCTATTGGTCTCTGGTTTGCCAGTGGCTTCTATACTCATCAAGACAGACCTGTTGCATTCCGGTATTCAGTTGATTTTAGAAAGTACGATCATAATTAAGGTAACCACGTGTTAAATGGAAAAAAAAGTCATCAGCATTTCTGGTCCTTAGGCTGAAATGCAAAACGCTTTCTTGCCATCACTGAGCAAGAGATGCTGAACACAGTGTAACAATTGCTATTTTATTGCTCTGGAGATCATCTGACCTGATATGACTTATTAAACCCACCAATCATTGCACTGGAGCCAAAACATAAATTGTCACGAAGCAATTAAAACGGATTCATCAACTACATCTTTGAAGTATTGCTCTGTTCTGCAATACATTTTTTTTATTTTATTTTAAATAGTTCTCAACATTACGTTGTGTTTTCATTAGCATTTGTTTTAAAGATCAAATCGACCCTGCGTTGCGTTTCTGTTGCTGTATTAGTCATTAATGTCTTGCTTCTGTACGTTTCTATATGGTTTCGTCTATGTATTGGAAATCTATCAGACTTCCAATATAATAATAATTATATGTGCCTGACCTCTTCTGATCTGTCATGCTCAACGCCAAGTTCAAGCTTGTAAGTCATTGAGGAACTGAAGCTAAATACCGTCTGTACAATTTGCACTGCTCACATATATTAGGCCCTGGCTCTCTCTACCATTCCCCTGCTCTGATCAGTGGGCTTAGACAATGCATAGGGCCCTTTGGCTGGCAGAAAATCTTACCTTGTTGTAAAATCCGATTTTGATTTAAGTATTAACAAATATAGATAATTGTATACGTGTATAGTATCCAATCACGACATAGATAAGGAATAATGTCATCTCCCATTAAGTAGTTGTTTTCCAGACATGTGGCTCAGAGATGCATACATTCATTACGAAAGTCAATCTTTACTGAGGAACTAAGGAATACTATTTGTATTATATTATGGAAGCAGTGTCAATGTTATGTACAGAACAATGAGCCCCTGCCTCCCCTTATGAACGTTAGTATATTATACATCTCATTTTAAAACGTATAGATTTCATCTTAAGGTTTGTGTCGTTTGCCCTCCTCTTCTTCTGCGATATACTAATATATAAATCGCATTTACCTGCTATATTTGGATTTACCATGGCTAAATATTTTTAAAAACATTTTTACAGTAGGAAATTACCAGTTTAAAATATGTGTATGTCTTCTAAAACACCCCAGTAGAAAATAATTAAGTAATTATTATTAATGATATTTTACTGTCTTTTAGTCATTGCTGTGGATTTCAGTCCGTGAAAATGAATATCGAGGTAAATATATACATGTATATATGACATGCATGTTATGCTATGAGTATTTGTATCAGATTTCCCATCCATACATATGAACATATATGTGAGTGTATAATAGCTTTGATGTGTTTTGATACAGGATAAAGACATTGATTTGCTGGTGTTTTTTTTAGCTGTCATTTATGCATTTAATTACATACATGTGTATGTGGTTCTGATAGAATTTATACACACACAATGATCCCATGTACATTGGCAGATGAATGCTGCTATAAAGTATGCAGAACACAGCTGTACATACTAACACATACTAACATGTATCTAACCAGTTATCCTGAGTGTTTATGGTGTCAGCATTTATAGACATTCTTATAAAAGAGATCACTGCCATCGGTTTTCACGTTGTGCAAATCATAGAGGTAGAAGAATACAAATTGATGCAGATGTGTTAAATCAGCGTCTCCCCTCCAAAGAGGACGCTTCATGTGACGTCACTGAGGCGATACAGACTTATAATAGCACATAGGCTATATATATATATATATATATATATATATATATATATATATATATATATATATATATATATATGTAGGCTGCAAAGGCAGTTTTCTGTTTGTTCAAATGTTAACCCCTGATGTTTAGCCTCTTTGTATTGGTCTATTTAATTCAAATATGACTAGTGAACAAAATGCATATGTAATTCCTTTTAACCACTACTTGTAAATGAAGGGTTAAACTGGAGGACGATATTGCTGTATTTCAGCGTGCTTTGTTCAGAAGGCGTTGTGGTAGGGCTGTATCCGATGTCACACATTCTTAGGGCCTTGTACTAGGTGTGCAGAGCCCGATGCAGAGTTATGTGAGAAGGTCAGTTTCCAGGCATATAGGTATTTTTATGTGAAATTTGTTTTGTAATCTGTAAGAAATACAATTATAGGTAGATTGAAGTGATTAATGAATTCATATGTTGTTATTGTTGTTAAATATATATATATATATATATATATATATATATATATATATATATATACACATACACACACATATGTGGACGAAAAAGAGGATTTTTAATCTAGCATGCTATTGGAGGCATTAAACCGGTTTGCTTGTCAATGGTCATGTCAGAAAGTAAAAGTTCAATATATCATTGCACTGTGGGATTATCACGTGAGGACCGGAACAGGAGCATTTACATTGGATATATATATATATATATATATATATATATATATATATATATAGTATGTGTGTATAAGGCAAATAATGTTTGCATTTTTACATATTTAGACAAAACATTAAACCATGCATCTGTGATACGTCTAGTTCATATAGATTTTTATTAACCAACACAAATACATGGAGATCTTGTATGCAGGGTGCACGTATTCAATAACTTATCCAAAGATGTACATAAAAAAATACAGTTCCATGTTATTTACAGTTATTTGCAATGACTGGTTTATTAACAGTTTATATAATATAATAAGACGGGTTAAAATAAAAGCATAATAATTATCCTTATCATATAAACAGACTGTACTTTAGTCTATGAGGGGCACAATACAGACGCAGGAATATGAGCCCAGTACTCAGATACCCTAAGACGTACTTTGATAGTAGTCTTTGATAAGATGTGATGAATTCACTGACGATTTGATAAAAATAAAAAATAGAAAAAATGGTCTAAAAAGGAGATTAGAAATAGGAATATCTCCATGTACCACCCCCTCCCCTTTCATCTCCATCCAGCCACATTAGTCCTGGTGCCATGAAAACCGGTTACGCTGCTGAGCCCTTAAATCGTGACAGTGGATGCAAAGCACGATAGATCAGTACACAGCTAGGAGACAGTTCCACTAAATGCATGATCCCAGAGCAAAGTGCCAATGTAATTACACACTGACTCACTGCAGATCACAGATTGCATTCCCAGTCTGAAACAAACAAGGCCCTGCTGTAAGCAGAATGCCTCCCATCCTCACTACACTACAAGTATGTCAGAGGAAACATGCAGGCGACACGGCCCCCCAGACCTCCCACCCCATTCCTTAGATGTTCCTAGAGGGGATCCCAGGCAGCCTCGGACACCAGGACTCCCCGGGGTGCAGGGCCGCGGGCTGGAGAGGTAGAAGCTGTGTGTAGAGGAGCTGGGAGCTGTCCCTGCGCTGGTGCTGATGGCGAGGGGGCAGCTCGCTGCTGATCACTCATGCATAGCAATAACCGTGTACTTGAGATCTCTATTTTTTTCATCTCTCCATGACATCATCATTACCTTGGTCTCCAGCTTTCCAGGACCTTTGACCTTGCCGGGCTGGTCCACATTTTTTTTTTTTTGGCAAATGAAAAGCACCCTCCAACCCCCCTCCCTCCAATGATGGCCCTTTTCTCCTTTTTTCAGACCGGTGGCAGCAGCAAGCCAGCAAAGACTTCATCTCCTTCCTCTCCCCCCTCTACATGCGAATCCTGCAAGGAGCTGCCCCCTAAACACACACGAGATGTTTTACCATCAGTCTGCCACCATTTGGGGGAAGAGGAAAAACCCTGGCATGCAGAACGCGAGAGGATCAGGATCAGACCATTGAATCATCTTGTCACTTTGGACTGGAATGGGATTTTCTTCCTGGGGCTGACTGAGCTACACAGACACAGCACAAGCCTTTACATCTTGATACTGCTCTTACGGGAGTCTTTGGTGAGCATGAAACAATTTGCAATGCAAATAGAGGCCTGGGAAGGGATGGATGCTGCTCCATGCACCTTGGTGGCTGCTGCTGCTGTTTTCTCATCTCTGATGCACAAATTTGGTGATTATCACTATCGGAATAACTCGCCAGGAGCAAAGTTGGGTCTAAACTTTGATGGCAACAGATCCCTTTGGTTGATTATGGAGCTGATTACAGGCGATGAGCAGTGTGTTGGTCCAGGGGATCATTGTTACAGGACGCCGGCTGCTGTTACAGCGATCCATCCTCATGTGCTCTGGGGGATGTGGATATTCAGGCTGGGACCTGTATACGAGAAGTGGTTGTTATCTTTGGTTATCTAGCTGTATGAGTTTATCGCTTTTCATAAAGCTAGATAACCGAAAGTAAAAACTCCTTCTAAAACATCACAACGCGTGGGATTGTGTTATCCACACAGGGACTGTGGGAAAGTGACTGAACCGAGCAGACATAAAAAATAAAATAATTAAAATAGATCTATATGTATATAGATTTCATATATACCTCTTGATGGGAGTATTATGTGTCCTTATATTTAAACACGGATTTCAATGAGGACCTGGTTTTATTAGCAAAACCCTCATGGAAAATGGATGGTAATGTATATGCAACTTTTCATGTTCAGCATAAAAAAAATATTGATTTTTGAATCGTGACTCTTTTATTGCCAAACAGTGGGCCTGGCTGGGAAACCTGCATTGTCATCAATGTATTTCATTCATTGTGGGCTATTCAGTCAGATAAATGGTTAAATAGGTCATCATTTCATAGTATAATAAATATTGATTTTATTTGGCGGTGTAATACATACTCACAATCTTGTTAAGTTTAAGGACATATATAATGGTCCTATACCTTAAACACTGTACACAGAACCAGTTTATAATATATATCTTGGTGGTTTTAAATAAATAGCCTTTATTACCTGGACGTAGATCCACTAAAACGAGTTTGCTCTCTATTATTCCAAGATTGGTTTCTTACACATTCATAAATAAAGAGAGACGAAGAGTAGAACAAATATGATGGCTGAACAAGTTTCTAATTCTTTTGAAAATGCAAGGACAGATGCTTGTCAATTGTGTGTGGGTCTCCTTGAGGAACTCAGTGGAGCATAAAGACATGATGGAGAAGAGTTCGCCTCCCCCTTGTCAAAGTGTTAAAAATGTTCTGTCTTACTCTGCTCCTAGCATTGGAAATGAAAGTGACATTTACGCCAAAAACCCACGTGTGCTCCTCCTCTACTTGTGTCTGTAGCTGTTGTTTAAGGTTGGGCAGATCTATCCAGGAAACAGCTCTGGCATCCCAAAACTGAAATAATTAGGACGTAGACACAAGTGACAAAAATGGAAAAGGGGGAGGAGATTGAAAGGTGGGTCTGTCCTGCCTAATTGATTCGGTTAAACGGAATGCAGGAGATGTGAACGGCTGGACGCTCCTATTCCCACGCTCGGGGGCAAGTGGCAATGCCATGCCCCGGCAGCCTGTGACAGACAGCCTTGCAGGAGGGGGGGGGGGGAGGTGAGACACAGCAAGTACACCAACACCACACTCATCTCAAGGCTTAAGAAAGTACAGGCATTTACCACCCACAGACATCTGCAGGCTCCCCAATGAGAGCACCAACTGTTTAGCAGTAGCACACTGTCTGCTTTTTGTTCATTTAATAACCACCAAGATGTTTATGCTATAAATGTATTATCTCAAAATAAATGTAGGGGATTTTTCAATGTGAGCAGTCCCAAATGTAATATGGTGTGTATTGTTTTTTTTTTCTTTTCAAGAAAGTCTTATTTGTGTACTAGATGGATTGCATCTTGCTATTTACGCTTATTTCTAGTATAAAAGAGCTTTACCAGTTTAGCCAGAATTACAGCCAAGCATTTAAACTGTAAATCACACAACCTCTACTGATTGAGTTAATTGAATCTGTTTTGTTAGTTATGTGGTGATATTGCTAAATGCACAGTGATATAACAGCACATCTTCCCAGAGTTAAGTACCCATGCATCTCTATTCATTTAAAACTTAGCTTAATCTTTCCCTTATGTATTAGACACATTAACAGGAAGATTATACATACAGTTGGTTGTTTTCATACATTATTAATTGATTGCTGACATATTCATTTGTGGTGTACAGTGTAAAAATATTATCATGGTTGAAACGTGTACAGGTCAATGTATGGCTGGACTCCTATAATTTTCTGTTTAAAAAATGTGTATAGTGTTGTTTTTTTTTATAGCAGATGTACCATGTCATACAGAACATCTTTCATCTTAATATGGTGACAGATGTGTTTTTACAGCTTACTAATTATAGGCTACAAAACCTTGTGTAATACTTTATCCAATGTTTCTAAAATAATTATCAAATTTATTTACCGTAGGCTTAAAAGGCTGTAGAATCAAATGTATTTTGCAAATTGTCCGTTTTTAATAGTTCTCATAGATACAAACACATACACAAACAGTATTATAATAAGTGATGCCACACATAAGGGCCTACATATTCACTAACTAAGCAACCAAGCACAGAGTTACACAATTATAACAACATGGGGCCTATTTATTAAAGTCTTTTCCAAAACAAGGCCAGAAGGTTAGCAAGTGCAGCCATTGGACTGATCAAAGAAACAAGATCCCTATTATCATTTTATGCAATAGATTTCATTAGCTACAGTTTCTTTATGCTCTCAGAATGGAGTGTCCAAAAAAGCACACGAAAGAATAAAGATAACATGCAGAACCCTATAATGTATAAAAAGGGCTAAGCTACAACAGCTCAATAGGAAATTATAGTGGCTGATGGTTTTCAGGACAGTGACATAAATCTCACTCAAGGCTCAAAATTAATGTGATTATAATGCATCTTTATGATTTTATTGAATATTCTTGTAAAAAAAAAAGCAAATTCGATATATAAGAAAAATGTCAGCAATAAATTGTGCACTGTGTAGTCACAAAATTAATGCATGCTGGATTCCTCATTATTTTATATACTGTCTGGCTGTCTGGGCATACGGAATGCAATGTCCTTACACCTGATTTGATGTTATTATGTTATCATTCTTAAACCAACAAATGTTGTCTTTTACAATGTGGCTAGTGAGTGTTCCTGTAATGACTCCCTTATACTGCTGCATGGCTGTAGTCTGTCTCTTTTGTCCATGCTTCAGATTAGCTGTATTTATAATCTTGGTGTAGCTGATGTCAGACTACTAGCAGCAGACTGAGAATGAGTAGTGGGTGCACACTTCACAAGTGTCGCCTCTATTAGCAGTATAAATCCAAAATGTATGAAGTTGCCCAAATCACAGACTGTTCTATCTGTTGGCTATATCATTTTGTAGCTTAGTATATACCTTTCACTAAAGTGCTTATCATATAAAGATTCATCACACAAATGGCATTTAAAAAAATGTATCAGTACCCGTCTCTCTCTCATTTATCTATCTTGCTCATATCTATCTATTCAGCATGAATGTAGATCACGGTTATGTCAACAATGTGTGTGCTAAGAAATCAGCTTCATATCTGCTTCATGTGCAGAATAGAAGCAGGCCGCAGGCTAGGCGCCTTCTGGATATTCAACAAAAGCATAGACTGGGAAACATTTAGCATTGCCCATCCCTTGCTGTAATAATGCCATTGGAATGGTGACTCTGAATCCTCAAAGAAAGGCCATATAATAACCACCAACATAGGTTGCTTTCCTTATATTGCAGTCTGTAATCCGTTCCATGGCACTGATGTGTTTGTGTAACTTATGTATGATAATTGTACATCTGAAGGGTTTAGTATACAGTGTCCTAGTGTCACATAATGGTTAAGGAAAACTAATTTAATCCATAAATTAATAAAACTGAGATCCTGTATGCACGAAAATAGGATGAAACCAATAATTGGAGGTGTTCCTTAACAAATAGCCATGACATGTATGAAGAACTAAAACTGAAATGAATGCTTCTGCCCCTGATATACAACCAGTCACATATAAAATAAGACTTGTGTAGCAGATCCCAGTCTTGCTAATAGGTGATGTTAATATTGATAAAACTCACTCTGTGACTACAAGTGTTCTTAGTAAATGTGCACATTATGGGGTCATGTAGAGTTGGGCGCACAGTGCAGTATGCCACATGTAATAAACGTCTTCCTTTTCTGCATGAGCACGAGCCACTAGTTAGGGTTGCGGCCATATGAAGACCCCTTGCAGCCCCTTACTATTGAGGAGTCTGTATGGGGGAGGGAGGGGCAAATGTGGCCTTTGTAGGCTGAGACTCAGACACATGCACCTGTGAGGAGACGGGAAACTTGTGGGTGCCTGAGCACTGGTGAAAGTTACAAATTAATAATGATGACCATCAACTGAACTGACTCCAGGGGGTAAATGTACAAAGCTGAGATTTTTCTGGCGGGTTTGAAAAACCATTCAAATTCTAGCTATCATTTATTTTGTACATTCTACAAAATGACAGCTAGAATCTGATTGGTTGCTATAGGCAACATCTCCACTTTTCAAACCCTCTGGAAAACTCTCAGCTTGAAACATTTCCCCCAGCTCTTCATACCCATGTAAGATGTGTCCTTTTTTCAGATGCAATTTACGTCTGCGTTTTAGATGGAATTTACACGAATTGTGTCTAACTCTCTCCTCTCTCTCTCTCTCTATATATATATAGCTTTCATTAAATTTGCACATGAAAATGCTCACATCTTAATCATACATTGAGCACTGAGAGGATATCTTGTCTAACTAAACATTGATGTTATCCAAAACCTAGCTTCTCCATGGGCAAATATACCCCATTGTTTAACCTAGGATAAAGCGAGACCTAGATTCTGTGGGATCCATTCTAATTTCATTTTACTAGATATCCCCAAAGACAGGGAAGGGCAACTAAAGATGTGACTCCTGGGACTTTGTATTAAGTAAGCCTCATAAGCACATATGGTAGGGCAAAAAAAGAAGCATATGGGCATTCAATAATAAGGCATTAACATTGCACAGGATTAAATGCGGTAACATATAATTTCCTGTTCTATGTGTGAATTCCCAGAATACATCTAACTGCAGTGTGATTGTTTTCTGGTTGCAACATGTGACAAATGCTGCATCTAAAAGTCTATTGATTTGCATCCTATATAAATGTTCTTATTCTTTATGTATAAGCACTGGAATGTATGTTATATGTCATGGCTGTATAATTTGGCTACATATAGACAACAAATAAAGATGGCTCCTTCAGTAGATTTGGCTTGGTGGGAAGGATGAACATTTGGTAGCTGGACAGAGCCTACACTAATTTAATCACTGATCCTGTATGTGTAATAAATGTGTACATCAGGTACTCAATCATGTTCCCAGAGTTGCCATATGTCAGTAAATATACCAGGAGTCAGTAAATAATAGGTGAAATTCTCACCTATCAGTAAAATAAATTCTGGACAGATTTTGATATAACATTAATTATATCAGCAAAACATTCTAGGTCAGGACATGGTTTCCCAAATGCAGTCCTCAGGGAGCCCTGATAGGGCATGTTTTCCAGATCTCTTTGCTGCAGCACAGGTTCAGTCATTACAGACACATGATTAAAGATCCACAGGTGATACCAATTATTTCATTTGTAACCTGGATAACCTGCACTGTTAGGGCACTCTGAGGACTAGATTTGTGGATCCTTGTGCTAGGGGTATGGTTGGTAACACAAAGAGAGGCTGTAATCAGTTCATTGAGCTAACCTCAGGTAAATAATGTTAGGAAGTCTCTGGCAGCACCAATCATTAGATACATTCTGAACATATAAAAACTGATTTTATTGGTCAAGTAATTGGCAAAGAGTCAACAAATAATCAACCCACTGAGTTTTTTTTATAATCTGTAAATTAACTCAAGCAACCATAAGTGCACTACTGATGGTTCATTAATTAACTGTTAAAGGTAATCTTGCTAGGTTTGTGCCTTGTAACTCACTGGGAGAAGCGAGGAAGCAATGCATTTATTAAGTGATTGCAGGCTGTAAAGAGTCCTTATAGGACAGGTCTGCTGCTGGCTTCTGGTTTACATGACAGGTTTACTGACTTGCTACAGGACACTTTATTTGCATTACAGCCACACGATCAGGATTTTACACGTGTCTGACATTTGGTTCAGCTTGAATTGGAGAGAAAAAAAAACCCTTGTTTATTTACATTTCAAACGCTGTTCACACAAACAACCATTCAGTGTTAAGTGGATGCATGTACATCGTTTATTGCTACTCTAGGAGTCCTATTTACCTAGAGCCTTTGTCTACCACAATTAACATTTACATTACAAAGTGTGTGGTTTTCTTTCTCAAGCCGGTTCAATTAAGACAATAATATGTTTGCTGGGAGGTCTATTGTTTACTAAAAGCACTCGGTGGAGTCAAATTACTCCACTCTCCCTTCTCACACAGTCACTTGGCTCTTAACAAAATATATCCTGTCAATTTCTCTTGCAGCATTGTATGAACTAAGTTACCTGGTAACTTAAGCGGAGATACAAATATCTATATATCCGTACAAATATGTGTTCTCCTTTATACTTTACTTCTGTAAAATACATCTGAGCTGCAGCCTTGATTTTCTATGGGAGTCATTGTTCCTGGTCTGAACGGCTATTTATTTTCTGGGATGCAAAATGAAAGTCACTGTGTAGTTTGGAAAATGCTGCATTGATCCCGGCCTTTGTGAACGCTGTTTGTGTCTGGAATATTTTGCTTGGGAATGGGCAAAGTGTAAAAGAAGTTTATCTAGAGCAGCTCCACTTTGTAAAACAGTTGGAGTGGAGTTGCAGGTTGCGTGAGTGTGCATGTTAACTAGTGGGAAACAGGGCTTATTCTTTGTGAAAAGGGAAGAGCAGATTGCCTTGCAAGGCCAATGCTAAAAAGACAGCTGAATTTAACACCATCTGGAAGAAAAGGTCCCTTCACCACTTTCTCACACCGTCAGACAAAACTAGTCTCTCTTGTTCTGTGCTCTTGTCTATACAGCCATACAATACTGAGTCATTATACTTTTGCTGAGAGAAAATATGAGAACACAATATGTGTAACCAGTGAATGACCAAGTTCCATTGTGCCTGCTTAAGTCGATTGAAATCTACGTCTAGAGCCATGAATGGGGGCATTGTCTCCCTCACCGGGGCTTTACTAAATGTCAGCCCAGTGTAAAGAAAATCTTCAAGCCTGCAAATAACGTACCAGATCTCAATTATAATATTTTCCCACACTAGAACTAATATCATTGCAAGGCCCTACAATACTGAGCATAACACAAAAAGGGAGACAAAGGGACGGGAGTAACCATGAGCATGTGTTTGACAGTTTCAGTAAAATGTAAATATTCTCATTCTCGTTAAATTTAGTACATGAGATTAAGAGTTTATTTTATTTGTACCCGTGACGTCATATATAAATAGTGAATATAATTAAATATATTTATATAATTGCACCAGAAATAGGCAAAATATGACTATATATATATACACACACACACACACACACACTGTAATTTTAGATTTTATTTTAACATATTGAATTGAGTTATATACACTACTAATAGAATGTCGTCTATTAACTATTGCTACTATTTATTTATTTTTGTCATAATATCATATGTATATATTCACAAATAGAGGCGCATAGATGTGACTTGCAAACTTTTAGCTCATTGCAAAATACACTTCTTACACAGCTTGACACAAATTGTCTACATGATAAGATAAGTCATTTCCGGGCAGGGCGTTAACATTATTATCACCAGACTTTACTGCATCACTTCAGCTGATGGGAAGATTATTAATTTAGAAAATGCCTGAAAGCTCATTGTTTTCCAGCTCATTGCATTTTTTCTTAATAACCAGTTATGTCACTGAAGCATACGCCCCCTCTCTGTCCTTGGCCAAATAGATGACATTCAGTTTTAAGCACTATAGAGCATATGAATGCATATAAAAACCCGCATCTCATGCCCATTATGGGAAAGAACAGCAATATAGGTGTCTGATTATGTGTCCCGTTTTTAAGGTGCAAATTGATGTCTGTAAATAGACATATGATATACATGGCCTCTTTTCCTTATTTGTTTTATGTGCTTTCTTTGTTCCATTAGAAAATTGTGTAGACGTCAAGACTAAAAACAACATAAATGCTCTTAGTAGAATTATTGATATAAATATATATCTAGTTTATTATCCTCTCATGACCTCATACTATGAAACATAGTAATATAATGAAACAGAGGGTGAGAAAGTAAAACAATAAATGTAGGTTAAAGAAGAAAATATGCACACAATAATTCACAATTCAGACTGGGTGTATTTATTCTTTATAAATAATCTAACAGCATACAAACACACATTTTCTGGTATTTTAATGTACAAACTGATATCCATCTTAGAAATATGTTAGGGAGCATCAGAACAGTCACTGGAAAATATCTGTGACATAGAAAGCCATCCTGCGTTTTTGGAGGCTTGCTGCTTGAGTTAAGATCTGTTAACTACTCGTGATCCAGTAAGAATTAACCCACCTTTCATTGAGACCACCATTGAAAAAATGATGGTTTGATCACAGTTTTTACAGTTCCAGTTTTGCACGAGCAGAGTGCTGAATTTTGTGTAGTGTATGGATTCATATTTTCCCAATCAGGTCAAAACAAAGACTACGATGTTGATATAAGACCACGTGTAATTTTATGTATATACCCAGTCTTATAATAATATGTCTTATGTCTCAACAAGGAGTGTTTGCTGCATGTCATATTACGAATTTTAAGAAACGAGCTATATAAACCCTTTTAAAAACATTTAGTTGATTTTATTATTATTTCAAGCACATTTGATAATGTGTATCACTCAATGCAGCATATGAGATAATAGTGTTGGTGATGACGTAGAACAAAGTTATTCTAAAACCTGTCCACATTCTGCAGTAGATAAAATGTTACTTCTATGTATTTGGTAAATTAGCAGATATCTGACATGAGATAGAAAGTCTGGCTCTCTGTGACAGACAGCAAGACAGACAGATGGCAAAATAAAGAGTAAGATAGATAAACAGATATACGTACAGGCAGACAAACAGTCTGTCTTACTGTCTATCTATCTGATAGATAGTTTTGATTCACGTGTAATGTGACCTTCTGATTTTTGTTAGATTCCTATGATCAAAGAATCACCTATCGTTGGTTGTTATGTGTTCCTCTCAGCAGGTGTAGAAATGATTGCTCGTTCTGCACACAAGATTATGGGCTGACATCTGACCTAGTTGTGAGGTCACTACATTAAATATGTGTCCCTCTGTTTGTTAATAATGGATATTTGGGCCACTCAAAATGCACGTAAAGAAAAGCAGTTTAAGTAACTGTGATAAATACCATAAGCAGGGATTTTTTTCCCAGTGATTTTTCCATGGCTGTACAAATATTTTGCCCATCAGTAGATATGTATTCACCCAGTCACTATATTGCATAGGTTGTGCTAATCAATCGTACATTACACATTATTGTTTTTCTTTTACTTAGCGAATCTCACACACATACGGCATGATTACTATACTTTCCAATTATTGCCAGTATATCGCATTAGAATGAACCAGGTATTTACTGAATACCATCTGATAGAATTCCACTGATAATCTAATTGCTGCAACATCAAAGCTAAAAGATGCTTTCTTTTTTTTTTTTGTCCTGTGAAATGTGCCACCGGGACACCGTATAATTTGGAGTAAGTGGAAACTAGCAAAACTCCTCCATGTCGCCTCAGTTCTCTATATGCATTTGTGCAGCCAGTGATCTCACCATAGGAGCCTGGCGCAGAATGGTCCAGCTTCTCTGCTTATGTGAGTGGTCTTCTTGCTAGCAGCTGATTGGTGTTTCCTAGGAGACGGCAGCTGTGCTTTCAAAGCTCCCTGTGTACTGATGCGCTGTGTGTAACTCCTTACAGTAGGTGTTGATCTTTGGAAACACAGCACCTCTCTGCAGCCACCTTAATCCAAATTATCCAATTTCCCCCTTTTAGCTGTATAGCTTTTTTTTTTCCCTCTTCAGATTGCTGTACAAAGACGCCCAGTCATATCTAGTTTATAAACTAATTTTTCGATATGCTGGAATGGAAATTAAATCTTCATAATCACTGCCGACTATCAATTTAACTGTAAGACCAGTAGTTGCAAGTGTATATTATTAATTGAAATGCACTAATAAGCATTCAATAATTTTCAGAAAAAATAGCATGATACAGAAGCAGTAAAGAGAACATATTCAGTATATTTTTTAAAACATGTAAATCTCTTGCCTTGAGCAAATGTGCATTATTGTAATTTTCTGCCTTCATGTTATTTTAGTTACATGACTTGGTAAACACCGGCGGTATCAATTTACTTATGTATTTTACATAGAAAAATAAACCTATTGTGAAACTTGAAAAACAAATGTGAAAAAGTTTTGGAGGTGGGCTCTCGGGTTAAAGGAGATTACAATGCGAAACTTTGGCAATAATTTCGTTAAAACATATTGCCATTTGTAAGTAGTATGTGATTTGTCGACAGATCCTTCTCTTCAGTACTTATTTAAAACCAGCTAATAACATCATGCATGGACATTTAAACTTGTTGTAAGTTCCAGAGAGGATTAGAGAGAAGTCAAGCTGTGCACAGATAATGATAGCATCTGAGATCCTCAAGTGGCAGCTAAATCTGGCTATCTCCATCCTGGGGTGCACGGCTCCATTAAAAGGGAAAGTACATTTAAATAAAGAAAAGAACAAGTGATGTTAAAACAAGAAAACAAACAAGCAAAAAAAAAATAAAAAATGAAAGAAGGAAGATGGGCTAATATTCTTAAATCGTTATAGTGGCCAACAGAACTATATATGTTCACGGGCAAACATCCTTATAGTCATACACTGGTGTTGCAGGTAATGCTGTGTGTATGCATGCAGAATCTGATGTCACGTTGCCAATACTAAAAGCAATTGCACTCTTATCTAGATAATATGTCACCCTGTGTACTGCAGACATATAAATGGTATAGATAACACACACCATGCCCATATTTTACAAATAGTATCTTGTCACAATTACAGCTGGCAGGAAAACAGTGATTATCTGTGCACCCAATATTGGACGTTCTATATGGACGGAAATCTGTTGATCTACATTATTCATGTATGGGTCTCGTTTATACGATATACATGCTTCATAATGCTCTCTAAACTGTCATACTGATTTCACGGTGTATTTCCATCAACAGGATACTTAGCTCCGAGATCAGGTACAGGACCGATAAGCTTTGTGGACATTGAAAATGTTCACATTGTTTTAAAGTAACACCAATGTTCATGTTCTAGTGGATTTGAATAACACATTGTATCAATTATAATATCGTATTAGTGTCAATGCTTGAGCTATAAACATTTCATGATGTGACAGCTTTTGCACCTATCCACCACCATCATATTTCCCCATCCTGTAAATTCAGTGGCACAATTTTGCCAGGATTTTCCATATATAAAAGAACACAATATATTAAATAACACAATAACAGTTGTATAGCATTTTCAAAGAAAATTATGCAGAACAATATACTGTATAATATATATATAGATTTGGTTGCTAGGTAATATAAGGAGAAACCCTTGTCTTATGGCTGCTAAAATGTCAATAGGTGATAAAGCTAAAATAAGTTTTCAACCATTATCATGTTGCCACTGGTACGTTACTAGTCTCATTGGGTAATTTTATATTCATATGGTAAAATAAACCCCCTTTAAGTTATATTTAATTTTCTTTTTCACATTAATAAATTAAAATATTCACACAAAAAAGGTTCTAAGAGAGTATTTTACTATAGGCAGCTGAAAGGGAATAAAAAAAATACACCTTGTCTCATATGTACACTCATATGGTTCAGCTGTAAAGTCCTGTGGGATATGCTGCTACTATATGAATATAAATAAATTGTAATGTGGATACACAGTTTGCACACAGCTCATGAAAGTTATAAGCTGCACATGCAGGGATTGAACTGCAAGCACTACCTAACTGTATCCCATTGGTCTAGCATCCTACTTTTTTCACTAATACTTTAGTGTTGATGGTTTTCTGTTCTTTTATGCTAGTTTTTAAGGTGTTTGATTGGGTTTTGGTGCCTTTTGTTATGGCTCTTCTTCTCCGGCAAGTCAGTGTGTCCTGAGTGTTGGGACAGGCCAGGGATAGAACAGCCTGTAGGTAATCAGATCACTAGCCTCAGTAGCACAGAGTGTTTCAAGTTATGAGTGTGCTGATCTTGTGGGAAGCAGTGACCTGACCACTACTGTGATTCTATAAGTGAGAGCAGGGTTTTATGTCACAGAGACAGTGTGAGGGGGTGATTGGAGGCCAGACTGTGAGATTTTGGAAAAGGTAGCATTCTTCAGCAGCAGTATGTAGTGATGTGATGTGTAGCTCCTGTCTAACTGATGCAGGAAGATTGTGATGTGAAATATATGGAAACAAAGTTCATTATATTGAAGAACTTGAAATAGAGGGAGTAAGGTGTGATTCATTCATGTGTCAAATATTTCAGTTTAAATCTTTTACCTATATTGATTTTCACTGCAGACAAGTGTGAGCATACGCATGGGTGGCCAAATAGCTTTTTGCATCACTTAGGAATAAGCGGAACAAATTGCACAATTTGAAGCTCCTGGAACATTAGGGAAACATCTTCCAGATTCCTCCTGTTCTATTTGCCCTTTTAACTGTCAGTTTTGCACAACTGACAATGGTTTTGCATCTTCCACCGCACCAGACATAATACATGCACAAAGCTAGTAATGGCTACTAACCATTCCTATCCAGCCATACAGTGTGCACTATTATTAGACCATCTTCTCTCCATCCTCATTAACATCGCCCATCTTGGGTCGCTGATCAAGGCACATAAGTGCAAACGCAGGACCACCTCACAAACATATAAATTCAGCTTTAGCAATGTGACACATAAATGACAATCTTTGTGTAGAATAAGTTGTGTCCATATATTTTAGAAAGCTTAAGAAGTGTTTACAACATCAAGCTGAAGTTACATTTTTTCTTTCCAGAGAGCTGTCACATTTTAACAGGTGTACAAATAAACGCAACTAAAATATGAAAATACATTAGTAAAACTATTAAGTAAATTTATTTATAGCAATTGAAAATAATTTTAGCAATTTCCTACACAACACATTGGACTGATTAAATTAGTAGTATCTATTAAAATGAGGTCAATATGTATAATATTGTTTCTTAAAAAGTTTCTAAATGAAAATGTATAAAACATTTTTTTTTTTTTTTTAATAGAAGTTATAGGTTGAATATTTGAAGTTTGCTGACTATAGAGGGGCATTTAACATCACAATCATCCTGCATCAGTTTGACAGGAGCACTGTGCTGATGGAGGACCCTGCTCCTTCTACTATCAAACTCCTACTCTATGGCTTCCTGCTTGTCTCTCCTCACACGATGATACTGCCCCTGTCCCTTACTAACACAATTACATTGGAGAATAGGTCACTGCTTCCCATGAGATCAGTAGACTAATCTCCTGAAATACTACATGCTGCTGTGACCATTTTGATGATCTTATTGGCTACAGGTTGTTCTTTCTCTGCTGACTTTAACATTAGAGAAACGCAGACAAGCAGGATTTTACAACGGATAACCAAAACAGAGATACATTCTTAACACATATACATCAAGATGAAACTTCACTTCAAACTTTTAATTAACTGTCTAAATGCTATTTATATTAGGTGGCTAAAAAATTAAAAAGCAATAATATGTTTGTATAGTTCCATATACATTGCATCTGAAAAGTATTAACAGCACTTCACATTTTCCACATTTTGTTATGTTACAGCCTTGTTGCAAAATGGAATAACTTCCTTTTTTCTCCTCAAAATTCTACACACAATACCCCATAATGGAAACGTGAAAAATGTTTTTTTGAGATTTTTACAAATTTATTAAAAATAAAAAACTAAGAAATCACATGTACATAAGTATTCACAGCCTTTGCTCAATACTTTGTTGATCATCATCGGCAGCAATTACAGCCTCAAGTCTTTGTGAATATGGTGCCACAAGCTTGGCACAAATATCTTTGGCCAGTTTTGCCCATTCCTCTTTGCAGCACCTCTCAAGCTCCACCAGGTTAGATGGGAAGCGTCTGTGCACAGCCATTTTCTGATCCCTTCTAGAGATGTTCAATCAGATACAAGTCTGGGCTCTGGCTGGGCCACTCCAGGATATTCACAGAGTTTTCCTAAAGCCACTCTTTTGATATCTTGGCTGTGTGCTTAGGGTCGTTGTCCTGCTGAAAGATGAACCATCACCCCAGTCTGAGGTCAAGAGCGCTCTGGAGGAGGTCTTCATCCAGGATGTCTCTGTACATTGCTGCATTCATCTTTCCCTCTATCCTGACTAGTCTCCCAGTTCCTGCCGCTGAAAAACATCCCCACAGCATGATGCTACCACCACTATGCTTCACTGTAGGGATGGTATAGGCCTGGTAATGAGCGGTGCCTGGTTTGCTCCAAACATGACACCTGGCATTCACACCAAAGAGTTCAATCTTTGTCTCATCAGACCAGAGAACTTTGTTTCTCATGGTCTGAGAGTCCCTCAGGTGCATTGTGAAAACTGCAGGCAGCCTGTCATGTGCTTTTTACCAATGAGTGGCTTCCATATGGCCACTCTATCATACAGGCCTGATTGGTGCATTACCAGTGATGGTTGTCCTGGAAGGTTCTCCTCTCTCCACGGAGGAATGCTGTAGCTCTGACAGAGTGACCATCGGGTTCTTGGTCACCTCCCTGACTAGGGCCCTTCTCCCCCGATCGCTCAGTTTAGACGGGCGGCCAGCTCTAGGAAGAGTCCTGGTGGTTCTGAACTTCCATTTATGGATGATGGAGGCCACTGTGCTCATTGGGACCTTCAAAGAAGCAGATATTTTTCTGTACCCTTCCCCAGATTTGGGCCTCCAGACAATCCTGTCTCGGAGGTCTACAGACAATTCTTTAGACTTCTTGCTTGGTTTGTGCTTTGACATGCACTGTCAAGTGTGGGACCTTATATAGACAGGTAGGTGTGTGCCTTTGCAAATTATGTCCAATGAACTGAATTTACCACAGGTGGACTCCAATTAAGCTGTAGGAACATCTCAAGGATGATCAGTGGAAACAGGATGTACCTGAGCTCAATTTTGAGCTTCATGGCAAAGGCTGTGAATACTTATGTACATGTGATTTCTTAATTTTTTATTTTTAATAAATTTGCAAAAATCTTAAAACTTTTTTTCATGTTGTCATTATGGGGTATTGTGTGTAGAATTTTATTCCCTTTTGTAATAAGGCTGCAATATAACAAAATGTGGAAAAAGTGAAGCGCTGTGAACACTTTCCGGGTGCACTGTATATGTTTTCAGTACAATGGTACATAAAGCAGACAATTTAAAAGATTGGGCTTCTGGTCAAATATCTATGGTTATTAAGCCTCATATGAACTCCAATCAATTCAATGTATGGTGAGTAGAAATCAGTGAAAACAATTACCAAATTATTTTAATATTATTATAACAAAAGAATGGTTTGTTTACAGGAGTTTAGTGAAAGTAGATGAAGAACCATGGATGGTGAGGGGTTGATTCTCTGATGTGTTTTTTTTTACATAATTTGCTTGAATTATACAATGTTATATTTAAAAATTCCCTTGTTCTTCCCCGTAATAACAACGGCATTGCCCTCATAATATTTTAATATTGTTTAACAGTGTTCTTTACACTGACTGTAGGAGGAGACCTTTGTGGCCTGATTTAGACTTGGATTTTAGTCCTACTGCAGGTAGTAAAAATCCTTTTAGTTTTACCGCGCATGGAATCTTCATTATATGTAACTTGAACTGACTGTTCCCTATGCCTGGAGAGGCGTATCACATGGTGCAGACAAGGGTAAGTTATTTATAATAGGGGCACACAAATGTAAGCATAGCAGGCCCCTGGAGATGCTACAAATATTGATATATAGAGTATTTAGAGTATATTTAGAGTATTTGCTTTATGTAGCATATTTTATGCTGTAAATATACAGGCTGATCATGAGGATCAGTATCTATAGTGCTATAGCCTGGGCTGGCTACTGCTGTAGGGGGAGGCCAATGAAGATATAGCACTGGTTTTGGTTAATTATTGTAGCTGGAGTTTAGGAAGATGGCTTTGGTATTTGATAAGTTTGCCCCAAGAGGTGAGTTTTCATGGAGCGTTTGGAGGCAAGAGGAAAGTCTTGATGTAAAAGGAAGGGTATTCCGCCGAATGGGTGCAGCCTGATCAAAGTTCTGTTCCCAGCAATAAGAGTAGGTAATGAGTGTGAATGAGAGGCAAAGATCTTTGGCAGAGCAGAGGGGTTGAGTTGGGAGATACTCTGAAACAAGGGAAAAAATGTATGTTGGTGCAGTTTTGTTAATGGCTCTGTATGTTAGTATTTTATAGATCGTAGAGCGGAACGGCAGTAGAAGAACGTTTTGCGAGGAAACTTAGTCTAAGCACTGCATTCAGATTAGACTGTAGAGGTGAAAGTGTGGTATGCGGAAAAATGGAATTGAAATAGTTAATGCAAGAGATTAGCGCACAAAGTAAAGTCTTTTTTAGTGTCTTGTGTGAGATATTTGCCTATTCTGGAGATGTATGTAACATGATTTGGATACAGTCTTGATGTGGGGAACAAAGTAAATTTCTGAGCCAAAGAAGGCACCTATTCAGCCTACTTGAGGGATAGGGTCTATTGTTGTATGCAGAAATACAGATGTCAGGTAGCTTCTGCTGACTGGTGGGAATACGATTAGCTCAATTTCTGTAAGAATAAATTTGAGGTGCCAAGAGGACATGCAATATTAATTGAGTGAAATACATTCAGTAATGCTAGCCAACTCTGATGGTGAAAGATCTGGAGAGAATAGTTACATATGGGTTTAATTCGCACAGAGATGATACTTATTAGGGACTTATGCGTTTTCAGAGAGAAATTATATCGATAGAATAGAGCAGAGGTCTTAGGTCAAGCCTTGTGCTACTCCAACTGGTCAGAATGTGGAAAGGAAGTGGATACTGAAAACAAACACTGAATAAGTGGTTTGATACATAGGACGAGAAGCAGGATTGAACAGTGCACTGAAGATCTAGAAAATAAAGTGTTTGTATGTGAGTGGACAGTAGCGTTAAATGCAGCAGCCAGTTCTAGGATAATTAGAAGCCAGTTATGTCCTTTTGATTTAGCAGTGCTGGAATCATTGACCACCTTAGTCAATGCAGTCTCGATGGAGTGTTATGAATGAATGTCTGACAGAAGAGGGCCCAATAGGTTGAGTGAGGAAAGGAAGTGTGTGAAGAGAGAGTAGATAAGTCTCTCGATAAACTTGGAGGAGCATGGAAGATGTGAAATGGGACGGTAATTTGAGAGAAAGTTTGGGTCAGAATTTGTTTTCTTTTAGAATAGTAGTAATAACCACATACATGAATAATGATTGAAAGATACCAGTGGAGAAAGGAGATGTCATATGTTAGTTAAGATTGATGAGTAGAAGAGGCAGCTCATTTATTTATATACTGTTTTTAATCATTGCTTACTGTTTCTATGTTTCAGTGTTTAGACCCTTCATAAAATTAAATTTCAGTCAAAATTAAATTACACTGCTCAAAACCGATACAGACAAGCCCCTGACTCTGACCTTGCCCCAGCCCCCTCCCCTGTCACAGGAAGAATAGCCCCACAAGATAAAGCTATGTGACAGACTGCCTGCTTTTCTTTCTCTCATTAGAAAAGAACATATGGGAAAGAAAACACACACACACACACACACACACACACACACACACACACACACACACACACACACACACACACACACACACACACACACACACACACTCACTAAGTGGCCTCTGCATTAGATACACCTTTCTAGTATTTGGTAGGATCCTCCTTATCCCTCAGAAAAGCATGTATTCTTTGTGTGACGGAACTTAAGGTGCTGGAAACATTTCTTAGAGACCCAGGTCCATGTTGACCTGATAGCATCATGCAGTTGTTGTAGATTTGTCAGCTGCACATTCATGCTGTGAATATCTCCTTCCAACAAATGTGCTGTATTGGATTGAGATCTAGTGATTGAGGAGGTCATTGGAGTACACTGCACTCACTGTCATATTTGTGGAACCAGCTTATGATAATGTCTGCTTTGTGACATGGCACAAACCCTGGCTGGACATAACTATTAGACAATGGGTAGACTATAGCCATAAAAGGATGTACATGGTCAGCAACAATATTCAGGTAGGTTGTAGCCTGTGCTCACTGTAGCCTCAGTTTCCTGTTCTTAGCTGACAGGAGTGGAGTCCGGTGTGGTCCCATCCATCTCAAGGTTGGACATGCTGTGCATTCAGAGATGTTCTTCTGCATACCACTGTTGTAACGCATTGTTATGTGAGTTACTGTCGCCTTCCTGTCAGCTTGAACCAGACTGGCCGTTCTCCCCTGACCTCTCTCATTAACAAGACATTTTCCCACACAGATCTGCCGCTCACTGGATGGTTTTTGTTTTGCTCACCATTCTCTGTAAACTCTAGAGACTGAGGTGTATGAGAATCCTAAGAGATCAGCAGTTTTGGAAATACTAAATCCACCCGGCCTGGCACCAACATTAATTCCACGGACTATGTAGAGCAAATAGTAAAATATTTTAAGACATTTAATAAGTAATATTTTACACATTTCGTTATGTTTGTAGTCTTGGTAGCTTGAACATTAATACAAGAATATAATACACGTGCATAATTCTTTTAGTAAAAAAATAAAAATTTGCAATATAATTTTCATTGAAATATTACTATATCTTGGATCAGCTTGAAACAGGATAATATAATCTAATATAATGTGAGAGGGTTATGGTGAAATTGCATATATTTATATTCCATTCATAGTTGGATGTTTCTTTTAAACTTTCATGTCTTTAATGAACATGCTATATATTTTTTTTTTTGCATTGTTTAATGCTTTGTTTTTGCTGTAAATATTTATTTACCTTTTCTCTACTACAGTGTTTTTGGAAGATTCTGCCCACTTTACTTCAATTATCACTGCCGTGTGATTTACACTACAACAAAAACCTTTAATTATCCTGAATTTAAAGAGATACAAACATATGTACATTATGCATAGTGTCTCAGGAATTATTAGATCCATTGTAAAATGGATATTAGTAATATGCAGAGCATTGATTCATATTCATATTGGGCCTGATTCATTAAGGATCTTAACTTCTGGTTTTAGTCTCCTGGACAAAACCATGTAACAATGCAAGGGGTGCAAATTAGTATTCTGTTTTGTACATAAGTTAAATGCTGACTGTTTTTTCATGTAGAATACTAATTTGTACCTGTTGCATTGTAACATGGTTTTGTCCAGGAGACTGAAATTAGAAGTTTCTCAAGTTAAGATCCTTAATGAATCAGGCCCATTATGTAGATCTTCTAGAGCTCCCTGACAGAGACTTGATTCAGTTCTTCTCTCTCCTGCCCTCTAATAGGGACAGAGTGAGATCACACAATGGCATCATTAGCGATTTTTATTGTGTTTTCTGAATTAGCTGTATACAGTGTTCAGAGTATTATAAACCATACACCAAGATGTGTGCATATGTATATTACAATTGAACTTTGAATCAAGTGTGCCAGTGTGAACAGCAAAGAAAACATAACAACTTTTCAATATCATTCCACAAGTAAAAGGTAAGAAAGGATTCTACTTGCCACAATAAACATACCCTGTCCAGTACACTGTGCTTTCTATTCATCTCTATGTGTGAGACTTGTGCAACAGAAGGCTTTAGCTGGAGCCAGGGTTCAGCTTACTCCTAAATATTCCTAATAGTATTGCAGATGATATAAAGCCGAACTGGTTATTGAGAATGAGAGTAAGACATTGCTTTTACCACAAAAAATGCTTCTTCTGATACACCGAACAGTGTCACACAAGAAGCTAGATCTATATAGTATATAGTATGCACTACATGGCAAAAAAATAATGTCAACCTACAAAATATAAAGACAATATATTTCTCTGGGCTAATCTTGTGTATACTACTAGAGTGGATATATTATAACATGAATGGTCCTATAATGCGATGTTAAAAGAGTCGCCTACCTTTGAACAGCTTTTTCAATACATGAATTGCTTTATTTTTCTGCTTCTGTGCTTTTTTGTCAAATATAATTTTCCATTTTTTTGGCCTTTGATACAACACAAGTTTTCTGGGCTCTCTACAGTGGATATAAGTAATACAAATAAATATATCTGCCATCCAGTATAAAACCAAGGCTAAAAAGCACAGTAAGCCAGAAAGCTAAACCAACATAGTTAATAAAAGTTGCACGAGGGTATAGACATGAAAACAAAATAACCAGAACATTATCCTTCACAGACTGTTAAGGTCAGAAATCGGTGTAGACTAAACACGTGCACTACACGTTAGAACTTATATGAACTGACATTTGGCTGAAACATCACCTATATAGATCTATAAAGACAGGTTTACCTACAGTTTAACCTAGGAGCTTTAGTCTACCTTTGCACAAACAAAAGATACTGCATTAGCCACCATTCAACCTATGCTCTGTTATCTTCAGATAAAGAGATTTAGGGGTTCTACCCCAAACATTTGTAATTTACAATACAATGTCTAGTGTTCCTGGGGCTGCTTATCCTGTTTTTGAAAATCTTTCTTGATTTATGTCATACTCTTTTCCTGCTTGAAACTGCGCCAGCCATATAAAACCTGTTAATCAAGCTAGACACAGATTTGTATCCAGACAGATTTATGTTATTTCAAACTACTGATTTTTATTATGGAAATAAAAGAAAAATAATCAAAGCTCAACTGTGGAGCAGGATGTGCACTGAAGGGTATATAGCGATCACAGGCTTCTAACTACCAATTCATTGCACCAGTTGTAACAGAGAAAGATACTATGCTACTTTTTTACTATGTATGTATAGCTTTTATTCATTTGTGCTGGATTGGTTAGTTGATTAATAAAATATATTTTAAAAAATAAGAGCCTTTTTTTTTCTTGATTGGATCATGTGTCTCTTTAGGTGTAATAAATCAATATACTATAGAAGTGGATCATCTCCCCTTTTCCTTTCTTACTCTCTGTTTAAACAAAATTCCAATTCTGCAAAGCAAGGCTATAAAATAGAGTTTGGCCAACGATTATAGTTCTAAAATGTATTGTCACCAAAATCAGGACTACACAAGGGAATCCATTATTATTAAGAAGAAAAAAATAAAAACCAGAAAGATGAAAAAATTATTTTTGCTGATCAGTCATAATGTTATAAACACAGACGGGATCATTATAATCTATAGTAACTGTGAGGTTACAGAATTAAATGAGGAGGGAAATATAAGGGCCGTATGGAGAATGAATTTTTAAATGTTAAATATGTTTGAATATTTCAGGTTTGGTTCTAAAAATCACATAAACTGCATAGTGTTAATGTCTTTCATTGCATCCAAACCTCCTTCTCATGTTCAGCCTTACTATTGCTGTAAATGAAAAAATAATCACATGGACACCAATGTAAATTTGGCAACAGGTCACAGTTTTATTAAACAGAAATGGTGGCAGAGAGAACAATGCCAGTCAGCTAACAACTGGTAGCAAAACCAAACTGTGAAAGGTCAAAGTGCCATTACAACACTCGTCCCAGGATATAATCCATTACTATTGGCTGGTGCCTAATCGGGCATCAAAGTGATTACACCCTATCTGGAGTCACAATGATGTGTCCACAGAAATTGGGTCAAGGGGTCCTCCAAACAAAAGGACCAAGTGTCAGGTAACATAGAAGGGGGAAGTGACCTGCGGTCAATCAGCAGAAGCACCATATGAATAAGTCGATGACTGCAATGATTTGCTACTGAAGCTGTGGTCCTTTAAAGGATACACAGCCTGCCAACAAGTGACTGAAGTAAGAAGAAACCCAACCTCCAATATATATGTTCTATAAACAGCCATAAATCCTCATCCTTAAGGTGAACCCCATCTGACCTAAATAAGTGAACCTGCTCCACTGTGACTAAGGGGTGGCCAATAACTCATGGCATGAACCAACCAAAGTTCACCCCCATAGGGTCTAACCCCAGTAAATTGGGTATACGAAGCCAGTAGGCATGGTCTTTGTTTACAGCACCCTTCCAAAGCCAAGGCAGTAGCTGCTCCAATCCTAAAAGACTGGGTGTTATTGTGGTGCAGGCCCAAGCCGATAATACCCCTGGACTTCCAAAAAATTTGCATCACATAGACATTTAATGAGGGGTGACAAATCCTTGAAGAGCAACGACATCCCTCTGCGAATGCCAACTATGAGCAGTACATAGGTAGGCCAGAGATATGGGGGAATCAGCCAGTGTAGGGCCGGTGACCCAACTGTACTTACCAGATTGGCCATTCATTAACATGTGAATTTGGAATAATCTGTATGCCCCCATAATAATCTGTACGCTACCTGTACTGTGCAGCATGTTTATATTGTGCTATAAGTTCCTTTATCTATTTGGCTTCCATCCTCCTAACTGCTTTATCGCTTCAATAGAAAATATTTTGAAAGTAGCAGATGTAGGTGTCACAAACCTAATTGAAAGGGTACCAAAGTTCGAAGCTGGTAGACTCAATGGTCTACTTAAAAATTCAGTCAAAATAGATTAAAGTCAGGGGAGACAATTCCAAATGCATACAAAATATGTGACATCTCCTTGTGGACTAAAAGTTACATACTTCTTACCTAAGGTGACCGGACATATGTTCGGGTCTGTATGGGAGTCTATGGAAAACCAACATCTGTTACTTAAATGGTGTTTCTGAGACCTCTGATCTGAAGTCAGATGGCAAGTATCGCCGTACTAGATCTATCTATGACTCCAATAGTTGTAGTTGATCCCCAGATTTAATATTTATATAGTAGCAACAGTATCCTTTCAGTTAATATTAACTGTATGTATAGTCATGAGGAGGACACCACAGAGAACAGAATAGCTTCCCAAAGCAAAATAGCAGATAAGTGCTACCATGTGGTCACAAAGAGTCTGAATGCAGTTATGGAAATCTACAATGTGGTTAAACCTAGGCATTCATCTCCAGTAATGGGAACCTATAGTAACCCACTGAATATAGCCACCCAGTAAAGTTATTAAAATGTGTAAAGTGCAGTGGTTCAATATTGGGCATCGCAATGGTCCCATTGCTATAATATTTGTCTAGGATGTATGTTATAACATATCCTCAAAATGGAAATCAGCATAGGATGAGTAAAGCTGAGATATGCATGTCTTGAGATAAGCATGTGCCCAAATTAGAAATCAGTGTAAACTAAATAACAGAGATAAGCTCCCTGGCAATAGCTGATTACAAATCTATTTATGCTTTGTAATCATGAAATTGTGTAATAGCCATGAGTGTCTATATTGATTGACATAAGTTTAAATAATGGACAAATTTGCATCACCTCAAACTGAGCCGACTGCGTATCATGAACTGTACAGCACCAGCAGGGGAGTTATAGATTATGTCTACTTGCTTATAGATTGATTGGTAATTCAGAGACTGCTAAAAATAAGACACAGAATAATCCCTGCGCCATAGATTAGTTATTTCTGAAACTCCAGAAGACCCTGAATGGCGGGTAGCCACCGGAAACTAGCTATCCCTCCCAGAAGTGGCGCACTCCAGTGTCAAATAAAAGCTGTCTAAATCCATAAAGGTATCTACAGTCATTGATAGATATACTGAAAGGTACCATAAATGAGCTCTCTGTCACTGGGATCAGATCGCCCAGTGATGCAAGATCAGATCTAAAATGGTATCAATCAATCATTAGGAACTTGTTAAATGTGTGCTGGCTATAGTGAGAACATGCCTATTGCATTAACCATAACCTATATCTTCCCTTCCTGTAATTAAATGATGGTAAATGCACCTACAACCTTCTCTGGATATATCCATATACGGTAGGTGTCATCTATGAAATATGCATACGAAAATTGCATCTTAATCGGTCATAAATTAAAGAATGAAAATGCAAAAGCATACACATGAGTTAATCAATTACAATATCTACCCTGTTAGTGTTGATTGCATGGAGGTACAGAGTTTTATTTAGAGGTCTTACATACAAAATACACATTTTGGCTGGAGAGGTACGCCTAGCTTCCCCTGTGTGGGAAAAATCGACAACAATGCTATTAAGCACGTCAACCCCACATCCATAAAGCCAGTAAGGCCAACCAGATTTCCATATCTGTAAACCTAGCGGTAAGCTGGGTTGGCCACTGGGATCAACTATTTCCCCCCTCATAGATGAAAATGTTGCTTCTCAAATGGAGATAACGCAGCAAGTTCTAGCCTGCCGTGGGATTCGTGTCAATTGAAGCTGCTGCAAGATATAAAAGGCCTGCCAACCAAGAGGGGCATGACTTATAGCTTCTTTCCTGAAGACCCTTGGCAGGGATGTAATAGCCTACTGAACCCTGTCACTATCCTGGTCCTCCAACCATGCGGCTATGTGCTTAGTAAGGTTTACTGTTATGCAGTCAAGATAGGTAACAGCCTCATCAGACTATACGGACCCTGAGCCGCAGCTGCAGAGCAGGAAATGTACTATCATGCCTATCATGTTGTGTAGAGAAAATGAAGTGTGTGCATCATACTCACCAGAGATGCGTCATCGGTCCACATCCATGGGGTCCCTTTGCTGCCATACGTCGCACAGACTGGCATCGCCCACTTCACCACGCGATTCTCTGTGAAGATCTGATGTGCCATCTGAAAATCTTCTTTAGCATCTGCGGTACTGAAACGGCAAATATGTTAGAACCCGGCAATGTGTGGTCTTGTAATCTGTGGGAGTCCAATGGCAGAGGCTGGGCAACCAGTGAAATAGTGCCTAGGTGCAAAAAATAAGGGGCAGGAGCGGGAAGCCCTAGAAATCTGGGGGGGTGGGAGTCACTGGGTCAAGAGGCTCTTATTTAGGGTGAGAAGGGACAGAGCTGGATGGAAGGGGCATGTCGTCTGCCGGGGGAGATGTAAGCGGGGGGAGGGTGGAGGGCGGGACCAACGGGATGAGAGTGGGAATGATAATAAGGGGCTTGGAGGGGGTGTTTGGAGAAGGGATGTGCAAGGGCATAAACAGGTGTATGTGTGGCAGGGGGAGGATGACGCCTGTGTCCGGGTGCATAGAAAAAGCAGGACTGGGGTGGGGGTTGCACCCACTGGGGAAAGGGAAAAATTCTCACCGACGCTCATGCAGACCTTCACAGAGTTCCAAGAGCTGATTCTGGGGCTCCAGTCTGGGGACATACGGGAGAACAAACAGTCTGCTAGATTACTCCCAATGCAGGAGGAGGAAGGCAGAGTCCAGGGGGGAAATAAATCGTAAAGGGTGGTACATATTAGCGTGGCCGAGGAGGTCTGACTGGAATTGGGTAGGAGGTATTACAGGGAGGGTAGATGGTGGGGAAGATGACACTACAGAAGAGGGAATATAAACTGCATATTGTTGATGCTCCCTTTCCACTACACAATAAATCTTTCTAACCTGTTAAACCTCAATACTGTAAATTGTAAATAAAAATTCAGACACAGTTGTAAATTTGTCAAAATTAGGTCGCAGTTTATTATAATAAATTGGTGGCAAAAAAGCAAATGCAAGACAGCCTAAACAACTGAATACTGAACCAAGCGAGTGGACGGTCAAATGGCCCTGAATCCACTAATTCAAAGAGCATCTCCCTTACTGAATGGCTGGTGCTAAATCTGACGTAAGAGTGACCACATCCCCTCTAGACTCACAATGATGTGCTCACATAAAGCAGGTCAAGGGGTTCCCCATACAAAAGGAACAAGAGACACCTTATCCTCGAAGGGGGCAGTGATCTGCAGCCAATCAGCGATAGCACCCTAGGTATCAGTTGCTGATCGCAGTGCTTTCCTGTCAACTGTGCCTGCTGTGTATCAGGGAGAGAAATGGTTAGTAACATGAAAAAATCAGAAAACAATCAATCTATAATGTACTATCACAAGGGTTGGGAAGCAGGGAGGGGTTTTGTGTAGGTGAATGAGGCAGAACAGCAGCCAGAGAGAGGGATTACATATAAAAAAATCCAGACATTCCTCCACTGCATCCCATTGGCTAAAAGGGGCATTACAGAAAAACAGGGGTTGTGATAAATGGAAGATACATACAACATTTGTACTGGGCAGGGGGAAATAGATAGGAAGAAAAGAGGGGGGATGGGGGGATAATGGAAAGAAAGGAGAGTTGAGAGAGAGAGATGGCAAAAAATTGGAGAGGAATCAGACTAAAATAGAAGAGGAAAGAGAAAGGGTAGATATAAGACAATTTTAAACAGGAAGAATTGGATTGACTGATACTGAGCCTTCTCTCCACAGGTCCCCGGTATTTGGTGCAGCAAACAAAAAGACCAAGCATCCATAGGGGGGAGAATATATAGAGAATCCTAACACCCTCCCTGTGGATATTATTGGCTGGAGAATGCAGGAGACTTAACCCCTGAATGGGTAAGTGAATGACACTCGCACAAACACACAAGTTTAAGTGCATTTGGCTTTATAGTCTCTCTTGTCAAAAGCACCTATTATTCAGAAAAAAACTATGTTACAAACAATCTAAAGAAAGACAAATGTGCATAAAATGTAATAAACATTTAGGCTGGATTATATGATATAAAAGCCAAAATAAATTCATATTTTGAGGGTCACTTATGACAAACAAACACAATGCGAAAATGCATCTTGTTTTATGCTTGTGCGGCATAAACATATATAAGTGCACATATAAAAACCTTGTAAATTTGCCCTGGAATTCCTACCATCTAATTTCTGTTCACTACCCGTACACTATAGGGCTCACATTTCTTTTGTTTTATCTAAGGTCCACATTTTCATACTGCACATACGAGGGAAAAACCTATGCATGCATGTATCAAATAGTTTGTGTCTCTTTAACTTACTATTTCTTATTTATTTATTTATTTATTTATTTGGTTGCACTGTGCTCAGAAATGTCAAATTCCACCTTAACTAGGGCTGGAACGCATGTTGTATATTCCACCTCACATTCCATCCACAGAGCCGCTTCCTTGTACACCTACAATCCCTTCACATCGATCGGGCACAACTAGAGTACACATGGTACTGTGAAATTTAGGGAGATCTTATTCTTCACATTAAGCTCAATACCTCAAGTATTGTTTTGGACATCACTCATAAAAGATTCCACGAACAAGATTCCTTGAGACAAATACAGTATATCAAATTCGTTCCCGTTCAAGATATTTAATCTACTTCTGTGAACTTCTCATTTTCAACGAACAGGACATCTACATCTACTATTGTGGAACCCCCTTTTTTCTCCTCCCAAAGGTACACATAAGGGACAATTCTTCTAGAACCACTCTACTATCCATTGCAAAATACTTACACAGGACTTCTCGAAGGACATTTCCATGCAGAGATAGCTCCGGATGATGCGGTACCTTTCAATTCACATTCACGATCAAATCAGGACATTTGAACCAATTGTTACTACCGATCCCCTGTATTTGTATACATATTAAATATTTTACCTGATTTGTGCTTTTTATCTTGATCTTAGTTGGTTTAGAGTTACCTATAGTGCGTATTATCTACCGGCATTATTGTGTGAATATGTCAATTGGTATTTGATTATTATTAACAGAACCACTATCCATATATCCGGACTAATTATCATTTTACTCTTGTTCATTTAGTAGTCCTCTACATACTGAGACTGAATACTATCAACATCCTTTTTACTGTTGAGTAGTCTGGTAGGGGCGCAGATATTTGCCAAAATTTTTACAATTGCTTACACCTGGAGAGATGGTTTGGGGCAGGGAAGGGACAGGCAACAGTAGGCCAATTACAGGAAGGGTAATAGTGGATGCAGACGTAAATATGCCTGTTACACTGTGTAGCTCTTACGGGTGTTAGAGGGTTGGTGCAATCTAGATGATGAGGGTAACTATCAGCAGCACTATCTTGCTGTTTTTTATTGTCTGTTGTATAAGGATTTTGGAAATATTAGATCAATTAATTAAATGAATTAGTGGCTTTCTATTCTCATTACCTCTATTTTCATTTTGATACGGACAGCCAGGGCCGGACTGGGACTAAAAATCAGCCCTGGCATTTAAGGTACACAGGCCCACCTTAGCTCCAGCAGGAAAGAAAACATGTGCTGCCGCGGCGCCAAACAGGGCGTGACCTCATTGTGTTGTGGGTGTGGCCAACATGGGGCATTGATACATACATTATAATAATACATTACATTTATCATTTTAGACAAATACACAGGCACTACGGTTAGAAGCACACAGTTTTGCCTTCACAAGCAGTACGTTGTGAAGCGGGACATATCTCCCAACTGTCCTTGCAGTCGGACCAAATCCTGACTAAGGGAGACATTCACCCAAATTCAGGACTGCCTCACCAGATTCAGGACAGTTGGCAGACTGTCCTGCTCTCTCCTACCTGTCTTGGTCACTTTCACCACTTGTAGCAGCTGGTTTCTTTAGCTCAGTTCATTCTTGTCTTGATCCTGGAATATTGGATGCCCTATTTTGAAAAAAAAATGGATACATGAGATTTAGAAAACTCCCCGGAGTTAAAACAATAGCACTCACGTTTTATAATTAGGCCTCCCTCCAGTCCCCACAATAATAATATTCACATTTAATAAGTAGACCTATTTCCCTCCAACCAGCCTCAACATTAAATTAACAGTATACCCATTTACTCAAAACATATTACCCTCCCTCCAAACAGCAATAAATTAAATAGCATTAAAGTTTAATAAATATAGCCATTTTTCACAACCATCCCCGACAATAAATAATTCATATTCACATTTAATAAATAGCCCTTCTCCCCAAAATCAGCCCCATATTCAACTGATAGCCCTAAACCACACCAGCATTAAATTAAAGGTTCCTTCACCTCACCTTAAATAATTAGCCCCCACCTACACTCCACCATTAAATAGCCTACCTCACCCACTATATTAAGATCCTCCCTTCCCTCACATATTATATAAAATACTGCACGCGCGTACACACAGGCACACTATGTGAACATGGCCAAACGCACACTATAGCAACATGGGGCCACACAGAAACACTATTTGCCACACAGCCACACTATTAGCCACACTATTACCCACACAGACACGCTATTAGCCACACAGCCACACTATTAGCCACACAATTTGCCACACAGACACACTATTAGCCAGACACACTATTTGCCACACAGCCACACTATTTGCCACACAGACACGCTATTAGCCACACAATTTGCCACACAGCCACACTATTAGCCACACACACTATTTGCCACACAGACACACTATTAGCCAGACAAACTATTTGCCAAACAGACACACTATTAGCCACACAGACACACTATTTGCCACACAGACACGCTATTAGCCACACAGCCACACTATTAGCCACACACACTATTTGCCACACTATTACCCACACAGACATGCTATTAGTCACACAGACACACTATTAGCCACACACACTATTTGCCACACAGCCACACTATTAGCCACACACACTATTTGCCACACAGACACACTATTAGCCACACAGCCACACTATTAGCCACACTATTAGCCACACAGACACACTATTTTGCACACAATAGCCACACACACTATTTGCCACACAGACACACAGACATATTACACACACAGACACTTACCTTACATCCAGCAGCAGCACTCTGCGTGCAGCCCGCAGAAGGAGAATCAGTGTCAGCCGCCTATGCGAGCAATCACATGGGACAGCAGCATGTGACAGGTGCCGTCCCATGTGATTGCTCGCATAGGTGGCTGTCACTGATTCTCCGTCCGCCGAGTAGCGCGCAGAGTGTTGCTGCTCGGCGGACATGCGGACCGGCCCATCTGGCCATCGGCCCTTCTGGCGTTTGCCAGAAGTGCCAGTTGGCCAGTCTGGCCCAAATTGTGGTCTTTCCTGTAGCTGTCAGTGACAATTCCCATTTCATTTTTAAAGAGACAACCAAAAGATGTGGAAGAGTTGTATGTAATGTTTTTTTTTAATGATAGATTATTCTCAGTTGTGCATTTGACTGCATTTCCCTATTTGCACACAACACAATGACAATATTATTTTTCAGAATAGAATTCTAATATTCCTATATTTTACAGTTTGGTGTGCCTAACCCTATATAGATTGCGCTTTACAAGTTTACATCTATGTAAACTTGTAAACATAATCCAAAGCGCAGATGCTGGTTCAAACTTTAAGTGCTAAATATATTTATGCATGGCTAAAGAGAGGCATATGATAAACCAAGGTTTTGCAAATGCAATCCTCAGGTATCCCCTAACAGTGCAGTTTTTCCATATCTCTTTGCTGGAGCACAGGTGCATTCATTACTGACTAACACATTTTAAAAGATCCACAGGTCAGGGGCAAATGCAGTGTTTCCACACCTCTCCACCAGTGGGCATGACCAGCATGCGTGGGGGCGTTGCTATAATATTAGACAGTGCTTGGCTGCTCTCCAACTCTTCCTATCCCTATAGTATACATGGGCAATGCTGCATGCACTACTGTTAGGTGCACGCAGATCTCCCTTTTCAAGCAGAGCTGTGTGAAGCGGGGGCAGGGTCCAGCCACCTCAATTATAAAGTGCCCTAGGCTTGGATGGGGGGTTTCCAGGCATTAGGAAACAACCCTCAGTTTGCCTATGCAGGTGGTACTAATTGTTTTACTTGTGACCTGGAAAACCTGCACTGTTAGGGGTCCTGAGGACAGGGTTTGGGAAACCCAGTGTTAAACTCTGCATTAATATAAACTCTATACTATAAATTCTAGAATAAACATGAGTTTCTTAGTGAACATTTTGATTAAACTGTGGATTCAGGTGGGTACCTGCACTAACAATTTATAATGTTATAATGTGAGACTCGCCACTCTTAGTGCTTCTAAATTATAATTAGTATTGATAGGAACCAGACTATTCTGCGCTGATTAAAAATACCTATGGATATGTGGGTGGGGCGCTGGGTCAAAAAGAAGTTGGTCACAACTTTCAAATTATACAAACTTTCCGGAGCTATAGTGACCTTCCACTGACACTACTTGCACATCCCTCTAAAAGTCATGTAAAAAATACAAATCTATTTGCAAACATGTGAGCAAATGCTTCCCTGGATAAATAATTACTAGGCCAAAGCCACAAAATTATTTGAGAAATCAATGAAAATTCCAATCCATTTGTGATATAGACAGTTAAACTATTTTTTTTTTTATAAATAGAGTATATTTCTTTTTAACAACCCATTTATTAGATATTGTAGGTTATTGGCATCTACATGTCATAATCCAAAGGTGCACATTTTATCTATACTAACTGGTGCCTTGTCAGTCTGTTAAACTCCCCATATAAATGAGAATGATTGTCTTTCTCTAGTGATTTGAATATGAGAGCCAGTGGCATTTGGAAGAGTTTTTATTTGGAGTGGCAACTTGGCTGGCACTGATCTGTGCTTGGGGGTGAATCATAGAACGTGGCAGGTGTAGAATGCCATAAGACATGACAAGGACCAATGCTGATTTCTGGGGATTATTGCTTTAAACTGCAACCTTTGAAGATTTTCACAGCTCAATATGTCTGACAAGAATGTGTCTGTTTAGAGTGGATACAGGAAATGAGACATTTCTGTAAGTGGCATAAAGCTAAATGATAATTATGTAAATATGTTCTGTTAAAATATATTACTATATTACTGCGGGTTTGAAAAAGTGGAGATGTTGCATATAGCAACTAATCAGATTCTAGCTGTCATTTTGTAGAATGTACTTAACAAATGATAACTAGAATTTGATTGGTTGCTATAGGCAACATCTCCACTTTTTCAAAACTGCAGTTTAGTAACTATACCCCTTAGAGTCTGAATGTACAATTCAATATAATACATACAAATAATTCCACGAAAATAAACATATGAAATTGTGATTAAAAAAATAATAATTCTCTAATACCACCCCCACTTACTCCCAGTGCTCAGGGTTTGTGCTCCCACATTATTGCACAGATAACCAAGTGCATTTCATCTAGTTTGTAAAAACCGTACTTGGGCAGTATGGTGGCTTAGTGGTTAGCACTTCTGCCTCAAAGCACTGGGGTCATGAGTTTGATTCCTGACCATGGCTTTATCTGTGTGGAGTTTTTATGTTCTCCCTGTGTTTGCATAGATTTCCTCCGGGTGCTCTGGTTTCCTCCCACACTCAAAACAGAACTAAAAACAAAACATAAAAACAAACATACTATTAGGTTAATTGGCTGCTATCAAACTGACCATAGTCTGTCTGTGTGTGTATGTTAGGGAATTTAGACTATAAGCTCTATTGGGGCAGGGACTGATGTGAGTGAGTTCTCTGTACAGCACTGTGGAATTAGAGGCGCTATATAAATAAATGATGATGATGATGATGAACCCAGTGTAAGAATGCTGGACTATTGCACACCTCTTGCAGTAACACATACTGCAGTAATGTATGATCTTGGATTTTCTATCACACGGGAATAGCATCAGTGAGACACAAGGGCAGAGTTTCCCTTTACTGCAGTGTGCTCCACCTGGGCCTTTATACTGATAGGAAAGTGCAGTGCTGTGAAATACCAGTGTCCACAAGCCTTACACTTCTGATGTAGTTACTGTAACACCTCAGGATCACATATGAGGGCTGCTGAAGTGACATAGATATAGTTACAACTCTGCAAAATAATAAAAGTTGAGCCTCCTCTGCATTCTAACGATGTTGAGCCGGAGGAAAGTAAAACAAAACCCAGCCATACACAACCCAATCTCACCTCACAATAGAAAAAATTGTTGCTGAAATCATGACAGCTAATCAGGTGAGTTCACTGGGTCAATTGCTCTCTAAAACCAAATGGATCCAAAAATATGTGGAAATAGAATTTCCCAAGCAGGGTTTCTGCATGAAGTGTTGCATGATCCTGGGAGCTGGCGAGAGTGTTGGAGTAACATGGATCATCATATAGGTGTTTCTTACAGTGAATAATACCTGTTTTTAGTGGCTCCTTAAGATTTATCACCAATAGTACAGTATAACAAATACTGTGCATATAATAGAATTGTATTGTAAGTTATGTGCAGCAGGTCTATACCCTTTGTTGAGATATTTTGTGTAATATCTGAACACCCTGCACTCAATGCAAAATATAGACACTTTATATATACTATATTGTAATAATAATTAAGGGTGTGCACCGGCCACTTTTAGTGTTTTGTGTTTTGCGTTTTAGGTTCTGATTAGCTTGAGGTTTTGGGTTCTGATTTGTTTTGCCAAAACACCCGACTAAAGGTTTTGGTTCTGATTTAGGGTTTTGGGTTCTGATTTTTTTTTTTAAAAAGTATAAAAAGTGCAAAAAAACAGGGTTTTTTTTGTTTTTCACTCCTACGCTATAATTAACCTCAATAACATTCAATAACAATCATTTCCACTAATTTCCAGTCTATTCTAAATACCTCACACCTCTCAATATTGTTTTAAGGCCAAAAGGTTGCACCGAGGTAGCTGGATGTCTAAGCTAAGCGGCACAAGTGGGCGGCACAAACACGTGGCCCATCTAGTAGTGGCACTGCAGTGGCAGACAGGATGGCAGTTTGAAAAACTAGGCCCCAAAGAGCACATAATGCCAAAAAAAGAGGTGCAAGATGGAATTGTCCTTGGGCCCTCCCACCCACCCTTATGTTGTTGAAATAGGACATGCGACAGGGGCTACAAAACTGTGGCTGAAATGATTGGTTTGTTTGGGCCCCCACACAAAAAAAGCTTTTCATCTCTCCCTGTACAAACTAAACTGGCTCTACTGAGGCAAGATGTCGTCCTCATTCTCATCCTCTGATTCCTCGCCCCCTTCAGTGTGTACTTCCTCATCCTCACACATATCAATTCGTCCCCGCTGGACTCCACAATCACAGGTCCCTCTGTAGTCTCTGGAGGTCAGTGCTAGTCTTGATTCAAGAATTGATAATTCATTTTTATGAACATCATCTTCTCAACGTTCTGCGGAAGCAACCTCCTTCGCCGCTCACTGACCAGGTTCCCCGCTGCACTAAAAACTCTTTCTGAGTACACACTGGAGGGGGGACAACTCAGGTAAAATAGAGCCAGTTTGTACAGGGGCTTCCAAACTGCCTTTTTTTCCTGCCAGTAACAATATGGACTGTCTGACATGTCTACTTGGATGGTGTCAGCAAAGTAATCCTCCACCATTTTTTCAATTGTGACAGCATGTCTGCAAAGGTTGGCAGGTCCTTCAGTCCGGACCAGATGTTGTCTGCATCCCCGCCAGGGGGTCGTTTCGGAAATCCCAGCTGTTTCCTCGCAGCCACAGGTGTGGAAGAAAATGAAGGAGGAGCTGTTGGCATGTCACGGTCCTCTTCAGAGGACAATCTCCTGACCAGCAGGTCTTTGCACCTCTGTAGACTTGTGTCTGCCGGAAACAGAGACACAACATACGCTTTAAACCGAGGATCGAGCACGGTGGCCAGAATGTATTCCTCTGACTTTAAAAGAGTGACCACCCTCGGATCCTGGCAAAGCGTATGAAGGGCTTCATCCACAAGAGCTACATGCTTGCTGGAATCACAATGCTTTAACAGCTCCTCCCTCACTTTTTCCAGCTGCTTCTGCAACAGCCTGATCAGGGGAATCACCTGATTCAAGCTGGCAGTGTCGGAACTGACTTCACGTGTGGCAAGTTCAAACGGCTGGAGAACCTTGCACAACACGGAAATCAGTCTCTACTGCGCTTGACTCAGGCGCATCCCCACTCCTTTGCCTATGTCGTAGGTGGCTGTGTAGGCTTGAATGGTCTTTTGCTGCTCCTCCATCCTCTGCAGCATATAGAGGGTGGAGTTCCAGCGCGTCACAACCTCTTGTTTGAGGTGATGGCAGGGCAGGTTCAGACTTTTTTGATGTTGCTCGAGTCTGCGGTAGGCAGTGGCAGAATGCCGAAAGTGTCCAGCAATTTTGCGGGCCACCGCAAGCATATCCTGCACACCCCTGTCACTCTTCAGGTAATGCTGCACCACCAAATTTATTGTGTAGGCAAAACATGGGACGTGCTGGAAATTGGCCATTTGTAATGCCCGCACAATGTTAATGGCGTTGTCTGACACCACAAATCCCCAGGAGAGTCTAAGTGGGGTAAGCCACTGTGAGAATAATCCCCTCAGTTTCTCTAAGAAGTTGTCAGCGTTGTGCCTCTTATTAAAACCGGTGATACACAACGTTGCCTGCCTTTGAACGAGCAGGCGTTGTGGAGATGCTGCTACTGATGCTGCTGCTGTTGCTGCGGAAGGCGATGCATCTACCCAGTGGGCTGTCACAGTCATATAGTCCTTAGTTTGCCCTGAACCACTTGTCCACATGTCCGTGGTTAAGTGGACAGTGGGTACAACCGCATTTTTCAGAGCACTGAGGACACTATTTCGTACTTCTCTGTACATCTTTGGTATCGCCTGCCTAGTGAAGTGGAATCTCGACGGGATTTGGTACCGGGGACACAATACCTCCATCAACCATCTAAATCCCACTCCACTGATGGCGGACACCGGACGCACGTCTAGCACCAACATAGCTGTTATTGACGCAGTTATCTGCTTTGCCATAGGATGACTAGTGTCGTACTTCGTGCTCATGGCAAACGACTGTTGTACGGTCAATTGCTTTGTGAAAGACGTAGCGGTCTTACGACTTCCCCTCTGGGAAGATGACCGACTACCAGCAGCAACAGCAGCAGCAGCGGCAGTAGTAGGTGTACCGCTGCAGGATCCTCCGGAAGAATCCCGGATTGAAGAGGACTCAGTCATGCCGGTGACATGGCCTGCAGGACTATCTCTGATCGAGATTGTGTCAGAAATTGATGAGGAGGGTGTTGGTGGTGTGTATCCAACTGGACCAAGGGATTTAGGTGTCCCTGGACTGCTGAGGGTCCTCGCCACAGTTCCTGAACTAAACACTGAATTATGAAGATTATTCAGGTGACGTATAAGAGAGGATGTCCCTAGGTAGCCAAGATCCTTACCCCTGCTTATTTGAGCTTTACATATGGTACATATGGCCATACATTTGTTGTCCGGATTGGGATAGAAATAATTCCAGACCGAAGAGGTGGATTTCTTGGTCTTCTGGTCAGGCAAGACGATGGGCTTTTTCTTCACATGGACAACAACTGTTTCCCCCCCTGGTGGCTCATTTAAGATAACCACATCAGCATTCTCCTTGTCAAGTTCCTCCTCAGCGCCAGCTACATCAATATCCTCCTCCCGGTGTACAACATTGACACCTTCATTATCCAAATCTGGATCTACACTGTGGGTGATCCTTCCAGCATATGCAGAGGGCGGGCTGCAAATGGTGGAAGGAGCCACCTCTTCCCGTACAGTGATGGGAAGGTCAGGCTTCGCAACCACCAACACCCTTGGACTCGCCTTGGGGATTTGTGATGTCATCTGTTTAGAAGGCAGAGTTGTTTGCTGTGTTGTTGATGACAGCTTAACTCTCTTAATTTTTTTTGGGGGGGAGGAGGAGGGCTTAGATCCTTGGGTGAAGCTGAACCACTAGTCCTGAACACAGGCAAGGGCCTAAGCCATTCCTTGCCACTCCGTGTCGTAAATGGCATATTGGCAAGTTTACGTTTCTCCTCAGATGTTTTTAATTTCCTTTTTTTGCTAATTTTAGTGAACTTTGGGTTTTTGGATTTTACATGCCCTCTACTAGGAGATTGGGCATCGGCCTTGGCAGACGACGTTGATGGCATTTCATCGTCTATGTCATGACTAGTGGCAGCACCTTCAGCATTAGGAGGAAGTGGGTCTTGATCTTTCCCTACTTTATCCTCCAAATTTTTGTACTCCATTATAGTTTAATCTCTGGTACTAATATTTCTGGACTGCAAGAACAGTGAACGTAGGTAAATATTGCAGTACTAATATTTCTGGACTGCAAGAACAGTGAACGTATATTAATTTTGCAGTACTAATATTTCTGGACTGCCAGAACAGTGAACGTATTTTAATTTTGCAGTACTAATATTTCTGGCCTGCAAGAACAGTGAACGTAGGTAAATATTGCAGTACTAATATTTCTGGACTGCAAGAACAGTGAACGTAGGTAAATATTGCAATACTAATATTTCTGGACTGCAAGAACAGTGAACGTAGGTAAATATTGCAGTACTAATATTTCTGGACTGCAAGAATATATTACACTAGAATTTTTTTTTATACTTTTTAAATAATTTTTTTATATTTTTTTTATTTATTTTTGTATAATTTTGTATAATTTTTTTTTATTATTTTTGTATAACTTTTTTGTTATTTTTTTTATGATTTTTTAAAAATTTTAAAATAACTATGGACTTAGCAGAACAAAGCGCAGGACACAGCACCACTGGACTCAGCAGGACAGAGCACAGGACAAAAGCACCACTGGACTGATCAGCATAAACTAACCACTGGATTAAGTAGGACAGAGTCACAGGACACAGGAGCACCACTAAACTACAACCTCCCTCTTCCCTGATCTGAGCCCGAATTTATGCAATCCGAGTCTCGCGAGATCCGACGCGAGACTTGGACGTCATAGCCTCGGTTTGATTTTTTTTGGCTGCCGGAAATACCCGAACAGTGCTCGGATCCCGTCGGATCCGCACTGTTTGGGTGGGCTCGGATTAGCTCAATCCGAGCCCGCTCATCTCTAATAATAATAATAATTATAATTATAAAACTATTAACATTTTCATGGTCTTGTCCATCGCTCATTTTATGTTTGTATGTATACCATGCAGTGATCGACATTCTAGGCAGTGATTTGTCCTTTGAAATAATACTATGAGGACAAAAGATCAGGCAGTGTGGTTCAGCAAACAGATAGATGCCAGACTATAGGCGGGCATGTCAACAACCGTTCAGTCAAGAGAAAGTCAAAATGCTGTTATATTTACCACCTTTGCTATGAGGAAATGTGTGGATGTCACAATACTAAAATGAGTCATTATGAGACTGCTCGGCTCCATGTGCACTGTCATTTTCAAAGGGGCGTATTTATCATCATCCTCATCATAATTTATTTATAGAGCGCCAACATATTCTGTAGTGCTAATATTTATTATTATTTATTTATTAATTATTAATTAATTATTCATTTATTAATATTTATTATTATTAATATTTATTTATTATTTATTAGCGTATTTATATAGTAATGTGTATGAACCTATTTTGTTTTTGTATTATTTTTAAGTCGATGTTTGTGTGGTTTCCTTAATATTAGAGATGCTTGAATGGCTGCGGATCGATTCTCGAACCGACTTGAAAAATTGAGACAAAAAATTGAAAACTCACCGGAATGTCTCAAATTCTTGATGAATTAAAAAACTTAATAAAGTTGAACAAGTTTAATCATGTTCAATCTGGTTTACATAGAATCGAGCCGGTTGACACAATTGTGAACCACTACAAATACATTCAAGTATAATAAGCTATAACTATGAGTGCTGTCCTTTTGTTTGTGTCATGTCTCTAGATGCTCCCTATGGTGTGTGAGGTGATCCCTACCTTCCTAATGTAGATTCAAAATACCAAAAAATCTAATGCCCCGGTTCACTTTTTTACTCTATCACAATTGTCAGGAGACAGCCTTTTTGTATTGATTCGTGCTTAGGTATAAAAGCATTCATGAGATTATAAGGTGGTTTGAGTTATTGATGTACCTGCAATGATTAGCATTGTCACTGTACATATGTGAAAGTGTAAAGCCTATTTATAACAAATGTTACCCATATGATCATTATTTATTTTATTTAAGTATGAGAGATTTATTTTATGTCATTCAAAATCATGTTGATGTGGAATGGGAAAATTGGCAAAGAGTTACAAGTAGAAAAATACGATGATCTTATAAACGGATTTTCATTCACCCGCATCCTGCAATGAATATAGATGAAGCAGGTGGTATTTAAATTCAAAATTTTGGAAGAACACTGTATACACAATATCCCTGAAGAAGCCTGAGAAGGTGAAATGTGTAATGTTGCCTATACAACACCTCCAGAAAGGAATACCAAGTGCACATGAGGACAACACGCTAAGAAATAGACAAAGTCACCCAGGAAGAATGGATACAGTAAGATGAGTCTCCAAGACTGTTCTAAGAAGGTCTGAACTTTATTGCACGATTCGTAAGTAGAGCTGATATGTTAAGGATAGATTTATGGACATTAAGCATTATTGATTCTGCATTTCGCAATATTGCTTATGGTTTGAACTTCTCCTGATACAAGCCTGTTGATGAGGACATTTTTTTCCTTGTGCTAAGTACATTATTAGTTCACTATGAAATAAATGAAGATCTTTGCTGAATCTGACTGATTATGTAACAATTTATACAACATAACTTGGATGAAATAGAATGTTTGTTTTATGATAATTTTGCAACATTTTTTTAGTTTCAGTTTTATTTAGTTATTACTATTTTTTAATCCACAATAAATACATTGTAATTTTATACTTTTGAAAGTACACTCATTACACAGTGAACCTCCTGCATCGGGAGACATCACTTTTTTGGTAATTTTTTTTCAAGTTTTTCGTCAAACTTCAGAAAAAAAGTAAAGATACTTTATTATTAATTAGAAATAAAATGTAAATAGTGTTTTAAAAAAGGATATTTCAAACATTAATTTTAATGCAAATTGAAACTTTGAACCTCAAACATGAGCTGATAACGGTGAAATATGGATAAAAATTGTGAACTGAAAGTAGAAATCAGAGTCCATAGAAAATTGCAGCACGAACATATATGTGGCCTTCCTTCTGGTGACATTCAATTGAATTTCCAACTGGTTAGAAAGTTTACAAACATCTCTAATTAATATGTATAGCAATCTGTATTAACAGCACAGGTTAGGAAGCATTGAATAGGGGACATAATAACGAGACACAATACAGTCACAATGGCAATAATATGTCTGTGTTCTTCTTTCCTAATAAGCTGCTTGAAAAGAAATGGTGTTTAAAAAAAAATAGGAAATTGAGAAATGGAAACCCAGTTTGGTAACTTTATATTCTGTAAAGGATATTGAGACTTGCAAAGCACAATTATTTGGAAATATTACATAACCATTTCGTCATCTTCCTTGAAAAGAGACCAGACAGTCTTCCCTTGATGTTCCACTATGTTCCAGCTTATACATCCTTGGGAATAAGCACGTCTAATACCTTCAGAATCAGGTTTCTGGTTCCTGTCATCCATCACTACTATGTATATAGGATTATACAGCTCAGTGACAGATGTGTACTATGACATATCCTTTACTAATCCTGCTATACAGGATGCTAGTATGCAGACACGCTGCCCATACGTTGAAGAGGAATGTCTCTTGCTGAATATTGATATGAATAGTGATGCATTTGCTTCTTGGATGAGTTTAACCCCTTTTTTTTGCCAAAGATGAATGGGGGTGGACCTGGTAGTTACATCCACCAAGAAAGCAAAGATTCTTGTTTTTGCCTCATTGCGCTGTTTTCTTGTAGCAATTTCATGGATCTATCTAGTGTATGGTAAGCAGAGCAATTACTGTTCTCCTTAGTCCAGCACGGATAATGCTACAACTTCCTAATGACCAGAGGCTGTCATGAACTGATTTGCATGGACTGATTTGAAACAAAGGGGCTGATTCAATTCAGCCACTTTAGCCTAATATTAACGCGGCGTTAGTACTATAACCTTTCAAATCGTAAATGAATCCCGGATTTTTACTCACGGTGCAGAGAGGTACAAGCAAAAATAAGCGCTAAAATGACCGTACTAACAGTAATAGTGCGCAGGATGCGTTATTCCTAGAATAACGCGGCCGAATTGAATTGGCCCCAAAGAATCATTTCCAAGTTCTAAATATTTTTGCAGCAGGCAATTAAATACAAGAAAAAAACAAAAAACAAAACAAAGCAAAACAACATTTAGGTACTGACATTTGCAGACTTCGTGGAATAATCAGTTCTCTTCTAACATCAAATTCTTATGTTTCTTTTTGTTTTATGTTTACTTGTTATTGTGGTGCTGGCGCAGAAAAGTCTCTGTCTGAAAGGAAGGATTTTATTGGCCTAGGAGAGACTTGCCCATGAATTATACTTAATTGTAGGAATTGAGAGTTTATAAAACAGAATTGCTCTGTAATTATTTTGAAGAGGTGCCTTGAAAAAATTATGGAGACTCTAAGGGTGCCACAAACCGAAAAAGTTTGGAAACCACTGATTTAGACCTTGGCATGTTAACCTTATTTTGCCCTGAACTTTGTTCTATATTTTGGACTTATTCTGCTTTTGTTGTTTGCCATCTCCTTCTGTGTCCTGTCCACCACACCATCAATATTCTGTTTTATGAACCTCTACTAACACAAGTTATGGGCAGCACGGTGGCGTAGTGGTCAGCACTTCTGGGGTCATGAGTTCGATTCCCTACCATGGCCTTATCTGTGTGCAGTTTGTATGTTCTCCCTGTGTTTGCGTGGGTTTCCTCTGGGTATTTCAGTTTCCTCCCACACTCCAAAAACATACTGGTAGGTTAATTGGCTGCTATTAAATTGCCCTTAGACTCTCTCGGTCTGTTTGTGTGTTATGGAATTTAGACTGTAAGCTCCAATGGGCCAGGGACTGATGTGAATGAGTTCTCTGTACAGCACTGCGGAATTAGTGGCGTTATATAAATAAAAAGATGATGATAAAGTTAAGACCTGGGGGAAACCAAGTACTTTAGGAAAGGGGGGTGTTATAGGCAAAGACCATGTGAAGAAGGTTCTAGTGGTTTACAATCCCTTACGATATTGCCTTAACACATACTTATGTGTTTCAGTTGTAAGGTTGCATTTATGTTACCTGGGAGACTGGTAGTCAATCACTTCAGCTTTAGGAAGCTTTGGACGTCTCTGCATTGTGCCTGATACTCTTTGCCATTGCAGGATAACCCCACCCTTTCAGCACCTGTTATGGCCTATAAATTGATTTGAGCAGCTTCCACTTTTGTATTTGTCTGAGAGGCATGTTGGTGTCAGTAGCTGAGGGGGAGTGCTGACATTGGATTGCTATTTGGAGGCTTCTGGGGTACCTCTTTGGTAAGTTAGCTCTCAATTTAAAAACACATATGTATGGCCCAAATATAGGGACTCTCATTGTTTAGAGTAGGACCATCCTATATGCAAAAGCGCCTTGGCGTGGCAGGATGGCTTAAACATACATTTGCAAATGTGTGCAACAAAGACTTTTGCATTTTTATCTACAGTAGAAATGGCAGATCTGTTGCTGGCTATAGCAGTGTGCTGGGGGAAAAAATGTTGTGTGTATGTTCCTTGCAGGATAACCCCACCCTTTCAGCACCTGTTATGGCCTATAAATTGATTTGAGCAGCTTCCACTTTTGTATTTGTCATTGCAGAGATATTGCAAGATAGAGAAACTCTTTCCTTGTGAGCATTGTTTAAAATGTAATCTCAAAATAATTAAAAAAACCTGTTAATATGAATAGCTATTTCAGGTATATAAATTAGTTTCATAATGCACAAGCATTCCAGGATAATTATGTTGTTTGTTTGCCTGGAGGAAACTTGTTTTTTTTTTATAACCACAGAAATGGGGCTCAGTTCAGATTCAGTTCAGATATATAACTAATTAGTCAGAACAAAACAAAATTTTTTTTCTGAGTCACAACATTTGCAGAGGAACGGCAGTGTTTTGTACAAATATACTTGGATAAAATCAGATTACAATCACTTACTTTGCAAGGTATCATATACCTCTATATGCGAGCTAATCACAGGTGGAGAGTTCATTTAATTGTATGGAGTCCCACTAAAGCCACGAAAAATGCAGCAAAATGCAAGGTACATAAAAATTGAATATACAAATTTCATGAACTTTTCGAGCACTTTGGCTGTATTGAGCTCGACTCCACTTATAAACTGAACTGCAGTCAATGAGGGAAAACAGCACATAGCTGTGTATGCACAGTTAAAAAGTCTGCATAATAAAGAGTAACAAATGTATTGCTACTAACAATAGCCACACGTAAGCCGATCCAGCCTCTTGGCACAATACAAAAGGATTAAGTTCAATTTGGCCACTCATGTATCATTTTTGTGGTCCCTGTCTGACCAGCCGTCCTGTTCGAATTCTGAATGAGCCCAATCATTGGATCTTGAGGGCAGGTTTCTGGGCACAAACATACTGCCATCCATGGGCAATTATGTCTAAGATAAGGCAACAAAATGTGTGAACATTTAGTTACACAATGGCAGCAGCCCTGCCTGTCTATCATTTAATTATGCAGTTATATTATTTTTATAATGTTTAACTTGTTATGTCTCATTGTTGCTTACAGTATATTGTATAACTTGATTCATCACAATATAAAAGCCTAAAAAATATATATATATATGAAAAAGGGGTAGCCTTGGCATAATTGTTTATCATCACGTATTTACAGAACATTTATAGAAAAAGTAACACTGATCGGGTATTTTCTGTTAAATCTGTTTTTAATTAAATGTGTTCCTGGAAGCCAAGCTCAATTTGAAAGTAAACTGCTGAAATCACTATGACCATTTGCTAAAAAATATGAAACGTGATTTTGTCCCATGATCACAGTAGCTTAGTACAGACACATGGGACCCTCAGGGGCCATAAAATATAAGGGAAGTCAAAAGGAAATGATTAGCCTGCAGTATTTATATATCTGACAGGTCCGAGCAGAACATATTTGGTTGTTTTCCTCCAGACAAAAACACATTGATGGATTATTTGCAGCATTTCTAGAAAAGACCAGTGACAGTGATGTCATGTTTAGACATTTAACTGAATGACAAGGCCAATCTAGAGAATACAAATGACAATCTTGGCATCATTGGTACAGGACGACTTGCTGTGCCAGTAGGTGAAAATAAACACCAGGGGGTAAATGTATCAATGTCCGGATTCTTCAACTCCGGCGAGATCGGCGTCTTCAGCGCTTAAATTTAAAGCGGCGCTGCCTGTAAAGGGAAACTTCCATTTACAAGGCAGCGCCGCTTTAAGTTTAAGCGCTGAAGACGCCGATCTCTCCGGAGTTGAAGAATCCGGACATTGATACATTTACCCCCAAGTGTTATCCCTGATCCAGAACAGCTTGGTCTATTTTATCTTTTCACTCGACTTCCTGTCTTCTCTCATTTATATATAGAAAAAGCCTGCGTTTGTTAAAATCTGTGACATATTTAGTTTCAAAGCCATATTCTGCAATTCTAACAAGACCTAGATTGAAAATGAATTGTAATGGTATCTCAAGGAGATGCAGGAATTTAGCTGTGCATTCAATGGAAAATATATCCACCCATCCGCCACCTGATTTTTCATCCAACAAATTCGATCATGCATGGCCAAATTGACAAGAGGATACTTTTCACGGAATAGAATTAGCAACAGTGTATCTGGGATTTTTTTTTCAATTCCACTCTCACTCATGTAAAAAGTTGCCCAGTCGGAGTTACATACTTTTTAACAAATATTAGTTTTGATATTGTTGATGTCTTAAAACTTTGGAGAATAATACTTATTGAATTTTCATACTGAAACATTTTTCAAATCTTTACAGAAATAAAAGACTCCTGTCCAAGCACACATACCAATGGCAGTCTTTATATAATATAATTATGGGCGCTGTTTTCACCAGAAAGAGACAACTGCAGCATTCACAATAAGATTTAATACTTAGGATAATGCTTATTGAATTGCCTGTAGGGAAATATATGATGCAATAAAATGTATTAAAATGATGAATTTAAAATTAACATTTTTAGAAAGCAAAAATAAATATGAAGCAATTGTGTCTGTTGCTTCTTTGTTTTTTCCCCTGGTCATACTGGTGGGTTTTTGTGGAATCACCCATAACATGTTACCTTGTGCTGTGTTCACCAGGAGGTGAAGTGAGTAATGAAAGTTTCCTACTAAGCGCTATGCAGACCTCAGTCTAAGTACTCACAGTACTAACTTCAAAAGCTGTGCTACGTTCACTGTTTCCATTGTATGAATGTTGGGGTAGTGTAACATGGACAGTTCTTAAGTCTCAAAGATCTTGTTTTTCAATAAAATGCTGCAGCAAAGATGAACATCCTCCCCAGGCTCCCTTATTTATTCCAGACTCTGCCGATCCTATCTAATGTCCTCAAAGATATACAGTGCAATGTCTCCCACTTTGTTTGCCAACGCAAAAATATTACCTGTCGTCCCATCTTACACAGGCTTCAAAAATACTGCAATATATAGTATAGAGTTGGTTGAGTGCTCTTGGAGTGTATATGAGTGCGCTCACACCTGTGTCGGCACAGACAGAAGGGACTCCAGAAGAAGAGCAACTCCAGCAGCCCTAAACTGGGTAAGTTTCTGGCATAATAAGTCTCGACACAGCTCCACTCAGAGTGAAATTGCTGATCGTAGATTCATGCTTATGGGTGGATGAAAGCATTTGTGAGAGTGATCACCAATCTGCGTCCCACCAGCACTGATCTCACAATTTGAACTTGTATACCTACCAAATGTGATTTTGGATTTCACTTATCCTTAAAGAGTTATCTAGGACTATTTTATTGAACACTGGGACAATTTCAATTGGTTATACTCACTCTGCCTAACCCCGTCACTGCTTTGTAATTCTACCAACTATTTACCCCCCTTGAGATCTGCATAAAGGGTTGCAACACCCAGGTATATACTATTTGTGAGAGCAAGAGACTGGGACAATTGGTTGACTTACTGCTTGTTTATATTGCAAATTATGCATAAGATGTTGATTTATGACTACTATTGCCTCTAATGCAATAGCACTGTATATGTATATAACAGGTTGCAACCTTTACGTTTATTTTATATGTGCCAGCAATAAAATTGCACTTTTTGATTGTATCTGCTGACTTAGCATTTCAGGTATAATATTCACCCATCACCATTGCGCCAAGGGGATTATCTTTCTACTTTTAAGTCTTCAATTTGCACCCGAATTAAAGAGAACTCATACAAATAGCTGTTTTACTGGTATTTAGTCCCCTCCAAATTTAAAGCAATCTATCCAACATCAACAGATCTTTGCTGGCATAATTGTGGCCATCGTGGTACCTTGGCCCATGTTTGGTGGAGCTGTCCTAATATTATGCCCTTTGGCGAGAGGTTGCTGACCTTATCCGCAATATTACACAATTGCAATTTCCATTTCACCTCTCCTATTGCTTTCTCCCACGTCTCCACCCTGGAGTCCACAGACTGATTTGGAGCCAAATTCTCACAGCAGCTAGATAATTAGTAGCCAAGAATTGGGAGCAGCCAGTTCCCCAACTATCTCAGCTCTAATTAACAATATTGGCAGATCCACAAACTAGAGCAAATAACTAACATCATAAATGCTCGGCCCAACCAGTTTCTATCGACCTGGCAGTCCTGGTGTAACTATTTCTTTCCTTGATATCTGGCTTTTATTTCCTGAGTTCCGAGTAAATGCTTAGAAATCTTGATCTCCTCTACTGAATATTTTCCTTCCTTTCCTCCCCACTACTTTTCTTCCCTGTACTAATGTAACCTACTGCCCCTGCCTCCTTCTCCATTTTTTCCCTTCTCTAGCCCTTGTCTTTATCTCTCCCCACATCACATGTATCAGTCCACAATTTCTTGTTCGCAGAGACATTTTTTTTGTGTATTTAACTTCTCTGATGTACACATAAATGTCCTTCTAACTGTATAGATTGCAATGCTTTTCCCTTACCACCTCATTCCCATTTTTTCCTTTCTGTGCCCCCTCCCCTCCCCCATTAATTTTTTCTGAAAAATCCTAATAAAACTTTATTTAAAAAAAAATAAAATGTCGCTAGTAGCAAAAAAGATGGTAAACCAGGAAGTCATTGACAGAATGAGAAAACATTTCCAGTAAAAACACTTCAGTTTGTGGGCATCAACACTGAAACTAAATCAAAGCCTACAAAATTGCTGAGGCTACAATGATGTTGAAGAAAAATCATGATTCTATTGAATATATATCATCAACATTTATTTATATAGCGCCAGTAAATTCCATACCACTTTACATTCGGGATATATCATCTTTAGCACAACTTTTGGGGGCAACTGATGAGATGCATAAGGGTTGCCCCAAAATATTATGCTAAAATTTTGTTTAATACCTTATTGACATTCCTTCATCATTGAAGTGGCCTCAGCATTTTGTATGCGTTGTCTATATTAACATATCAAAATATTGTACCTGATTTTATATATAACCCATCATCCGCGACTACTCCTTCCTCCACAGAATGGTGCTTACCTGCTGTCGTCAATAGAGAATGTGCCCTGTTTTCAGAGATCCAGGTACTGGGTTGTATATGGTAGTCAACCTATTCTAAACAACCACAATATTGCGATGGTATAACCAAGTCTGCCACAAAGTACTTATGCACACATTATCTATTAAAAATATTTTATTAAAACAATATGTAAACCACATAAAAGAATGGTAATGGATTCTAACCACATAAAAAAATGTGAAATTGTATCAGTGCCACATAGGACAGATCACAACGTAGGTGCACCTACAAAAATGTCCAAAAATAGTATACAAATATAGTGCAGTCCAGCTACTATTAACGATACACTCCCATTATTGGTGCATTATATCGCAGGAGGATTCTCCATCAACCAAGGTTTTCTCACACCGCATATGCCACTGCAGTATAGAGCTGTTATTAAATGTTTCAGAGGAGAAAAAAAACTTCAACGCTGTTGACGGATCTCACTTGATTCCATACGAGGTAAAAACAAGTCTCTTACCAGGTTCCTGGCGATATTGTAAAGAAAGACCGATACCTTCATTCGGTTGTGGATCCTGTAGTTAAATTATTCTCCTTGTTCTTAGTGAGTATGTCCAAGAAACCGGAGCTCCGTGGTATGCTCTTACTGCTCCACACTATTAGCGGTGGAGGGCGCTTGATTCCAGCGTGCAGCCGACGTCAGTTAGGTGCGCACCAATTGAAACGGGACATCACGATCCTCCGTTACGATTTCCACATCAAAGAGTGTAAAGTTATTATTGGAACAAAATCCTAATAAACCAATAGGCACTGAAAGATGAATGGCAACTATGTTGCTACTTTGTCTTACTGACGCGTTTCATCCCCATAAAGGTGATTTTCTCAGACATATGGTTAGCAATGAACTTAACAGTCCTTTATACACACCACAAATTGCAAACAATTAACGCATGTTGGGAGTTAACCCTTTTCTCTCTGTGCACAAGTACATTGCCCCTACTTCCCTAGAGGATATTACAACAACTTTTAAAACAACTTTAACACTTTATATTCTAACTTAACCTTTCCCAGAAGGGGAACTTAAATCATTCCAGCACATATAGTTCATACTTTAAAATCCCATTTTGTTAATACCCTAATTATTACTTGTTTCTCTACTAGTCTAATAGTAAAGCATTAATCCATATTCTATTCATATTCATTCGAGAAACAAATAAACATTGTCTTAAACATATATAAACCCTCATTAAGTTATGTAATGGATTCCAAAAAGAACCCACATAAAACTATCTTATATCAAACATGTATATAGTGTGTGACCAATATCAAATGATCACTCATAAACAATTGTGGTCTATTATCACACTTTTAAATAATATCATTTAGCTCAAGTGACTCAATCAGACCCGCAGGATACAGTGTATCTAACAAATAAATCCAGTACACCTCTTGTTTGCATAGCCTCTTGAAACGATCTCCTCCCCTTGCTGTGGGTTTTATAAATTCCAAACCTGTGACAGATAAACTATCTGGATTACTCTTATGTTTCTCAAGGAAATGCCTTGATACACTATGGGATTTCAAACCCTTCAAGATGTTCCTTATATGTTCATTAAACCTTAGTTTTAGTGTTCTTGTAGTGCGACCTACATAATATAGGTTGCAACTACACCTTAACAAGTAGACCACGTGAGATGAATTACAATTAATGAAACCTCGTACATTATATATTCTACCCGTGTCCACAGATTCTACTGAGTATTCTCTATTCTTAATGTAGTTATACGTTATACAGCGTGTTCCACCGCATTTGTAAGAGCCATTTGGAATAGATGGAAGCCATTTCAAGTATAATTGAGCACTATTATTTTTTGATGCAGAGTTGGTATCTGTATTCCAAGCCGATGATTGTGATCTCAGAAAACTAGGCGCTAGAATATTTTTCAAATTATTGGCCTTTTTAAAGACCACTAATGATTTCTCCGGTAAAATAAATTTTAGGACTGGGTCCTTTTTTTAAAATGGAATAATTAGAATGTAGAATTCTCTGTATCACTGCAGAGGATTCATTAGATTTGGAAATGAATGCCCACTCCAAATCCTCATTATTTTTAGCTTTTTTGTCTATTTTGCACCTTGGAATTTTCATCCAGTTCCAAATGTATATTTCTCTTATTGGGGATCAATAAGGTCCCTCTCTCCATTTTTACCACTTCTTCAAATGCTTGTTGGACAAGCGAAGGAGGATACCCTCTATCAAGGAAATTTTTTGACATTATTTTAGCTTGTTGCAAATACACTGAACAATTGCGACATATGCGCATAAATTGTCCCTTCGGTAGGTCCTTCTTCCATTTGTGATAATGAGCACTTTTATAATGAAGGTAATTATTGCAATCTACTTGTTTAAAAAAAGTGGAAGTAGAAATCACACCATCTCTAGCCATCAGGGATAGATCAAGAAATTCAATATTAGTTTTATGATATTTAGATGTGAATTTAAGGCGATAATTATTCTGATTCATGTAGTCCACAAATGCTCATGCTCTTATTTCTCCCCCTTTCCAAATAAAAAATAAATCGTTGATATAACGGCCACAGAGGATGAGGTCCACCCCGAACTCACCAGCCCACACATGGGACTCTTCAAAGGCTTCCACGTATAGGTTGGAGTAGCTCGGGGCGAAGCGCGTCCCCATGGCCGTCCCTCTAATCTGCAAATAATAACTCCCATCAAATAAAAAGTAATTGTGTTTTAAAATAAAAGATATTGATTCCACAAGGAATTTTTGAAGTTTATCTGATAGTTCTCCATTGTGTTTTAGAGTCTCCTCAATCACCTCGATCCCTTTCGTGTGGGGAATGTTTGTGTATAAAGATTCTACATCCATTGTTAGGAATGCAAAAGTCTCGTCCCACCTAATGTCCTGAAGTAGGCCCAATAGATGTGAAGAATCCCGTATGTGTGACTTCATTTTAATTACTAGGGGTTGTAGATAAAAATCCACATAACTTGAAAGGTTAACCGTTAGTGAACCAAGACTTGAGATTATAGGACGTTCTGGGGGTGATTGTAATTGTTTGTGGATCTTAGGCAAGTGATAATATATTGGTGTAATTGGGTGGGATATGAACAGAAATTTAATTTCATTCTTTGAGATTGTACCCTCCTCCCTAGCTACATCTAGAAAATCCTTTAATAGTGATTTATATAATTCACCCGGGTTATTTGATAACTGCTTGTAAAACACCTCATTGCACAACTGTCTGTGCGCTTCTTTCTTATAATCTATCAGGTCTTGTGGACTTTTCATATGGACTGGAAAAAACTCAGATTTCGCTTTAAACTTTGATCTAACACCTGTATTTTGTTGGTTCACATCAAAAATTGTAACAGAGGAATCTGTCTCACAATTACTCTGAGCCCATAGTTCTTCTAAAGCACTTAGTGCCTGGGCTTCCTGTTCAGTGTCCACCACAATAGGTTGACATATGGTGTCTATTCCTTCTTTTTTCAAATTTTTATTTATAAAATGTTTTTTTGCGACAGAGTAACCTCATGTACCTGTTTAGTTCTGTGAATAACTCAAAAAGGTTAGGGCCTAATGACGGGGCAAAATTTAACCCTTTACTTAAAAGTTCTATCTCAGCTTCTGTTAATACTTTTTTTGATAAATTGAACACCCCCCTACTTTCGGGAGACCTAATATCTACAATTTCTTTCTGTTTTTTCTTTCGTTTACTCTTATCTTTCTTTTTCCTTCTAACACAAATAACTCTCTTATCAGTTTTTTTCAAAGTAGCCAAACCTTTCTTCTCATTTGTATCCTCTGTCCTGATTCTATTCCTCTTTTCATTTTTGCTTTTGTTTTTAATTTTATTTTTATTATTATTTTTATTATTTTTCTTTTTGTTAATATTATCTTTCTTTTCATTTCCATTATTTTCCTCTTTGTTTTCGTTATTATATTCATTAACACTTTCCTCATTTAAACCAATATATCGATCTGACTCGGCTGAGGTATTTAGATCCTCTAGAGGATCATTAGTATAGCTCCCCTCTAGTTCCAACTTCCTATGTCTACATCTGATATATCCTCCCTGTCCTCTGATAGGTGTCTTGATCTTTTTTTGGTTGCCCTGGTTGAAAGTAATTGGTATCGATTGGGATGTATTATGTCTCTTCCTTTTTCCTTTTGGGACTGCTACGTCCCTAAAAAAGGGGAAGGCTCTGAGTTTTTATTTTTATTTGAGGATATTACCCAACTAGAATCCTCTTCATTAAATCGTTTGGGATCCTTACCATAAGCTCCTTTTTGAGTCTTGGGTCTTACGGCTCTTTGGTCTTGTGGATATATATTATCCGATTGATTACTATGTCTTTCTATAGATCTCCTTCTTTTTGGTGATTCCTTATGTCTTAAGGAGGGGGAGGGGACATAGTTACTCCTAGGAGGTCTATACTGAAATCTCGCCTCCGTATATCTCTTCCTACTCAAACTTCTTTCTGATTTGCCATCCCTTCTGAATTTATTGTAAGTTCTCACCCTATCTTGTTGGTAATCTTGTACATCCCTATCATATTTGGTTTCTTTAGTATGAATAAGTTGACGTTCATATTCTACTACTCTCTCATTTGTCTTTTTGTCTCTTTGTGTAAGGGCTTCTATATCCTCATATGTTTCTAATTTGTTTTTGGTGGCTTCAATCTCTCTAGTTAAACTCTTTACTTTCTCTTCCCTATAATTAATTAAAATTTTTATTAGGGAGATAGAACACTCATCTAGTGTTTGATTCCACTGTGACAACGTATCCACATCATCCTGAAATGGAAAAGTTTTAAACAATTTCAGGCCCCTCGGGACCATCTTCTTATCCACATATTTTTGCAAACTGATTCCGTCCCACCAGTGTCTCATCTCAGCTTTAAGCAAATTTTCCAATTTATTAAAGTCTCTCATTAAGCTCTGTTCCCTAGAGGAGGCACTGGTGTGACCAGACTCACCCTTCAAATAGGATTGTCTTCTCCTACTTCTATCCTCAAAACTGGATAGGGAAGTCATATTCAGTACCGGAATAGCAGAAAAAAATCCAACAATAAATGTAAATCTTTGTCCGGTACTGAGAATGGCTGCTCAGACGAGGTACCAGCGCTGGGGATCTGTACCCCAAAAAATAGATATATAAACAACCACAATATTGCGATGGTATAACCAAGTCTGCCACAAAGTACTTATGCACACATTATCTATTAAAAATATTTTATTAAAACAATATGTAAACCACATAAAAGACAACGTAGGTGCACCTACAAAAATGTCCAAAAATAGTATACAAATATAGTGCAGTCCAGCTACTATTAACGATACACTCCCATTATTGATGCATTATATCACAGGAGGATTCTCCATCAACCAAGGTTTTCTCACACCGCATATGCCACTGCAGTATAGAGCTGTTATTAAATGTTTTCAGAGGAGAAAAAACTACAACGCTGTTGAATATAGACCCTATATATATATATATTGCATCTATTTCTTAAGAAAATAAAGTGTCCTCATTTGTTGGAACTACAGCTTTCTATTTTTCAAGGTCCTCTCACTTTTCACTATGCTGCAAACAATAGCTACTTAGTATTAATCTAAGTAATTTGTAGTGTTTTCTGTCATCTAAGTTACCTGATGCTGATATTGCAGCTGATAACAGATGATTATCTTGATATCACAGTATATGTGCCCTAGAAACAAGCCAGAGTCCAGCTTCAATCCAATCACCCCTTTCATTAAATTAAACCTTCCTGTTTTTCCCCCTATAATACTGCTCTGTTTTGCTTTATTTGTGGCTTCAATTAGTCATGATAATTAGGGGCTATCAGAATTTTCTTTATTACATGTGGCACTTTAGTATGTGATTTTTGTTTTATTATATTGAGCAAATTGCACCTAGATTTTTGCTTTTTCACTGAAGTGCAAGTGGAAGGTGCAAAGTATGTTCCATTAAAAGTAAGATAAGACCTGTGGGTATATTCACTAAACTGCGGGTTTGAAAAAGTGGAGATGTTGCCTATAGCAACCAATCAGATTCTAGCTCTCATTTTGTAGAATGCACTAAATAAATGATAACTAGAATCTCAACTATACCTCTCCTCTCCTGATCTCTCTCCCTCCCTCCTCTCTAGAGTGTCCGCCTGCCTCTCTGCCATCTCCTCCTGGATGTCCTCCCGATTCCTCAAACTTAACCTCGCCAAAACTGAGCTCATAGTTTTTCCTCCCTCTCATACCTCATCCCCTTCTGACCTCTCCATCATTGTCGACAACTCCTCTATCTCCCCTGTCCCCCAACTTCGCTGCCTTGGTGTCATCCTCGACTTCTCTCTCTCCTTTTGCCCCCACATCCTCTCTCTTGCTAAATCCTGCCGCTTCCAGCTCCGCAACATCGCTCGCATCTGGCCCTTCCTCTCCCAAGATGCCACCAAATGTCTCATCCACTCTCTGATCATTTCCCGCCTAGACTACTGCAACCTCCACCTCACTGGCCTCCCCCACTCTCATCTTGCTCCCCTTCGATCTGTTCTTAACGCTGCTGCTAGACTTATTTTCCTTTCTCGCCGCTCCTCTTCTGTCTCCCCCCTCTACCTAGCACTTCACTGGCTCCCATTCCCCTTCAGAATCCTCTTTAAACTCCTCACACTCACATACAAGGCCCTCGCCAACTCCACTGCGCCCTACATCTCCACCCTCCTCTCTATTCACACTCCATCCCGCCCTCTCTGTTCTGCCTCTGATCGTCGCCTCTCTTCTCCCCTTATTTCCTCCTCCCATGCGCGTATCCAAGACTTCGCCCGCGCTGCCCCCCTCCACTGGAACAAGCTCCCTCCCTCCATCAGAACTTCCCCTAATCTGTCCAGTTTTAAACAGGCTTTAAAAACCCACCTTTTTCTTAAAGCCTTTCAGTCTCCCACTTAACTCCCTACCTTTTCTGCTGCCTCTCCTCCTTCTTTCCCCTTCCCCGCCCCTGTCCCCCTATTCTCCCTCTCTCCCCTGCGTCTCTCTGTCTGTCCACCCCTTCCCTTAGATTGTACGCTCCTCTGAGCAGGGCCATCTCTCCTCCTGTTTCCACCACTTCTAACTCTGCTCTCCAGCTACTTTGCCCTCCTCCTCGAGGACCCTCCTCCCCCCCCCTCTGGGGGTCTCCCTGTCTTCCGCGCCCTCCTTCTTGGGCTCCGTTGTTTGCCGATCCTCCCTCCCCCTTTCCCCGCCCTCTCTAGCTGTGCATTGAGCTTACTGAGTTACTGTGCTTACTGTTTACTCTACTGTGCTGTCTCACCTTGTATTGTAATTCGTTTTGTCCCTGTACGGCGCCACAGACACCTTGTGGCACCCTATAAATAAAAATTAATAATAATAATCTGATTGGTTGCTATAAGCAACAGCTCCACTTTTTCAAACCCGCAGTTTAGTAAATATACCCCCTGATCTCCACCCACTCAGAAGTACAAGAATCAAATCCACAACACTAGTGCAAACTCAAATCCATAACACTGGAAACACACATATTTTGTGTCTTATATGTTGATAACCAAAAATAGAGAACAATCTACTTTTGGCATATACCTGCACATGACCCCTAATGTTTTACAGCAGCCCTAGTCTTAAACATATAAAATAAGCATTTGTCAAGCTTAGGGGGGAATTCAATTGTCCGCGAGTTTTTTTTAACACCGCGTTAATTCATTTTAACACGTTTTTTTTAATCATTTTCGAGCAGGTTAACTTTACCCACGATTTAATTCCATTTTAAACGCAGCGTTTTTTTTTATCAAACGGTCCTCTTGCACTCCAGTAGAAGGTCTATTGAAGGTATAGGGTGGGTGAGAGCCCGCCGCGTTAAAATCTATTCAATTGTTTTTTAACGCGGCTCGGTAAACAGGCCAAGATGCTGTTTTATCTCGCACCTCTTTGTGGTGTGCTAAAAAAAAAAAACCTAAGAAAACTATTTGAAATCATGTAATAATGGAAAAAAACCCATAAACTTTGTTTATCAGTAATGCATAACATGAAAAAGTTGATTTTTTTTAAAATTAAATGAAAGAAAAAAACCATAAAAAATAAAATCACTAATTATATTTATGTATGTTTTTTGTACTAATATGTATGCACTAATGTGTTTTGACATAATATAGATGATTCTATAGTAAAAAATATTGAAATAAAAAAATGTGCTAAAAGAAAAGTACTGTAATGTAGATATTATCAAATATAAAGGTTGTGTAATGCAATCTAATGTATGCAAATGTATGCCAATCCTTTTTTTTTTATACATGACTGCGTTAAACCATCCCCTTCACTTCCCTAAAAATTTGCTAGCACCAATGATTAAAGCGCGGGTGCAGCGTTACCTCTTTTTCAATTGAATTGCACGACTTTTAACGCTGCATTAACTAAAAACGGTCGCTATAGCAGTTAAAAATCTGCACAGGATTTTTTTTTTAACACTGCGGGAAAAAACCCAACTCGCGGTCAATTGAATTCCCCCCTTAGTGTATGTCAAAAACATATCTTTTGTAAGGATTCTTTCACTCTGCTCCTTGGTGTCACTATTGAAGGGTACAACTTTTTGTTTTACACAAAAGGAAAGCATAATAATTAATATAGTTCTTTATGAGAACATGTCAATTCGTGGTAACAGGTCGAACCTAAAACAAGATATTATTTGGTTCCAGTAGTCTTCTCTACTTTTCGTATTATATAGTAGGCAGTACACCAAAATACTGTTTAAGCCAATCATCTTTTACTTGCAAGGACGCCACTGCTGATGTTATTCACAAATTGAACACTGTGCCACCTCTTGTTTAGAGATGAGCGACATTTTCAAAACTGCTTTGCAAAATATTCACCTCATTTGGCAGCAAAAATTTGCCTGCAGAATTTGTTTTTAAGTGTTCCCAGTGCTACCCAACTGCACCACACAGCAAAATGAATTGACGATCTCACCAGCTCTATTCATAGACTTGACTTGACAAAATGTGAATGCACAATGACAGTGTGAGGAAGCATACTGTGATATGTCAAAACAAAAGTGGAATTTCGTACCTCTGAGAAAATTTTTGTTCAGCCATGAAACACGATTCACAGGAAATTTTGCTGCAACTTTCCTCCACTTCTTGTCTATTGTTATAAAACAACTTCGTTTAGAGATGGACAAACTGTGTTGTTTTGTGTTAGATTATTTTATGAATCTGCCATCTCCCTGTGTCTAAACATTTTCCCAAATTGTAGTAAGGTATCAGTTCTTCTGAGACTGAACCCATCATACTGTATATTAGGAAACAATCTGTTTTTTGAAGCATTTGGAACAGGAAACGATGAGTTAGAAGTGGAAACAATATAAGCAGATTGTGATTTTCAGAATAAAATGTTATTACTAGGTTCTGGTAAGGTAGGGGTAATTTGGTAAATGGCAACTTTGGAACAAGCTATTTACTTCCTCTCACTATAAAATGCAAAATATGTAACAATTCTTTAAAAAAGTTTGATTTTGATACACAAAGTAAACAAACATATTGGATAACTGAAATTAGTTTCATATAGAGCTGTGAATGAAATTTCGATCTTACTGCATCTGTCTGACAAGCCCTTCACATTATTATTTTCATCCACAGCCCAAATGTTCTTTTGTATTGCCAAAAGCCTATTAACATACAAATATGGCTAGTTTTACATGAAAATACATTGACTTGCAGGCCAAATTGGCTGCATCCGCTGGGTGCAAGAAATGGGAAGGGTTGTTCGAATCCTGGGCATTCCATCGTGTGTACAGATTATGCACATAAACATATTAGGTGGGGACTTTACTGCATTACAGTATTTTTCTCCTCACAAGAGGACTTTAGTTTTAAGAGTGCTAGAGATTGGGTCTTGTACAACAGTTCAATACAACGTGTTTTCACCTTTCTGTTGCCCATATGAGTGACAGTCCCAATAGTCCCTTCAATGTCATCAATAATTTAAGACATAAGCCATTGTGCTTCCGCAGCACTGTGGCTAAGTGGTTAGCACTTCTGCATCACAGTGCTGGGTCATGAGTTCAATTCCCGACCATGGCCTTATCTGTGTGGAGTTTGTATGTACTCCCCATGTTTGCGTGGGTTCCCTCCGGGTGCTCCGGTTTCCTCCCACACTCCAAAAAAAACATACTAGTAGGTTAATTGGCTGCTATCAAAATTGACCCTATTCTCTCTCTCTCTCTCTCTCTCTCTCTCTCTCTGTCTGTCTGTGGGTGTATGTTAGGAAATTTAGACTGTAAGCTCCAATGGGGCAGGGACTGATGTGAGTGAGTTCTCTGTACATTGCTGCGGAATCAGTGGCGCTATATAAATAATTGGTGATGATAATGATGATGATGATGATAAATAAGGCTAAACGGTGCAATACTTTATGAGAAAAACCAAAAAAATACAAATAAGTATGTGTGTGTTTATCCACATTTGTGCTTTTATGACTCCCTGCTTTCATCCATTCCCTTACTCGCTGCCCCTATAACATGATCCTCACCTACTCAATCGCATGAATAGACAGGTCGCTTTCTCCTGAAACACAGTCTGCTGCTGTAACCAACAATCTGATTTGTAACACCCACTTCAAAAGCAAGTGTACTGGGCATACTTTAACAAGCAAAAATCAGATCAAATTTGAGAAAATTATAACTGAATCATTTATATCTTTCAATGTATTTTTAAATAATTTTTTCTATTCAATCCATTAATAAAATATAAATGTATCTATTTGGCATAAACATTATTGACAAAAGACAATTTAGTGAGTAAAGCAGGCGATTTGTCCATCTCTTGGCTAAGATTATGGGTTTTTATTATTGTCAAATGCAAACAAATTATTGTAGAATAGCAAAACATTTAGCAGATCGAATCTCAGTAGATCTGCTCATCTTGTACCTTGATTCACTTTCACATGCAATGTAATAAATTGCAAAGTTTACACTTCATTCCTACGTACTTACCATTATGACATATAAATTAGTCATATACATTACTGTTAGACAGGTCAATATTGATAAAATGTTAAAATTCACCATAGGCAATAAGAATGACACATGTAGAGATTATAGCAGGTGGTGCAAAACATAAAGTAGCATAAAGATTTATGAATCATGTTGTTTTATATGTGATTACAAGGCGTTCACCCGAAATAGAGCACAACTAAAAGTCTGATGCTAAAAAAGGAAACAATCTGACAATAATACACAAGGGTATATTATTATGCCACAAAAATAGCCAATCAAATAAAACAGTATAAACATAAATATTCAGTATGAAATTGTGCAATGAACAGACCAACAGAGAACAATATACAGTTGTCATAAACACAACTTCATAATGTGAACAGCATTCCATTATGATTCTGTAATGCTCTGTGACATAACGTATCATATTTTTATACAGAGAGATACAAACTAAATAACACGGAGCACTGTACTGTTACATGAAAGCAAATACTAGGTCAGTAAGAAATATGAGAGCAAGAGTGGACACAGGAGTAAACAAATGATGACTGATTGTAAAATACACCGGCAGCTTGAAAAATGTCTTGCTTATAAGAGAGCTCACATTCATAATTGAGCTGAAACAATGGGAATGAGTATAACTCAGAGTGGAGGTTGTGACAGTTATGAGGGTATTTTGGTGTGGGTAGTGTAGTGGGAGTAGAGTAAGTTCTAATAAAGAGGTGGGTATTCAGAGAGCGTTTAAAGATTTGAAGCCTGTAGGAGAGTCTGATCGAGTGTGGTAGGGAACTCCATATGTGAGTAGCAGCACAAGAGAAGTCTTGTTGGTGGGAGTGAGAAGGTGGTTACCAGAGTCGAGTTGGATACTTATTACCGATACTCAGATTGCCGACAGAGTAAATTTCTACAAAATAAAGCCGATTGTAATCTGAGTATTGGTAATGTGACTACCACCGACCAGAGTCTCAGTTCAGATCAGAGGTTTATCTAAAAGAGAGCATAAAGGACAGTATTTTGAGATTCAATTTGAGATGTATAAAGGGATGGAGTTGATAAGGGCTTTGTAGATAAGGGAGAGAAAACAATTGATTGTTTGCCGTTAAATATTACACTTTTCATGTTCATTAGTTTTCATAAATGTGCCCAGTTGCTTTTAAATCTCTTTGAAAACAAAATAATCCTCATTAGTCTTGTAAAAAATTTTTACTGGACTATACAAGGATGTAAAAAAATATATACAGTAAAATCAACACATCACCAAAACGTAACAATTATCCCAGTCACTAAGGTGCAAATCATATGCAGATAGAAAGAGATTAAATTAACACTAAATCTAAATTGAAAATGGCTTCACATAATAAATGTACTCATAAGATTTGCAGATATAAATGCAAACATTTTAGGAAGCTATAAAAACTAAAGATATTTGAGACAAGACTTTTATTATAAAATCTACTTCAGCTCAGGGCCCTTGATGCCATCGACAACATTGTCCTTTCCTTTCTGTTTTTTATGTTCCCTCTAAACTCAGCAATCAGAGAGTTAAATGCTTAATCTGATAAAAAAAAAACCTGTATATCCTGAAGGAGGACATTTAGAATATAATGTTAAATGCAATCTTCATAGTTCTTAGCATTATCCTTTCCATATTGCTCAGTTTAGAGCGAAGAGTCCTGCCAGCTGGGACAACCAATCAAAAAACAGTAAAAGATTTGGTGGTTCTGACAACTTCACCATGGAGAAGATTATCAAGGGTCAGTTTTGCAGAAAATCAGAAAACATATATAGCAGAACAATAAATATACCAGGTAATATTCATGCAAATGTAAAGCAGAAACACAAACTGACCATATATTTTGCCAGATGATGGATCATAGGGGGACACTTATGATAACTAATACATAAGAGAACAGTTGTGCTGCCTTTAGCAATCAATGAGATGTTGCTTTCATTTTCTAAACTGCAGTAGAAAATGGCCCTTAAAATCTGATTGATTCCTAATTACTTCTTGTGCACTAGTTTTCATAAATGTACCCAACAGTGAAAACAAAATCGTATTTATTCTTTACCTATAAACACATTTAGAGTAACACAAAATATACAAAGACTACCAAAAATGACCCCCTCCTTGTCCGTGGCTTAATAATTTGGTGGTATATGGTTATTTTAGGTGTGCGACTATTGGGTCAATCAAGCGATAAACGACCAATCAGACCAATATCGCATTACTATATATATTTGAACGATGAACAAAAGTACTGATTATCATTTCATTTGATTGTTCAGCAGAACTATAAATCTCGTTCCAATGTCGTTCCAATTCTGCAGTGTGTATGCTCTCACAATCAGGATCTCCATAAAGTTTGCAGAGTCATGATCTCTTCTGCCAACGGTTATGACAGTTGAAGAGCACATGGGTAAATCTTTAAAAACATGTATAGTGTGTACGCAATGAATCGACATGCTGATCGTGACTTTATTTTTCATTTGCTGGTAAATTCTATAGTGTGTATCCAGCCTTAGGGCTCCAGGTTTTAAGGGTGCGTAAAACACTGATCCTCACAATGTCACTCAATCCATTTCATTATTTTAACTTAGCAATTAGCTTTTATCTATCAGGTGGAAATTATACAATGAAAGCAAATATCTGATTGTTTGGTATGGTCTCAATGCAGATTTTCACCTTTGATAAATGTTAGTAAACAATCCTCAATGTCTCCTGACTCAAAATAAAGATTCAAAATAAAGATTCATAAAAGTACCCAACAGTGAAAACAAAATCATATTCAAAATAAAGATTCATAATCAGATTAAAATAAAACAAAAGTTAAATACATAAAATAAATTGTAGTAAATGTTATTTGTTTGTTTTTAAAAAAAATGTATCAAATGTGGTTAACTGTTATCTGTCGTCTTCAACCCTGCCCCACGACAAAAAGATTTTTTCACACATCATATGTGATACTGACACATTATGCTTGAATGTCTCACACAACAAAGGTGGCTTCACATGGCCCAAGGTGTTTGTTTGCCTTGCATTCTATCAGTAAAAATTTGTAAACCTAACTGTGTACACTTCTCTTTGTATTTTTGTTACCGCTTTATCTTGGAAATGTTATTGATTATATTTTGGGATGCATTTTGGGAGTTAGAGTTAAACATAGTCAAAGTTATGAAAAGTGTATTTCCTCTATTTTGCTCAAGAAAAAAATATAGAAACAAGCTACAAAAGAAAGCCCTAGATGTTCACCTTAGATGAGAAAATAAAAAAATGTTGTTAACTGTATAAATTGAACTTTACAAAAATGTGAACATTGGTCTTATAGTTAAGCTGAATTATAAAAAAAAATATTTATATAATTTATATTACCCCCAATATATTATTTAGGGGATTTCTTGTTTTTATTTTTACCAACTCTAGTTACAATCAAATAAGGATGTCAGGCAATATGGGAGGGTCCCGCCGGATAGGATGCTACGGCATAGTGGAGAGGCTGAAAGGACATGGGTGTCGTGTAATTACGGTTTAGAAAAAATATAAATTATCTAAATGATCACTCACCCAGATTTGACTTATTTTAACATGTGAAGCAAGCTGCAAGAAATGTGTTTAAAAACCATGAAATACAAAATATCCATTGTTAGTTTTCGTGAGAGTCAATCTGATTGAGGGACCAACGGGTCACATCTTTATAGGTGTTAGTTTTTCTATTGTTATTTCTTGTATTTTAGAATACACATTTGCATAATTGTATATTACAGTGTCATTTTATTACAAATGTTCATACCATATGCATTTTTACATATGTTGTCCTAGTAAACTTCACTAATGTTCCGTCTTTGTGTTCTTAAGGGATTCATATGCTAGATAGATATTAAATCTTGGTGGTGACAGTTGTGGAAGTGAAATAATTGGATGAAGTTGGCTAAATTAATTAAAATTGGTTTATCGTGCAATTGCGATTAGTATGCCACGTGTAATGACACAATTGCACAGATTAATAACACACACACACTTACATTCATACTTACACTTGTAAATAGTACACATTTATTAAAGTTTCAACTCACATCAGTTTATTAGTAAAACTTAAAGGTTATTTATGCAAAGTTAAATTTACATTAAAGGTAACTATGGATCAGGTCCACAAAAATGTTTGGTCTTATATTAATCTATATTTTACTAGCTGAAATCCGATGTAAATTGGGAAACGATCACATATTGTGATCATAAATTATGAATGGAATGAGATTTATACTCAAAAGCACTTTGTTTATAGGTTGGTTTAAACTAGATTATTATTATTATTATTATCGTTTATTTGTTAGGCGCCACAAGGTTTCCGCAGCACCGTACACGGCACAAACAGTATACTATACAGGGTAAAACAATACAGAACAATAAACACAAAGTACCAGAACTTCAGAAACTCCAGGCAGGCAAATACTGTAAAGATGGAGCGGAAGAACAGGTGTGGAGACAGGAGGGGAGAGGGGCCCTGCTCATACGAGCTTATATCCTAAGGGAGGGTATACAAAATCAGGCACAAGAGGAGTGAAGCAAAGGGGAGAGAAAAGGAGCCAGGGGAGAATCAGAAGAGGTGGGAGGTTAAGTGGATGGTTGGTAGGCCTTAAGGAACAAGTGAGTTTTAAGTGCCCACTTGAAGGAGCACAGATTGGGTGAGAGATGGATGGAGCGAGGGAGGTCGTTCCAGTGAAGGGGGGCAGCTCGGGAAAAGTCTTGTATTCTAGAGTGGGAAGAGGTGATCAGAGAGGAGGAGAGGCAGCGATCGTTGGCCGAGCTCAGGGAGCGGGCGGGAGTGTGAATGGAGAGGAGGTTAGAGATATAAGGGGCAGTAGACTGGGAGAGAGCCTTGTAAGTGGTGGTGAGGAGTTTGAAAAGAATTCTGTAGGGGAAGGGGAGCCAGTGTAAGGCAAGACAGAGAGGGGAGGCAGAGGAGGAGCGGCGTGAGAGGAAGATGAGTCTTGCAGCCGCATTAAGTATAGAACAGAGGGGGGCGATGTGGGAGCAGGGGAGGCCAGTAAGGAGGAGGTTGCAGTAGTCGAGGCGGGAAATGATGAGAGCATGGATGACAGTTTTGGTGGCATCTTGAGAGAGGAAGGGACGAATGCGGGCAATGTTACGGAGTTGGAAGCGACAGGCTTGGGTAAGGGATTGAATGTGGGGGGCAAAAGAGAGAGAGGAGTCAAGAGTGACTCCTAGGCAGCGGAGTTGGGTGACAGAGGAGATAGTGGAGTTGTTAACGATTATAGAGAGGTCATGATGGGAAGGGAGTGTGGATGGGGGAAAGACAATGAGTTCAGTTTTGGAGATGTTAATTTTAAGAAAGCGCGAAGACATCCAGGATGAGATGGCTGAGAGGCAGTCAGTTACACGAGAGAGGATGGAGGAAGAAAGATCAGGAGAAGAGATATAGAGTTGAATATCATCAGCATATAGGTGATACTGAAGACCGAACGAAGAGATGAGAGCTCCAAGGGAGGAGGTATAGAGCGAAAAGAGTAAAGGGCCAAGAACAGAGCCCTGAGGGACTCCAACAGGGAGAGGGGAGGGGGTGAAGGAAGAACCAGACGTGGATACAGAGAAGGAGCGGTTAGCAAGGTATGAGGTGAACCAGGCATGGACAGAGCCAGAGAGGCCAAGAGAGAGTAGAGTTTGCAGCAGGAGGGGGTGGTCCACGGTGTCGAAGGCCGCGGAGAGGTCGAGGAGGATGAGTATGGAGTAGTGACCCTTGGATTTCGCTGATAGGAGGTCATTAGTAACTTTAGCCAGGGCTGTTTCGGTGGAGTGGAGGGGGCGGTAGTCGGATTGGAGAGGGTCAAGGAGGGAGTTGTCAGAGAGGTGTTTGGTGAGGCGGCTGCAGACAATTCGCTCAAGTAATTTGGAGGCGTATGGGAGAAGAGAGATGGGGCGGTAGTTAGCAAGAGAGGTGGGGTCAAGATTGGGTTTCTTAAGGATAGGGGAGATAAGAGCGTGTTTGAATGAGGATGGGACAACGCCAGAGGAGAGTGATAGGTTGAAGAGGTGAGCGAGGTAGGAGCAGCAGTGGGAGAGAGAGAGCGAAGAAGGTGGGAGGGGATGGGATCGAGAGGACAGGTAAAGGGTGGAGAGGAAAGAATAAGGGATCGAACTTCTTTACCTGAAGTGGGGATGAAGGAGGACCACAGCTGGTTAATGGCGGGAGGTGGAGTGGAGAGGGGGGCTGGAGAGCAGTGGGAGGAGGAGATATTCTGTCTGATGGCTTTAATTTTGGAAGAGAAAAAGGAGGCAAAGTCAGAAGCAGAGAGGGAAGGTGGGACAGTGGGAGGGGGGGGTGAGGAGTTGAATGTGGCAAAGAGGCGGCGGGGATTAGAGGACTGAGAAGAGATAAGGGACTTAAAGAAGGATTGTTTAGCGAGGGACAGGGCAGAGCAGAAAGAGGAGAGGATGAATTTGAAGTGAAGGAAGTCAGCCAGGGAGCGAGATTTCCTCCAGAGGCGTTCAGCTGTGCGAGAGCACTTTTGGAGGGAGTGGGTGAGTTTGGAGTGCCAGGGTTGGGGAATAAGGCGACGCCGGCGGATAGAAGAGGCCGGGGCAACAATGTCCAGGGCAGTAGCGAGAGATAGGTTGTAGAGAGAAGATGCCTGATCCTAGATTAAGTTGGTTCCCTCAGCTATTGGAGTGAGCTGCCCCACCTTATTAGAGGAATCCTTTGAACTGACCTATGATCTGCATTGTACTGGACTGACCTGACCCCTGGACCAATGAAGAAACACCTTAGATTATCTTTGTGTACATTGTGATATTATCCCTGTTTTTTGTTAACTCAAACTGTGTATAAGCATGTCCCTGGGCCATTATTAAATCTCTCTCTTCCTGACTGCAGACTACAAGACTGAATATGGATTTGGGCCCAAGGAATGTTTACGTAATATATAATGTATTTGGTTTATACTTTCCTGTATATTGTTATACATTTTATTCATCATCATGGTTTGCTGTTATCCTACTATCTTTTGCTATTAAATCTCTTTGTGCGTTGGAACCACAATAATCACATTGGCAATATTTATTGGTAGCGACAAGATGAACATTAGACAGTGTTGGACAATTAAAAGTGATTTTTTTTGTGATTAGCTCTTTGTCACACAGGCTCAGGTAAGTGCTGGATGTGACAGGGGGCATCTGGGGACAGGATGTCAGGAAATTGAGGAGAGAAATTGGGTTCCAGGAATGAGATACAAGGTCCTGGGGAGAGGGATAATGCTACAGGAGAGGGCCCCAGATGGGGACAGAGTACCATGGGAGAGGATGCCAGGGGAGTAGGGTAACAAGGTGTTGAAGAAAGGGAGAGAGGCCAATGAGCCACTTACCGGACAATAAATTGTTTTAATCATTGATAACTATACAGTTTTTATGATTCCAAAAAGGATTCCTGGAAATACTATCACCTAAGCAGAGCAAGACTTTTATGTTGTTTATTCTGCGGTTTATTACAAGAATTCTGGATTTTCAAATGTGATGATATAATCTGAATTAATTCAACAGGTTAATATGTCCATTAAAATCATGGTGTCCTTCTAATGTTTCACATATACATTTTTTAAAAATTATAAATATTTTATTGCATATCGGCGCTTTTGATAATTCCTTTTTATACACCAGGAAAGCTCTCCAGATATCAAGGTGTTACATATGACGTGTTATGCAAAAAGGGAATTTACTATGAAATAGATCTGTATTTAAACAGAGCCTATGTCATAGTAATCTATATTTTGTTTTCTGTACATTACAACCAATCTACTGAAAAAAAGGATTGATGAGAGCACCATACTGATGTATTTAAGCTTAGTGGCTAATGACACCTCCAAAAATTTGATACATCTGTATGCAATTTGGCATGTTCCCCGATGCGTCAGCATCCCTGAGGAGGAGATCATTAAGTGGGCCTTCTCAAATCCTCTGCCCTGGAACTTTCCAGGAGTATGAATGGGAAGTTCACATGTAACTGATCTATACCATAGAAATGAGCATTTAATACTCTCGACTGTACAACTAATAAACTTACAAATACTAAACAATGCATTTTAAAAATATATGCCAATATATTATTAAATTACTCCTGCCTGAATGCTTGATATTGTATACATGTAAAGCTGACATTCTGCATTTTGCGTAATTTATCTAGGAAGATGAGTGTCAATTCATTCTGCTCTTTGCTGCGGTTGTGGTATAGGTAGAAAGAAGTCGTTGAGTAATAATTAAGATAGGGGTAAATCTGCAAAATTTCCACCAGAGAAATGTGCAAAATTTGGAAATATACTTTATAACTTTTAAATATTTTGCTTGCCAGTCTCTCCTGTGGATATGCAATAACATTTTGCTGATTATTATTTCTGGTTGTTGTTAAACTGAAATTTATTGCTGTTTGATAAAGACTATGGGCCTGATTCATTAAGGAAAGTAAAGCAAAAAAAGAAAGAGTAACTTTGCACCTTGGCAAAACCATGTTGCTTTGGAGGGGATGCAAATTTAAAATGTGATGGCAGATTTATAGCAAGGGTAGGGCATGTCCTAGATCAACTTTAAATTTCAGTGTACAAATAAAGCTATCAATATTTGTGTGCTTCATGAAAAAACAGACAGGGTGTAACTTATGTGCCAAATAATAAACTAATTTACACCCCTTGCATTGTAACATGGTTTGTCGAGGAGAAAACATACTCCTTTTTTTGCTGTAGTTTCCTTAATGACTATAACTTCATATAACAACTGCTGAATGGAAATGAATCGCATTATTGCTCTCAGAGCTGTAGTAATTGCATGTACTGTATATCAAATGCTTTCCTTTGATCATAATCTGTCTCGGATTTCTATGTAAATGTGATCACACTGGGAAACAAGGAGAGAATTAGCTCTGTAAATTTCCAATGACACTGAATCAGTAATATAACATTGAGATACACAACACTTGTCCAGGTTCACAAGCAGTTAAAGTGAATGAAAAAGTATAGCCGATAGCAAAAACTTTATGAATAGTAAACATAAAAAACAGTCTACTGTAGCCGTATTCCTTATGGTTAGTTAGTTATGGATAGTAGAGAAGAACTGAAACCAGAAATGTTAGCTATAATATGTTTGAGAGGACAATTTTTGTAGTATCTGGCAGTTTATCTAAAAATGAGACAGTTTTGGAATGCAGCAAAATTCATGATATTAATAACAATGCTATATTTCTTGGCACATAAGTACAAAATAGTGTATGTTTTTACATTAATGAAAGATCTAATGATGACTAAAGTGAAACATTTTGTATTGCATATTGTACACCAGGGAGATGTCACGTCTTGGACTTTCCGATGTAGTTACCAGGGTCTGGCACGCTCCTGTCTTCTCTCCAGGTGATGCCATGATGTAGCTCAGCCTCAACACCCTATCATCTGTTCCAGTGTGTTCCTGGTAATATCATCTGTTCCAGTGTGTTCCTGGTAAGATCATGTGTTCCTGTGTGTTCCTGGTAAGATCATGTGTTCCAGTGTGTTCCTGGTAAGATCATGTGTTCCAGGCAATATCATCTGTTCCAGTGTGTTCCTGGTAATATCATCTGTTCCAGTGTGTTCCTGGTAAAATCATGTGTTCCAGTGTGTTCCTGGTAAGATCATGAGTTCCAGTGTGTTCCTGGTAAGATCATGAGTTCCAGTGTGTTCCTGGTAAGATCATGTGTTCCAGTGTGTTCCTGGCAATATGATCTGTTCCAGAGTGCTCCGGGTAATATCATCTGCTCTAGTATCTTCCTGATAATTCAATCAATCTGGTGTTTTCCTGATATCTTACCCAATCTGCTGTATTCCTGGTATATTCATCAATACATTGTATTCCTGAAATCTTCATCCATCCGGTGCGTTATGGGTATCGTCATCCAGGATATATCTGACATCTCTATTTATCCTGCACATCTTTTATTCACTCTTGTACCTGTACATAGGGCTGCATCTTGCGTGAGTATAGCAGCAAAGCCCATATCTCCTTGCTGGGGTCCCTGGTGAATATCTACCTTGTGATAGACTCCATGCCACCACTACAGGTAGTGCTAAACTAGACTGACTGTGTGTTGCTGACAGTAGAAATGGGCCATAATGGAATCAGCAGGTAACCCGTCTCCCAAAGACTTACTTCAACATCTCTCGGGCCACGTGGATAAATAAGAGGCAACCCAGAATCAGCTAGTGCAGTGCCTTCAAAGACATTCTGCCTGGTTCAAAACTCTCCAGAATTTTCTAATCAACCCCGCAATCCTTGGATATATTCCTCAGACTCCTTAAAAGTTGGGCTGATGCTCACCTTATGTAAATAAGAAGCCTTAATCTGGGCTACCCCTTTCTTAGAGAAACATCATCTCATGTTGAATTATTTTCTTTATTTCTTCAAGCCTTCAGTAAGGATTTTGATTACCACAGAAAGGCCATTGTCAAATCTTTGCCAGGGCTCATGGTCAGTTTTAGGCTATACCATTAAGTTCCATCAGTGGAGGGAGAAGACTTCCTGGAACATAGCAGCCAAGCAACATGAGTACCATCAGGGTCTTAATGAAAGTATTAATGATGAATTGACTTGAGTAGACCCTCCCTAAGTTTTAGAAGAATTCATGAATATGCAGTATGTTTGACCGTTGATACACGTCTGTTACAAGTAAAGGCACAAAATACATTGTTCTTGTTCTTTAATGACTACTTTAATTTCTTTCAAACCATTATTTGCTAAGTCTGAAGAGTGTGACCCTGAAGCTATGCAGATTGGACTTGTAAGACTTTCTACTCAAGAAAGGATAAGGAGGAGGGAGCTCAGTCTTTGTGTATACCGTGCCAGTCCGAAACACTTTCTAGTGGATTGTTCCCGTCGAGGTAGAAATTCAAGACACCCGAGAAAAACCCAGGGATAAATGTATTAATGTCCGGATTCTTCAACTCCGGCGAGTTCGGCGTCTTCGGCGCTTAAACTTAAAGTGGCGCTGCCTTGTAAAGGGAAACTTCCCTTTACAAGGCAGCACCACTTTAAATTTAAGCGCCGAAGACGCCGAACTCGCCGGAGTTGAAGAATCCGGACATTAATACATTTACCCCCCAGACTCCAACTCTCTCTCGAGAGAGGAGATCAAGTCATTTTTTCACTCTCTTTCTATTAATCAACTTACTGGTACAGAACTAATATCCCTCTGTTATATTTCTATTTATATTCAGCTGCAGAGAACTATTGACAATATTCAAGTAAACACCATACCTCTGGTCGACTCTGGTTGTGTGGGTAATTAGATTGATAGAAGCCTGATCAAACAGTACCAAACTAATCCCGGCATTCATTGGTCCATCAAAGAACTAATCTTCACTTCAGAGTTTTGCAAAAAAAAATATTGCCTAGTGACACAATTATGTATCACAGTCAAGTTGTCAGTTTTGCTAATGTTTTCAATAAAAGACAGTCATTGTTTTAGATAAGAAAAACAATCAGAGGTTTTGCCCCCTCTTGGTTCTAATGACTGCCTAATAGACCTGGCTCCTGCTGCTCAAATTTAATTTGAATGCATGTATTGTTTATCAAAACCAGAGTTATTTAATAATACAATAAATAGATGAAAACCTTCAGAGCTGATTCATCAGACCATCTACTTCTCCAGCAGGTGCTCCAATATTTTTGTAGAACAGAAGGATGGAGTTCATGGCTGTGTGTTGATTATAGGGCACTGAATACCTCCTTTCAGAGTCAATACCTCCCCTTAAATCACCCTCAGCATTAATAACACCACAATTTCCCTAGTCTCCCAATCCTGCTGCCTTGTGGTCCCACTTGACTCCGCCCTCTACTTTATTCCTCACATCTAGACTCTCTCTTAGTCCTGTTGACTCCACATTAGAAACATTGTCAGAATACACCCTTTTCTTACCTAATATGCTACCAAAACTCTTATCCATTCTATCATTATCTCCCGTCTTGATTTACTGCAACCTTCTGCTATATGGCATTCCCCACACCCATATATCCACACTTCAATCAATCCTAAAAGCTGCTGCAAGACTGATCTTCCTTTCTTACCACTCCATATCTGCTGCACCACTTTGCAAATCCCTACACTAGCTCCTTGTGTAATTCATAATTCAATTTAGGTTACTCAGCATTACCTACAAAGCTCTAAACAACACCACCCCTTCATACATCTCAAATTTCATATCAAGATGCTCTCCCTACTACCTGGTTATTGGACTTCTACCTGTGATACTATACATGAGATATCCTATTTCTGATTGCCACTGTTTGCCTTTCTGTATATACACCTATCTCTACCCATTTGTGTGTATATATTCATCTGGTTTCCTCTTGTGTAAGCCTGTGCCTCCCCCCACTCTTTATATGTCTTTGTATTATTTTGTATCTGTACCTCTGTCTCACTTTGTTGTTCTCCCTTGGTATTTGTGTCTCTGTCTCTGTATTGTGGTTGTCTGTTCTTCCATTCTCTCCCTTGTGTTGTGTTGTGTTGTCTCCCTTTACTCTTCTAATCATATCTATCTGACCCACCTTCTTGTATGATGTGTCCCCACTATATACTTATATATTATCCTGTGTTCCTTACAACCCACCTTTCCCCTTCCCTACACCCTCTCCAACTCCCTCCATCTCACACATTACCTTCCTCCTTCTCTTCTGAAATTGACTGTGTCCTGCTGGCTACTGATCAAAAGTGTTGTGGACCAACCTGAGGATGGCACCTAAGCAGAATCTTCTGATTTTAATTAATTGTACCCTATTACTCTGCTATGTAAGATGTGCCGACAAGGCATCTCCATGCGAACTGGACTAATTTTATGGCAGTACTTGTAACACTGCAATATCTTTTCTGTTAATGGATACAAGATTAAAATTATTTCATAATTTATAATAATGCTTATGCATATTTACATTGTATAGCGATGCAAGATTCCCATGTGGATGGACTCTGCTCCCCTGCACTGCTCCAGAGCAGCTACAGAAACTAAGCAGACAGCCCAGAATACAAGCTGCAAGGTAGGTGAACCTTCAGTCAATGACACTTTACTTTTATCAGTTCCTCTGGCTTTTCAATGTTGTGAAACTATAAAGTGCAGCATGTATTCTTAAAGGGTAAGCTGGAACTTGCAGTTCCAAAAAATGCTGGGGAGTCATGTGCATTGGCATGCACATAATACACTTAAAGTTGAAATGCCATCATATTCATGATACCTAAAATTGCTTTATGAGTTGGGCCACTGCTCATACACAATGGGCCATTCTTGTGTGCTTGCTCCCTCCCCCCATCGGAGAGTGCAATACAGTTGCCAAAATGCTGCCTGCCCTGCACTGTTCCATGGGGTTTAATAGAGATATACACAGTGGGGAGGGAGGAATGCAGATAGCAGTGGTAGGAGCAGAAGTCCTCATCTATCGTAATGTAGAATCATTTAGGTACCAGTATAAGAACCATGATCAATATAACATAAACATATGCCAAATTTGATGTAAGAATTCTAAAAATGTAACCAAATATCTAAGAAATTCTTCCAAGTTGATAGCTCTGAAATTCTGCATTCCACCGGCCACCTTGAATGGCATGCAGCAAGCCTTTCTCTTCACCTGGCACTCCGCATATATCAAATACTTAGGTGTACTGATCACCAAAGTCACATCAGACTTGTTCAAGGTGAACTTGGTCCCTTTTATCTCTAAACTGCGATAGGAGCACCAACAGTGCTGGTCCCATGGCTTCTCCTGGCTATCTACTTCAGACACTTCTCATTCAGATACTGCTTATCTGTGACTTTGGGCAAAGAAATCCTCTCAGATCTCACAAGATATCCTGACCAGAAAGATGTCTCAGGGAGGTCTTCAGCTGCTCCTCTTCTCTAAATATCATCAGCAAGTAATGCTTACCAGAGTACTAGAATGGACTCGGGTTTCTGTCTCCAAGCAATGGATGGCAATTGAGGGTAAAAAGCTGGGAAACCCTTCTAGTATTTTTCCATGGGTCACCAAGCTACAATGAACTTTACAACTCACTAATGGCCCCACACTCCACTGCTTAGCAATTTTAAATCTCTTTCCTACCTACTGTCTTCCCTAACACCATTGTCACAAAATCCAGATTTTCTCAGGAACTGTGACCCGGAATGTATTACATCTGGTCTGACCAGGGGGTGATCAGTTGTGGCCAGTTGTTCGAGGGTGGGAAAATCTTCACCTACCTCCAGCTGAATTTTTTCTCTACTTGCAGGCTAGACATTTCCTCATTAATTAAAACATTCTGTGAGAAATGAGAAGGGCCCAGACTTCTTATGAGGTCATGTGCTTGGCTCCTCAGGATCCTAAACACACCCTCTCTGTTATTTATAAAATTCTAATGCTAAATAATAACTAAAAAAGTTATTAAACATAATAACTAAACCGCACATATCCTTACCTAACCTCTTATCTAACTATAGTTCTTTATTAAACTATAAAATAAACACAGATAAATCTGAAATCTTGGCCCTTAATATGCCTCAACGTTCAAGATCTCAAAGATAATTATAACTTCCGTTGGCAACATAAAGAGATCAAGTATCTCAGGGTTCATCTAACAAAGAATAACTCCCAACTGTATCCGGCCAACTTTTCCCAGACCCATCAACACAATAAATCCTGATTTAGCACAATGGAATAAACTTCTTATCTCCTGGATTGGCTGCACGGCCACTGTTAAAATGAACATTCTACCCAGACTACTTTACTTGTGGCAAACTCTTCCAATCCCAGTTCCCACACACGTACTTAAGCACCTGCAACAAACGCTTTCCAAATTTATTTGGGTGGGACGTAAACCCAGGGTACAAATACAAATTTTTGCTAAACATCAAACTAGTGGAGGCCTTGGCCTCCCAAATATATTAAACTACTATCAAGCCACGCACATGTCCCAATGTATTTTTTTGGCACTCACTCCCCTATCACAGAGTATGGACCCTTATTGAGTCAGATATGCTTCAGTTATACTCTCCATATTTACTACTTTGTATCCCACCCCAACACAGGACCAGACGATTAGCTCAAATCCCCACAGCATGATTTTCCGTTTCCATATGGGGCCGGGTAACCCGGACATACAAATTGCGATCCAATTATCCTCTTTGTAACTTACTCTTTGTATGGGACCTGGCCACAGTGAGAATTTTCCCTACATTCTCAGATCTCCAGACACGATTAGACTTACCACACAAAATATTCTATCAATATCTTCAAATCAGACATTTTTATAGTTTTCTGCAAGCACCTCTCCCATCGGACCAATTCTCGCCTCTAGAATCTCTGTGTCACATTTCTCCCAATACCAGGGGCCTAAGATCTACTCTGTATCAACTGATTAACAACTTTAATCTAACAGATAAAGAACCCCATGAAATAGCATGGGAGCAGAATGCGAGGGTGACTCTGACTCCCAAAAAGTGGTCAAAGATTAAGTCTAATTTAGCTAAGATATCAATTTCAATTAGAATTTAGAAGAATTCCTTCAAACTCTACTATAGATGGTATTTGGTCCCCTCCCGTCTACATGCTATATTTCCTAATTCCACAGATCGATGCTGGAGAGGATGTGGGTTGCGTGGTACCCTGCTGCACGTTTGGTGGAGTTGTCCAAAAATACAACCCTATTGATGACAAATCCATACTCATTTTGAATGATGCCTGACTCTGTGCTATATTCTCTTCTTCCTAGACCTTTGCCTGACACCATCTAGTCTGTACAAAAGCTTATCACACATATCTTAAATGCTGCTAAATGTTTAATAGCTGCATATTGGAAAAACACCCCCCCCCCACAATATCTGCCACCATCAACAAAATTTGGTCAGTTTATCAAATGGAAAGCATATCAGCTTTTCTTAATGATACTCCAGTAGATTTTCAAAACACATGATCTCCCTGGACGAATCATTATGAAGCCAAACCTCCACTAACAACCGTTTGACACCTGCTCTTTACTATAATTCCCAATTAACGACAGTCCTGGTGACTTACACCTCCCCCCTCCAGATATACACATGACTTAAATACTCCTCTGCACTTCTGAATATCACTGTATTTCTCTTCCAATACTACTTTAACGTCACAAATAAGATAAACCTCCCACATCTCCCCTTCAATCTGTCCCTTCCCGCTTCAACCTCTGTTTGTTTCCCCTTAAAGTACATTTACCTGTTGTCATAAATGCCTACCTGCTTACAAAAAAAATCAGAAAATCTGAGCCTACTTCAGTGTTTATCCTCTCTCTCATTGTCAATGCCTTCTTTTAATAACATTTATTGTTTGGTAGGTTATATATATGTTGACTTGTAAAAAAAAATCAATCAAATAGTTTTTTGGTTTTTTTAAAAATGCTAATGCAATATCTTTATAACTCCCTCACTTGACATGACAAATTATGGGATCAAGATTTAGACAGAAAAGATACTGACCAGATCTGGCCCAAGATCTTTAATATACCAAGATGAGTTCCTCAAGCCTATTACTACTGGAATCACAGTTTAAGGTAATTTCTATGTGGTATACAGTGCCTATAGAAAATCAAGTGCTCAAATTGTAAAGATATGCACACAAGTATACCAATAGGGTAGGGTAGAGGTGGCATACTAATACAGCAGCTTGGATTTCATAACGATCCTAAATCTTGTATATACACTAGTCAATTGGGATATCTATTCCAGTGGTTATATAGCGATATAGATAATGTGATCTATATTGCTTATGTGATATATATTGCTTATCAATATTGCTTATGACTGCTGGGTTAGCTTGATATGGAAGCACCAAAATGTCCAGTTGATTCACATATAAACTTTATGCTCTTGTATGTGGGAATGTAATCCACTGGCCTGAGTATGCTAACTGTGCTCAATTGATCTGGAAAAACCTTACTGATGAAAAAGAACTTATCTGAGTGCCATGTGCTGATATTGTTTAACCAATATGAGGTAAGTATCACTAAGTTATCTAAAAGATATAATTTAATGGTAGAACATAAAAAAAATCATACATTGATATGAAACAATGATATTTTGTTCATATGCAGATAAGTAATGTCCAGATACATTAAAGGAGGAAAGTATAATATATAGTTCCAAACAAAAGGGCAGGTGCCCGGATACTTGAAGTGATGTTGTCCTCATGCACAGTCCTCCTTTGGTGCCTCTGATCAGAGTTGGGTCCATAAAGATAGGTGGAAAGCTGTCAGCAAGTTCTCCGGTGTGCGTTCCACAGTGTAACAGAGGACTCGCTGTACAGAGAACTCACTCACATCAGTCCCTGCCCCAATGGAGCTTACAGTCTAAATTCATTAACATACACACAGACAGACAGACTAGGGTCAATTTGATAGGAGCCAATTAACCTACTAATATGTTTTTGGAGTGTGGGAGGAAACCAGAGCACCTGAAGGTGCTCTGATTTCCTCCCACACTCCAGAAACATATTAGTTAGCACTGGTTAGCAATTCTGCTGTGCGGCAGAAGTACTAACCACTTAGTCACAATGCTGCCCACCTTTGTGAATGATCATATTTACCTTATAGCTCCATTACAGATTAGCTTAATGACATGTACTCTAGCAGCTGCATGAGCTCAAAATATAATGTAATATAAAATGATATAAATATACCAATAGTATTTTTTAATTTTTTATTCTGACTTGTGCTTATTTTACACAGTTAGGATTATCTATTATGCAACATTGTTTATATATTAGTTCTAACAGAAGAGGCATGCATAAAAGATTGCACATTTCATTAATAATTATATAGCATAATCTCGCTGGTGATGACTGATGGTAATCAACTGACACATAGGACATAAGATATCTGTATAGTAAAGTTGAGAACTCTACCGGGGGTATTCAATTGTTTCTTTTAACGCGCTAAAACAAAAAAAACCGAGCGCTCTAAAAATATTACCGTTAATACGGTAATTACTCGCTAAATTTCATCTTGAGGCTCCCTGAGCAGCGAGCTGAAATTCAGCCCGCTGGCAGCGAGTAAGTACCGTATTAACTGTTTACGCGCGCAAAATTACCGTATAAGTTTTTTTCGAGCGCTTGTTTTTTTTTGTTTTAGCGCGTTAAAAGAAACAATTGAATACCCCCCTACATGTTAAAACATTGCACACTGAACCCTGATGATTAGTCTGATTAAATGTCTTCAAGGTGCAACTTGTGGGAGATAGGACAATCATCACACCCTTTGTCACATTACACCATGGAAATTTAAATAAATGAATCTTTTTTAAAGCTGTATTTACACATTAAAACCCTCAATGTCAAAGTTTAAAATAACATTTACAACAATTCTTAACCATTAATATAATTTAATTACAAAAATACCTGGATTGGATAAGTGATCATACCCTTCGAATAACCATTAGAAGCTGCTCAGGTACAACCAATGACTTTCCAGATTGAACAACAGGCTATCTGGCCACCACCTGACAGCAGCTGTAGTGGTTTTGATTTCTTCACAAAAAAATTGGCTGTTCCATGAAAATTCAACTGCTAGTAGTGCATGGTAAGGCAAAGTATTCACCATGGTTGGAAATGAGCTTGCAAACAGGCTTCAGGAAAAATGTTGTGGAAAGACACAAGTTAGGAGAAGTATACAAAAAAAATTCAAAGGGTTTTACTCTTCCTTCCTACTAGCATAGTGTATAGAAAATAGGTAGCTCTTAGAGTAAATGTTATGAATTCCTTTCCGTACTCAGTGTGATTGTTCTTTCATACTATCAATCACTTGAAGAATACAATATTTGCAGAATAGTATCTATCTGTTTGACACTACTCATAATGCATTCAGTATGGAGCCATAAATTTGCCAGATTAAGGAATACAATGTTGCCGAATAGTGCTACATCTTTCACACTGCTTGAAATACACACAATTAGGAGCTGCAGATTTGCAGTCACTGGCTATTCTGCCCACAATCCCCTCCAATTCCCTTATTCTTTTTCTAATGATTCTTATTTATTGTCTACAATATAGGGTGCTAGTGACACTAAAACTCAATATTGTACAGCAAACACCGACACGCATTTCGCTGTTAGACTTTAACAATGCATCAAGAGTTTGCTGTGGCTACTGGGTTTTTAAATTCCCACCAGCCAGTAGATTGCGTGCATATCACTGATCATAACCCCAAACTATGTTTAGTTTGCGGCTTCTTCTGTTTCTAAGCAACCTATCGGCAATAACAAAATATATGTCTTATGCCATGGTCTTCACTATTATCACTAACAGGGAGTCTAATGTCTGGTTTGACTTGGCAGTCAATGGGCAATACTTCATATTTTGATTTTATAATATGATAAGGTACTAGTATAAGTATGATGTCCCCTCATTAAATTATTTGCAGGTCAGAGACAAACAGAACAGGGTTGCTGTGATAATTCTGAATCTATATAATTAAAGTCCCACAAAAAAGTTTATATATTACAGCCTTCATAATGTATACCTAGAACAGTATCTCCACCAGTTGCATACACCCAATGAAGTTAAGGTTAGTACGCCTATAACATGTTGACAGAGCCATACATTTTTAACATAGACCATATAAAATGAAACAGCTAAAAATTAAGAAAATTACCCTAATGGTACATTTATATAGTATATTTTGGCATAACTGTGGCTCATAAATGCCCAGCTAAGAACATAGAATTCTGAATGACACCAAGAATTGTCATTTGGAAGCACAATCTTCCTGTAATGTTAAGCGTTGGAGTGATATGTTGGTTCAAGATTACTTTAACCATTATTAATTAATCTATTTATTGTGAACGTATTGAGTGAATGTGAAAACCTTAATATGTTAGGTGTAAAATCTGAAGATAAACGTGATAAATAACAAAGTATGGTATAGTAATACAACCTCTACTTAAGAATGGAATAAAGTGATGTGAAGCTCTCCCAGTTTGTACAAAAGCAATTCAAAAGTGAGAATTGATAATGAATCGTTTTGTCAATTAATAAATTATGAAGTATGTGTGTGAAAACAATCATCTATGAGCTGGGGTCAAAAAGATATGAAAAGTGAAACAAATGCACAAGTGTAAAATAAAAGTAAAAATATCTGTGATTGTGGTCAAAAATTATTTGTGAACATTATGATACTTAAGGATTATATTTTATAAGTTACATTAACTTATTGGTGCTATGTATGTTAGCTTTGACATATCAGTTTATATAGACAACTCAAAGAAAAAGTGACTAGTCACTTCTCTCATTTAGGTCATTAGGGGTAATGATGTTAATCCTAAAAATGATCTTGACCTCTATCCTAATAAGTTTATATCTTCTCCCAGTATATGTCTGTCTATTTTTTCGAGAGATGCTCACTGACCCCCGTGTTTTGGTTTTGGTTTTGGATCTGGATTGGCTTCGGTTTTGATTTTAGTTTTGGTTTTACCAAAACCGGCCTTGCGTGTTTTGGTTTTGGTTTTGTTTACCTATTTTTTATTAAATTTCATTTTTTAGGGTAAAATCAGATTATTTCGTTATTATTTTGTACCTACATTATTATTAACACTAAATTCCAGTGAATCCATTCAATTTTGACCATCTCACAGGTCACAATATGCTTTTTTAAATACTTTCAGCCAAATACTGCAGCGATCTGGCTGGATGGTAAGCGGCAGAGCAATGACTCAAACACATGGCAGTTCCTACCACATCTAGGAAACATGGCAACGAGCGCTCCACCTGTTTCTTGGATAAGTGAGGTAATTCTACAGTTAATACATGGCAACGATCGATTGCTCCACCTGTTTCTTGGATAAGTGAGGTAATTCTACAGTTAATACATGACAACAAGCGCTGACCTCCTCGGGATGCGTGCTTTTATCAGACACACACCAATCCACGGTGCCAGACAATGCACTAAAAGAGCTATTGAAATTCACAGTAAAAAGCCAGTTCATCAGTGAGCTTAGAATCAGCCCCAATGAACTGCTTTAAGGGCGTTATTAATCAAAATGACCAAAGCACCTTTTCTCTTTGGGTGTATAATACACCCTACACTTATTAGTGCAAATTAAGAAAAATACAGTTTAATCCCTGCTAGGCCCTAAACAAGATATCAATGGCTTAAGGGGAGGTTAGACCAACAGTGCTGTGAAGTGAATTCTACACTGTCAAGATGATGTCGTCATCATCCTCACCCTCATCAGTGTGTACATCATCACATACTATTAATTCATCTCCGCTGGAATCCGCCATTAGAGAAGTGTCAGTACTTGGATGTATTTGCCGGTAAAGGCCTTCCTCGTGGAAGATGTAGTTCATTTTGATGAACATCATCTTTTCCACATTTTTAGGAAGTAACCTCTTACGTCGATCACTGACAAGGTTCCTGGCTGTGCTGAATACTCTTTCTGAGTACACACTGGAGGGTGGGCAGCTTAGGTATTACAAAGAAAGTTTGTACATGGGTTTCCAAATGGCTTGTTTTTCCTCCCAGTATGCAAAGGGACTGTCTGACATTTTGATTTCAATTAACTCTTGAAAATAATCCTCCATCATCCTTTGCAGAAAATACAGCTTTTTTTTATAAGGGGGTATATGAGACCCCAAACACTATGTAGTGCAAATTCAGAAAAATACAGTTTAATCCCTGCTAGGCCCTCCCTAAACAATGCAGTGCTATATTAGAATTTCAGCACTCAGAAAATACAGATTTTGTAGAAGGGCGGATATGACACCCCAAACACTTTGCAGTGCAAATTCAGAAATATACAGTGCTGCTATATTACAATTTCAGCACTCAGCAAATACAGCTCTTTTAGAAGGGGGGATATGACACCCCAAACACTTTGTAGTGCAAATTCAGAAATATACAGTGCTGCTATATTACAATTTCAGCACTCAGCAAATACAGCTTTTTTAGAAGGGAGGATATGACACCCCAAACACTTTGTAGTGCAAATTCTGAAAAATGCCTGCTCTATACTGCTCTGTTTTGCCTCATTTTGGAAACCGAATAGGTGCGAGAGTACTGAGCCGACTCGGCTCAGTACTCGGATCCCTGAAGTTCGGGTGGGTTCGGTTTCAAGGAAACCGAGCCCGCCCATCTCTAATTTTTTACCATTCCAAATGCCTTGAGATCCTGTAGGTTACTATTGTGGAACCTCAAAAAATACAGAGCTCACAGGTCTGAATCTATTCAAGTCTGTTCTGGTATTATGAATGTTACCTGTATGTTCCAAGACCCTATGTTTTAAGGGTTTAATTATCTTATAGATGTTTCCTGTATAGATGTACAGTACAAGTAGTTAATAACTCCCATAGTGTTACAGTTAATGTATTCAATTTCTTATTTATTTGACAGGATCTATCTTGGTATACTTTTACTGGAATCATATATTTACAACTTTTACAGTTGCCGCATGGATGGGAAACTTGAATGATTTCTTTGACTCTGCACCGGGTGGTCCTGTAAGTTTATGGATCTCTGCCAACTAATACTTCCTTCAAGTCCTCATCTCTGTGCCTATGTTTTTGCTGTTACTAATTTGTTTTCATCCCCTACAGAATGTACCAACAAAGCTGGTTTTTGGAAATTCTTTCACATAATTTTGTGTTGGTAGGATCTCTTTTACATGATTTAGATAATTTATATGCTTTCATATTTTTCTATAGCCTCTGATCAATAACATCTCTTCTAATTCTGCACTGCAGAATTAGTGGCACTATATAAATAGCTGTATAGGAATACTCAGCGCTGCTGATGGTAATCACATAAACATATCATACCCAAAAATAAACAAAAAGAAACATAAAAAATATATATGTGAAAAAAATCAACAACTCCCCCCCAAAAAAAACCATACATGTGGATAAACCATATCATAAATAAGGTTTCAAATACTTATATTTTGGTGAAGAGTAGATCCTTGTGTCACAATGTTCTGATTTTTCTCTCCGTATATATATACGATGGTGTTGGATCATAAAAGGAAATAAAAATATAACATAGTGTGATATTGTAATAACAAATTTTCTATAATGTGATATGTGTTATTCTTCTTGAATTATTATCAATCCATGATTATTTTTCATTCAGAATCCTCTTCTTATGTGAATCCACTCACCAAAAGACAATTATGTATGTGCCTTGTATTTTAAATGTGTTCCATATAAGTTATTTCTCCACCCTATTTCTTATGTGATAACACTTAGGAGATAGATAAATATAGAAGGCCTGGTTTGAGGTTTCTTTTAGGCTCCTCTCAGAAGATATCAGAAAGTTCAGACAAAAAGTGGAAAAAGGCCTGTTGTTTTATGTCCCGGGAATGCACGGTCTCCACTTCCTAGTCCTCTAGATGGTATGTGTAGGATCCTGATAATTGCCAGATCTCATAGCCCTTAGTATTCCAATGCGTTTCAACCTCTTAGTTTGGGTCTTTTTCAAGGACTATTTTTTATTCTAAATTGTTGCTGTTTACAGGAATCTGTAAATGTTTTGTTTTTCACCTCAACCACATGTTACAACTGGAGCATCTATAGAACCCCGCAGTCTTTTTTAGAAAGGTACCTTTTATATTATTCATATTTTTTAGCATACTAGGTGCTATAAGGGTTTTTAATTTTTTAGTTCTCTTAAATACTATATCTATTTTTTTATTAATTACTTTACCCAAAATTGGGTACATCTGAATGATACTCCAATGTCTACTAAAAATATGTCTGATTTTTTTCTCTTCTCTATTATATCCGCTTATAAAAGGACTTATCGTATCCTTTTTTTTTCTTAGTTTTATAAGTGAGCATCTCTTTTCTATCAAGACTACGTTTTTTTATCTAAAGCATCATTGATGACCTGATTAGGGTATCCTCTCTCTTTGAACAGATCCATATAGATTTGTATCTGCTCACCACAAGTTATTTCATCTGTGCAGTTTCTTTTGACATGATTAAATTGCGAGAAGGAATATTGTTTTTCCATTTCATCTAATGACAACTTCCATAATGTAGGTAACTATTGGTGTCTACCTTTTTGATAAATGTCCTTGTAGTAATTGTTCCATTTTTAATTTCCAGAACAAGATCCAAATAATCTACACACACATCATCAGATTTAGAGGTAAGCCTCAAATTGAAATAATTTCTATTCAGATAATTAAAAAATTCCTCCAGCACATCTATTGGGCCATCCCAAATCATTATAATATCGTTGATGTAGCTATGATAAAATATTATATATTTCAAATAGGGGTATTAACATTATGTACAAAGTCTAGTTCCCATTTTCCCATGTACAGCTTAGCGAGGCTAGGTGCAAATGTTGTGCCCATCGCTGTGCCACATGTTTGGAGGTAGAAAAGCTCTAAAAATGTTAAATAATTCTGTGATAAAATAAACATAGCTAATATACATATAAACTCCTGTGAGCATCCTTCAAACTATTATCAAGGGCCACAAAATAGCCAATAACCTTTATACCATTCTCATGGTCTATAGATGTATAAAGGGCCTGAACGTCAATAGTTAACCATCTATACCCTGGTTTCCAACAAATGGTTTCTAAAGTCTACAGTAGGGAAGTAGTATATTTAGGTAGACAAACAAGTCTACTACATATTTTTTCAGAAACATTTCCACATATTGTGAGGCATGCAAAGTTATGGAGTCTATACCTGCTATTATTGGTCTCCCCGGGGGATTTGCCAAGGACTTATGTACCTTAGGAAGGTAATAAAATATAGGGATTGTAGGATATTCTTGAAGTATATAGGAGAATTCATCTTTATTAATTATACCATTTGTGAGGGCCTTAGACAATATATTCTTTAGTTCAGATACAAAGTCATTAGTAGAATCATAATCCAACACTTTATAGGACTCTACATTTCCCAATAGTCTTTCAGCTTCTTTGATATAATCACTTCTATTTAAAATCACTACCCCCCCCTCCCTTATCAGCCTGATTAATGACCAATGTATCCTTACTCATTAGATTATCTAAAGATATCTTCTCCGACGCTGAAATATTTTTCCTATAATTCTTAGTATTAACCTCTTTACATAGTTCTTTTTTACCAGTTGGTAAAATACTTCAATATTCCTCCCCTTAGACTCCAGCGGAAAGAATTTTGAGGGAGGCTTTAAGTTGATTTAGAAGATTTGGATGCAGCATCTCCATTCAAAATAGATTCATTTTCTACCTTTTTATATGATTTTAATGTACGGGCATTTGCTTGTCTTTTATGTTTAATAAATATTTTGGATGACTAATTATCTCTCTTGATCACACTGTGACATATGTTTTTGGAACATATTATACTATCTGCTCCTTTTTGTTTGAGCCATAGCTCCGTGTGTACTTTTATCCCTGGAAGTTGGAGGATCTATTACCATCATATACATCAGATAAGCATACTATTTCTATCATTTTGATACGAGTCATATTGGTACCTTTTGCACTTATTTATTTGTTTTTAAAGATTTACACTATGCGTTAGTGCTCTCTGTTTATTTTTTGATTTTCTAGATAAAAACAAAGGTGTTAGATTTTAAGGAGGCTGACTGTGTAGAGATGGGAAAATGTGTAAGTGTGTACAGTAGAGTGGAGGAAATTGAAAGGAGTGTAGGAGAGTTGGGTTAGGAGAAGCACAAGGAAAAGGAAGCCAGTGTTGTTTGCAAAAGAATTAGCAAGTATTGTGAAAGCAAAAGAGACGCCTTTAGGAAATATAAGCAGACTAGGATGGACGACCACTGAGCCTTACATCAGAAGTAGGGAAATTGATGGAAACATTCTAGAAAGAAAGCGTTGTGGAATATCTCAAATCCAGCAAGTTACAGGATCCCAAACAGCATGGAATTACTGGTGGAAGATCAAGTCAAACTCATCTTATTGACTGGATGAGTAAAGTAATAGATCAAGGAGGGGCTGTAGATGTAGATGGATTTCAGTGCGGCTTTTGACACTGTCCCACATGGCAAATTGTTAAATAAATTTGAAAGCTTGGGATTGGATTTGAAGGTGGTTGAATGGATAAGGTCTTAGTTGAAGGATGGAATACAAAGAGTTATAGTAAATGGATTGCATTCACAGGAGGGAAAGGTTACCAGTGAAGTACCCCATGGATCTGTACTTGGACCAGTGCATTTTAATATCAAATGGCATTGAAGGGAAAATATGCATTTTTGCAGATAACACAAAGATATTCAACAAGGAATACACACTAAGATGTTTGAAACAAATGATTGATGATCTAGATAGACTAGCGGAATGGTCAAGAGTATTGCAACTACAGTTTAATGTAACAAAAATGCAAAATCATGCACTTAGGTCTCAAAAGCCCAAAGGCTAAATATAGAATTAACAGCACTATAATGGAAACTGCTGAGGAGGAAAGGGATCTAGGAGTCACTATTTCTGGTGACTTAAAGGCAGGTAAACAATATAACAAAGCAATGAGAAAGGCAAGTCAGATGCTTGGTTTCATTGGGAGAGGAAGCAGTAGCAGAAGGAAAGAAGTAATAATGTCACTGTATAGGTCATTGGTACGTCCTCATCTACAATACTGTGCTCATTTCTGGAAGCCATACCTCCAGAAGTATATAAATACATTAGAAACTGTACAAAGAAGTGCAACTAAAATGGTGCATGGCTTGCAGCACAAAACTTACCCGGAAAGACTAAGAGATTTCCAGATGTATAATTTGGAGCAGAGAAGGGAAGGGGGGCATGATAGAAACTTGCAAATATATATCAAGGGTTTTAACAATGTACAGGAGGAAATCATTGTTCAAAGGAAAATAAATATTAGAGAATGAAGACATTCCCTGAAATTTGAGAGAAGAAGGTTCAGAGGAAATTTGAAAAATTACTTAACAAAGGGAAGTGGATAAGAAGAATAGCATCCCATCAGAGGTGGTAGAGGCTAATGCAGCAGAGCAATTTAAACATGCTTGGGATAAACATAAAGCTATCCTTGCAAAGAATGAAGAATCAAATAGTGTTTGAGGTTACCATAGGTTAAAAAATGGGTAGACTAGATGGACCATGTTTGCTGTCAAATTGTAAGTTTCTATGTCTTTGAGATTCACTGTTCACGTTTGAAGTTTGTATTAAAATTCATTGATTGCACGGAATTAGATCTCGCTGTTTATACTGATATTGTTTATACATTTATAGATATATTAGCATCAGTTGTGTATTATAAAGCATAATATAAATAAAATATAATTAAAATTAGTGTTTGGAAATATTTTTAACTTAAAACACTATTTAAATAATATTCTTAAATATTAAAAAAGTGTTTTAACAAGTTTTTTTAATTTAATCTGTGAATTCTACTGTGTTTGGAGTTCGCCGTTCATCTTTTCCAATTAAAAAACTTAGTTTGAGGACCAAGGCGTTGGGAGCCTACAGAAGTTCTGTCTTGGATAGAGATTGTACACTACAGACTTTACACTAAGTACTCCAGATAGCTCATTCAGATTTGTTTTTGTGTACAGTCTGTACATTATTTTTAGATTTTTTTCAAGGTTTATACCTATACTACACTATGTTGCTGCTATTTTTACATTAATATTACAGTACAATGCAAATCAATTAAAATCCCATTTACTGAGCAACAGCACCTACTTTTAAACACATTTTTGTAAATATTTTTTTGCATTTTGACTATATATTCTTAGAAATATATTTGTAACAGAGAAGCATAAGTATGGATAAAATAATATATGTACTTAAAATCAGCTAGTAATTAAGATAAAAGCATTATTTCCATACATTGCCACATTACATGGTTGCATCATGAGATAATCATAACAATTCGGCATATTTTTAGATTCTACAAATTTCAAAAAATGTTTTGGACATAAACAAAAAACATCAGAATGCACAGATGCATAGATTTCAAATACAGCTGTTTTGCTAGGTTGCCATGCTAACATGAATGCATTGTGCTGCTGTATTGCTGGCATTGACCACCTACATCCTGGAGCAAAAACTTTTTATTAGGCTCAATAGGCTGCAGATGCAGGATTAGGGAATAATATACAGATTCATGGAGGGAAAGCTGTAAGGCCTACTTTGTCTACTTACCCACTCCTTAGGAGTCTATGTGATATAGAGATCAAATTGCTAGTTCTATCCAGCTCACTGACAGTCTGACATTATCATTATAATAATTTATTGTGAAATATTACATAGAAACATAAAATTTGAAGGCAGAGAACAACATAAAGATCCATTTAGTCTATACTTGTTTTGTGTTTTTGTTGTTGTTTATTATTTTTACTTCAGATCAGTAGTAGTAGTAGTAATAGTCAGTAGCCATATTTTGACCCATGCTATTTTTTTTAACGTTTTGTTTTACTGTTAGAGTCCCCACCTCCACTGCTAGGAAATTATTCCATGCGTCTCTTTATCTTTTTGTAGAAAAAGATATGTTATTTGCCCAATTGGATTTGCCATCAATTTCATTCATGTTGTGCACAATGTAATATTTTTATATCATTTAATAACTGGGTTCTCACTCAACTTCTTCCCCCTATGCAATGTGGTCTAGTGAGTGTGGACTTGGAGAATGCATGACACACTGTGAATGAGAGGCATATGACAGGTGCCCACACCATTAAGCACCCTTAAGGCCTCAGAACATGAAACTTTTAATTAATGCATCCTCTTCCTTCACCCTCGCTCCCTCTCATATTCACTATATTACCCTCCATCCCAGTGTGGTAAATTTTGACGTTGCCATGGCACCCAAACTCCTTTTGGTTATGGTATAGCTCTTTTGCCAATACATTACTTAGTTTTATTTAACCCATTGTTTCATTATTGGTTTAGATTGTCTTATGTAAAAGTCATCTGCACCCAATAAAAAATATATCACCAATTTATAATAAACTACTTACTATATTACTTTTTTCTCCCTTCACTGGCTATGGTGTGGAATTCCCTTCAGTGTGGCTCTCTTTGACTACGAGGGTGCTCATGTCCCAAGCAATCTAGAAAGCCTACAGACATCAATTTCATCCAATAAAAATGTGAGGTTTTATCCAATGAAATCACAATGATTGTTTGCGTAGGAAAACCTTGGTTTCTCAATTGAACAATGTTAGCAAAACAGCAACTATGGTTTCAGTAAAACCACAGGCCACTAGGATATGGAGAGTAAAGTTTATGGGCCTGATTCATTCAGGAAAGTAATGCAAAAAATTAATAACTTTGTACCTTGGCAAAACCATGTTACATTGGAGGGAGAGCAAAATTTAAAATGCGGGGGGCAAAATTTAAAATGCGGGGCAGTTGGGGTAGGGCATGTTCTAGATCATTTTTAAATTTCAGTGTAAAAATAAAGCTATGTAGTATTTGAATTCTATATGAAAAAAACAGACAGTATTTAACTTGTGTGCAAAATAATAAACTTATTTTCACCCCTTGCATTGTAACATGGTTTAGTCCAAGAGAAAACGTACTAATTTTTTTGCCTTGCTTTCCTTAATGAATCAGGCCCTATATGTTTAGCATCACTGATTGGCTCTATAACTATCTGACAAATGGCTCAGTACTGAACATGCTGCAGTCAAAGAAGGTAACCTGCTGGGCCCAATGCAGCCTCTGAGTCTTCGCTGGCACAATGATACACTAAACAAACCACTAAAAATCATAATAATTAATTTAAGAGCATCATGTGCTATAAGAGACAGACAGTTCTTTTTTTAATACCTGATCGTATATGCAGGAAAACCCCCCTCTATTATCATATTTTAAACATGACCAAAAAGGAAATGTAAATTCCCAATACTGATATTCTGCAATATATGGCCTCCCAAATCCTGCTTTCTTAGATAACTATCTCATTACAGGATCATCTTGTATACAAGCATGTAAATTATAGGTGCTGCACCATTTAAAAAAAATAAAGTCTAGAATGTTCTCTGTTAGGAACTGCAATTTTCTTCTGTACACGTTCAAAGGTTAAGATGTGTATAAGCATAACGAGAAATGAATCTACATATATAGCAGCATCCTTTATTTACAGAGACATTACCATTTTTACCTCCCCTGTGTATGTCAAAAAAGCAATCAGGCATAACTTTTAAAATTCTGTGTAATTTTTAACAATAAATTCAAACAATCATATTTATTTTATATATATATATATGTTGCTTAGAGATGCAACTGCCCTTTTCCTAATTGTTTATGAGTTCAATATTTTATATATTATTACATAGTTTGATTTTGGCAAAATCTGTGAGGCATGTTTATCCCTCGATGCATTCAAAATGACTGAACATTAGAATGACATCAGAAATTATAATATTAAACAAAGGTACAATGCTGATTGTTAATGTTGTTAGCACATTAATGGATGCATTTCTGATATGTCTCAACCCGCTGGATTTTGAAGTGTGATTATGTAAATTTTTTAACTGATAAATAAATTACTATAATTGTAGCTGAAATACATCTTACATTTTAAAACCACTGAATCTAAATAATATATATCGCACCTTATTAAATTATTTAGCAGGCTTTATAGAAAATAACTGTATGGCAAAGCATGGATTTACTTCTAAATGAATATTTCTTATAAAATGAAAGGTTTTTCTTTTGTATTTTCAGATCTATTTGGCATTATTGCTACCATTGCTTACTGTAATACCAACACTTTTGATTTAATTAATTAGTGAATAACTTAAATTATGTTTAGCTCGCTTTATTTTTAAACATAAATAGCACAAGATTCAAATGTATAAATAGTTTTTTAGTTTATTAAATATATGAAAATAAAATAAAAAAAATACACACAATATATGTCTAATAACCAAACTTGACATAGACAATACATTTACAATTCAAATAGAAGTAATTAAAAGTATCCTAGTAAACACATTTTAATTTTTATGCTGGTGGTTGATGATTTGGATTTTTTCCCCCTACATTTAGTAAAAACAAAAACATAAAATAATAAGAAATATTTAAAATACTTAAAATATTTTGTAATAATGCATATTTACTGCGTTCAGCATATGTATTGTTTTCTTTTGTAAAATGCATTTACTATATTAGCATTTTTATGCTAATTTAGTAAAAAAATGGTTCATATTGGATTCAGTATGCATCACTTATAATGCTGAGCAATGTTACAAGAAGAAAGGGAATTAATATTTAATTACAGATACACATTGACGTTGCAATATGGTTAAATTATTATTAAAAGATATTTCTATGTTTTGTTAGCTGTAGTGCTCTCCTGACGTTGCCTCCATTTTAGAGCATAAGAACATAAGGGAAAGCATTCGACTTAAAATGTCTGCTTGAAAACAGCGCTGATTTTGTCTGTCATTAAACAATGAATGAACATAACAATGAATACCAACTATTTAATTATCACCTCTTCCAGTCATGCATAGATAATAGCACATTTACATACATCATGTCCAGCGATTATACATATAAAAGCTGCAATTCATTTTTAATGTAAAGTGTATAGTTTGAAGCAAGCACAGAGGCAAAAATCAGATGGACGTTCTCTTTATAGGTCTGCAGTCACTAAGTAGTTTATTGCAAAAACATGTTATTCAGATTTCAGATCTTCCAGAACAGTCTTTCTAAACTGCTTATTAATTCCTTGAGACATCAAGCTACAGCGGGTCTGTTTAACGCTCTTCTGTGTAATTAAAAACTGTGAATACACAACGCCTAGAAATACATGCACAATTAATGAAAATCGGTGACTAAGCTTTGCTGTGCTGGAAACACTCAATTGTTGCAAATATAGAACTCTTTATATAGAAAGCAATACGGTTCAGCAACTGAAAAGAAGTAGCTATATTTAGAGATATTTGCAAGAGACATACAATGCATATTAATTCAGAGAAGCATTGCTCAGGTTTACATTTGCCTTTTGTTAATTAAAAAAAATATTGCAGATCGTTATATAATACTGAGGGGAAATATATTCTATTTCCCAAGTATTTGCAAAAGTACAGCAAGATGAGCTTTGTCTCTTAGAAAATATGGATGTCCATTTATATGCAATTATTATTGTTATAGTCCTATAATGCTGCCAATTTTACACAGTGATGTACATGTAATGCTCTGACCCATTTTCCCAGTACAATATAATTGTAGTGCTTGGAAGCTAAGAAGACATAGTGACGTGGAATGTGAACCAGCTTCTTCAGAATGTCTCCCAGTCTTATTGGCTGGCAGCCATTGCCCATTGTGTGCAAAGTAATTTCTTCTCTTAAATATATGTGTGACGGTATTTGCACTTATAATCACAGTCAGATTACATGAAGGCAAGTCAGTCTTATTGCTATGTTATTAGTTGGTCCAGTAAGAGTGCTAGTGATTCAAGAACTGTGACGATAAGACATTTATACATAAAAGGTAAAATATGTATGTAACCAGGAGATGTGATTGAGACTTATTCAGTTAAAGTATCAGAAATACTTGAGATAAACATAAGACTATCGTGAGGATTATTACAAAAACATCTCCCTCCCCCACTGAATTTATACTAAATCAATAAATGAATCAATTGGTCATGTTCTGCTTTATTGATAATACAGTGCAAATAACAAAATTGCAGTGATATGAGAATCCACTAGATGGCTCATCTACTCCCCCCTGTTTTACTTCTGTCATAGCTCTATCAAATCCCCCCTCTTTACCCCATTTGAAGTCATGCAAGAATGTCATGTGCCTGGTATGGAAGTAAATGGTAGACAAACATAGGTATTAGAGGAAGGGTATCGGAGCCTTAGATTCCACAAAAGCGCCCAAGTTATTACAGATTATGACTTGTTGATAACCTCTACAGTAACCAGGGCCATGACAGGATTCCCAGAGACTAATTTGTTTCTTATGCCCCTCCCACTCCCAAGACTGCTCACACCGCCTCTGCAATATACAGTGCCACACGCAGCAGTCTAGGAGAGGCCTGGGTACTTTTCATGCTACACCCCTGACAGCATATACTGCTTCTACTACTCACCTCACCTACATCAGTAATATACCAATATATATTGTTTTCACCCCTATTTTACCGTGTGATTCCACCAATTTACTTTATTTTACTTTTTGTTTTAACTATGGTTGAGGGGGCATAACAAAGGTTTGGGTCTCACAGCTAATGAGTGTTAGGATAACCAGTGTGGCATAAACTTATAGAACAGGTGACGAGGTCTTCACCTTTAGCAGCCGCCTTTCCCGTAGAGTCTGGTTATGCTCACAGGTACTCAGATGCCCCAGGTCTTAAACGCTAAGTAGTATAAGTTTATACTCACACGGCTGCGCACAGGTACACGGAACGGAGATAGGCCAGCGATCTTGCAGACTGGACAGAGCATCAGAAGAGATGTCAGGTACCAGCAGGGTCAGGGTCACAGGCAAAGGTTCAGAATCCAGGGACAAGCAATAGGTCAAGGTCACAGGCAAAGGTTCAAGATCCAGGGACAGGCAATAGGTCAAGGTCACAGGCAAAGGTTCAAGATCCAGGGACAGGCAATAGGTCATACACAGGAAATCCAATCAAAGGTACACAGCAACAATGGCTCAGGAGCAGGCTATACGCTGGGGAACAGAACTATAACCGACAGGGAGGCTAAGCCCTCCCTGCCTTATAAACAGGCAATGGCCAATGGGGGCAAGGAACTAATCAGCCCTATAAACATCTGAGAGTAGCGCGCGCCTGGCTGCACCTAATGCCGGGACGCGGCGCAATCAACTGCAGCGTCCCGACCGACGAGAACCAGAAGTGACGTCCCGGTCGCCATAGCGACGGCCGGGACGCAGGTGAGTGAGTCGCGGCGACTGGGCACCGCCGCGGCTCGTAACAATGAGTAGGAAATAATTGATTGCAATTATATGGTCATACTGTCCCAACTTACCAGAAACCGGATTAGTATGAGGTTAGTGGCAATATATTTTATTTGTCATGATAAAGCTTGTTTTGAAAAATAAGAAATTGAGATTTCTATCTGAAATCACAGGGGGGCTGGCATTTACCAACTTTGAAGTTTATCAATTGACTTGTATGCTAGAACAAATAAAGGATTGGCACACAAATAGTGATCTCAAGCTGTGGGTGGCCCTGGAAAACAATATGAATGCACTAATTCCAATAAAGAACTTATTATGTCTTCCCCCTATGGATAAACCAATAACTAAGTAGTTTCTCAAATTTCAATGATGTCCCCCCTCTATTGCATCTAAACAGGTACAATTACATATTGACAACCAAGAAAATGAGTAAATCACCAGTCCAATTAAAGTGGGATGTCAACCTAAATATCATGTTTTCAGAGCAAGAATGGAAAATCATTTTCAGAAATAGCCATTGGACTTCCAAATGATATGATGATCCGTAACAACATAAAATTTGGCCCAACCAATCCAAATATTGTTAGAGAAACTGTGGCCTACTTTAAAGCACATTTTTGGACTGTCCAATTATTAAACAACTCTGGATAGAGATATGCAACCTAATTACATTAGTAATTGAGTATAACTTGGTAATGTCTCCAGAGACTGCTCTTCTATAGTACTTTCTAGCATAATTGCTGTCTTATAATAGGTATGCTAAACAAATATTGTTGTATATACCCATTCCCCTATATCCATAAAATATATATATGTATATATCTATATATATGTATATATATATATATATATATATATATATATATATATGTGTGTGTGTATGTATATATATATATATATATATATATATATATATATATATATATATATACACGGGTTCTTTAGCGACCACATCCCTTTCTTGTGCACTTTGTCCCAAATTCTCTATAAATATCATAAATATTTAGTATGAAGAGATATCCCATTGAAAGCATACATTGAGACGTGGTTTTCTCCACCTTAAAGGACTTCTAAAAGACAAGTCCTTTAGCAGTGAAGTAACTACTTTCTGGCCTTCCTAAACAGGGAGCACCTCATAAACTGTCTTCTTTATCTATATTCCTTTAAATAATCTCATCCAGCAATATGAAATCTTGTTTTTGCATGCAGGTAGATAACTAGGGGCATTGATAGACCTAGCCAGCACTCACTAAGGAATACCATGATCTGCCAAATTCCTCCCATCAGAAGATGCTAAATTTTGAATCCTTTTGATGCCACCATCATGGTCTGTAAATCTATGTGCTCCCCCATAGAATGAGTGCATTTGTGCAACAATAGCAGCGTGGTGTCAGAAAATTTTATTTGCGCAGCAGGAGTGCCATCTTGCACCTTCAGTAAGGAGTAACATACTGCATAGCCATTGTGCATCTACTCTATCTACCATATGAATTGTGGAGCCACAATACATCCAGTGTATGATAACTACGTTGAATCCACTCTACATCCACTGTATAACGACTACTGCATTCATTGAGGAGCCAATAAGCATTCACTGTATTTGTAACATCACTGTATAGCTAATAGTAAAGAACACTATTATGTCCTTTGTATCACCGCTATTGATATAAGACCTCATTTGGAGATGTTGAGTAATATAAGCATTTCATTACTGGATATATCAACTTTCGTGCCCATTATTAACTGATAGTTGTTTCTTTTTTTTTGTTGGCTTAAAACAAAAAGAAGCAGGATCATATTTTGGGCAAGACCTGTTCAAAGTGATTAAAATATTGTTTTGTGTTTTTCAGGTGATTCTCTAAACTTGTAATGGATAAATGTAAGCATTTAAATATAACACATATTTAGAAAATGAGTGACAGGAGGTACTTACTGTATGTGCACTTTGTATTGTATGTAAACTAGTTGTTCTTTCATCCTTCTTTTTATGTACCTATATGGAAATATAGGAAGGTTGGTCATAGCCCTGCATCCTCTCAGACAGTGCAGGTCAGAGGGCTGCATTTACAAATGATGAACAATAACAGAAATAATCTATGGAGCTTGTCAAGGGAGGAAATAGCTACAAAAAGCCATAGACGGCCATATTTTGCCAATGGGAAGCTTAATGACAAAAACCCATATATTTGGTATATTCTAAGTTGCCCTGTGAATGATTATCTGCCTGTCCATTATAAAAATTTGCAGATGTAGTTCTGTGTAAAGTCCTGCATTGAGATCCCCATGTGCATGCAGCAAGTGCTTGCAATACGTGCGCTGTTATTTCTGAAAATTGAAATATTATTTTATGTTAAGTAAGGAGCCCTTAGCATTTGTCTCTTAGGGGGAGATTCAATTAGACGCAATGGGGTATATTTACTAACCTGCAGGTTTGAAAAAATGGAGACGCTGCCTATAACAACCAATCAGATTCCAGTTACCATTTATTTAGTACATTCTAGAAAATGACAGCTAGAATCTCATTGGTTGCTATAGGCATCATCTCCATTTTTCAAACCCGCAGTTTAGTAAATATACCCCAGTATGTCTACAGGAACAATCCACAGAGACACATCGCCTCGATGTTCTGACTGAAATCTCTGTTCATGTCCCACAGAGGTGCGCAGAAAAATGAAAGGAGATTTCTTACTGTAAATGCTGGAAATATCACATCAAAATATAGAGGCAAAGTTCAGGAGCACCTTGCACTGAATTGAGTCTCCTCCTTCATGTTAATATTGAAAAAATAGCCCTGCATCAAAGCACAAAATGTATTGCCTCTCAACACTAAAGAAGCCAATAATTTCATGGTTTATTTTAAAATGACAAAATGACAAATAGCTAGGCCACAATAGCCAAACTAGGAATGGATGGATCGGAAACCAAATGTTACTGTTGCACGCCTAATGGCATGGATGATAATTACATTGTTTGTTTACGCTCATATCAATTTTTCAACTTTTTAACTCAATACAACACTGAAATTTTAAATTCTAACGTTATTTTTTATGTTCAACTTTTTATGTTCAATGTGGAGTTTTTTCTACACAAGATATGAAGAGTTGTTATGGCCATATGGAACCATGATAAGTAGAGATGTTCACTGACCCCCGTATTCTGATTTTGGTTTTGGTTATGGATCTGGATTAACTTTGAGTTTTGGTTTTGGCAAAACCACCCTCGTGTGCTTTGGTTTTAGTTATGGTTTTGGATCTGTACTTTTTAGAAAAATTGCTAAAATATGCTAAAATCACATAATTTTGCTCCTTTTTTGCTCCTACATTATTATTAACCTCAATAACACTAATTTCAAGTCATTTGCAGTCAATTTTGACCATCTCACAGGTCACAATATTATTTTCATTCACTTTCGGACAAATACTGCAGCAACCTACCTGGATGCTAAGCGACAGAGCAATGACACAAACACACGGCAGTTCATAGCACATCTAGGAAACATTGGCATACAGCAGTGTCAGTTACGAAAAGTGGTGCAATAAGAAATGGAGCAATGAAGCTCTCCTCTTTGTGTTTTACCTATATAACAAGGTACAATGTGACTGCAGATTTAGAGGACCAATCCTGCCAGCCCTAGTATTTGTATTTCAGCAATGACAATTAGCAATGGAGCTCTCCTCTTTGTGTGTTACCTATATAACTACCTATATAACACAGTACAATGTGACTGCAGATTTACACCAAGTCTGCCAGCCCTAGTATTTGTATTTCAGCAATGACAATTAGCAATGGAGCAATGGAGCTCTCCTCTTTGTGTGTTATCTATATAACACTGTACTTTATGGGACTGAAGATTTAGAAGACCAAACCTGCCAGACCTATTAATTCTTTCTATTTCAGCAATTACAATTAGAAACGGAGCGCTCCTGATTTTCACTGTAGACTTTGAAGAACACTGCTACCCCCTCTTCTATCTATTCTACCTATGACGCTGCCCAACAGCTCTACAGACTGCCAAGAACTGTGCTACCCTCTCTATCTATCTATCTATCTATCTATCTATCTATCTATCTATCTATCTATCTATCTATCTATCTATCTATCTATCTATCTATGTTTTTATGCATCTGTCAATCTGCCAACCTTATACTCATGTAGTTACATGCAGGGAGCCAATGGATATGGCAGCATCCTAATCACCTCCTCTACTAGTGGTCTGAACTATAAGCAAAAATAGCCTCTCTCAAAATACTCAAACTAAGATACCTCCATTCTGACTCTGCTTTGGGGTCCATGTGGGAAGACATTGATGCAGCCAAAGACAGACTACTCAAAATTGTCAATGAACTTACTGAACATCATGGAGCCTTCCCTATTACCATAAAAAGATTGTAAAACATAGAGATAACATATTAGAACTATGTCAATTGATTAATAATAGGGGGAAATCAACTAAGAACAAAGAATGTAAGATTGTGATTCGTCCCTACAATTGTCACCAATTAAGTGAATTTGCAATGGGCTTTTTAAGTCCTATTACCTGACTGTACACATTCCCAATTTATACCAAAGGTGACGTATTACAAAAAACAAAAAAAGGACTATGGGACTATGGAGGTAGAGGACCAGCTGCTAAGGGAAAAAAAAATAAAACTTATAAAGACACATTTGATTCACTGTAAGTAGATTTACTTACTGCCACTTTGCAAAAAAGAAAATGCGTGAACCTTAATAATTTTATTATTGCATAAATGGACCTTTCCATTAGCATTAAAACTCACAAGACAGGGAAAACCCATTCTTCATGTGCTGGGGCTGGTTGGCCAAGGAAACCACAACTGCCATCCTGAATAGTCTGGGATCAGGGGAGGGGTGGCAAATTTTAGCCCAGGGTGCAAGACTCGACAGCAGCCTATTTGGAACATTTTAAAAGAAAAAAAATGCAGGTGGCTCAGTGACCCAGCCCAAGGTAGCCCACTATGGGATTGGCCTGGGGGACAGATGCCCCCCTGCCCCCCAGCCCAGCCTGCCCCTGTCTGGGAACATGCTTCAACAGACAGATGTTTTCCTAAATATTCTTGTGCTTCAGGACAGCCAACCAATGCTCCTGGCACTACTATTTATGCAACTAAAGTCTGGTACGTAAAAAAAAAATTGGACCAATTGGACCAGTATGCTACCAGTGCAGAGCTGGACCCATCTTGAGATGCCTCTGGCTCAGCATTTGGGTGTAAATACACTATGTTTACATCCAGCTTTTTAGAGATTATTTTTTGGATGCATAGGCATCTAACTCACTGTGACCCCCAATGTGTGTAAAAAATAATAAATATCATACATGTAATTAGACAAAATACAAAACAATCAATGATCCTGTTCCTTGAAATCCAAAAGGCATTCGATACAGTAAACCAGAAATTGGTATTACAATCTCTCAACCTCTTAGGCATTTAAGGAGAATTTAAAACATACATCAAATTCCTCTAAACAAATCCCATTGTGAGACTTTGACTCATGGATTGCCAATAGGATAGAATTGAGATGAGATGTGTGGTGTGTCAGGGATGTCCCCTGTCAAACTCCAATGTCCTTATCTAATATTACAATCTATTTTAAAAATGTTGCATTTGAGTGACTCCCCCCCCTTCCTGCATGGGGGTCCCTCATGTGTTTTCCCCTGTTTTGACCTTCCTATTTTCTGTAGCCCATATACATGTAATGTTGTATTGACTCCATCCCTGTAACTTTGACCTCCAGTTGAATTAGAAAAAACAAAAGCTTCACCACTAATTTGTTCTCCTTTAACTAAATCAATTTTAAAAACTAGTTTTTTATTTAGCAAGAAAATAATATTAAGTTTCTAGAGATAAACATTTCTGGGGATCCTTCAGCTCTATACCAGATCAATTACTTAAAATTATACTTAAAACTAAAGACCTTACTTCCATTATACAACTACATTTCTTGGCTAGGTATCTTATGTGTACTTATCTCTATTGCCAAAATATTAATATTACTTGTAAGTGCCATCCCAATAGAAAAACAAAGCCTTCTTTCCCCAAAATGCTTACGTGCTCCAGAATTTTTAATTTTTATAGTGCCATCATATTATGTAGTGGTGTTGTTAAGTTTTCATCTGCTTTGCATTCTGCGTGCTACTCAGATCTGCTGTGCAGTTCAGTTTTTTTATCATGATGATTTTGGACTGTGGGAGGATTCCTGAGCACTCCAGAAGAAACCCACACAGGGAGAACATACAAACTCCACATGGATAGGTCCTGGTCAAACCCAGGACCCCAGATCAGTGATGCATCAATGCTAACCAATGTGCCACTGATGTCCCACATCCATACAGACACAGAGATCGAGTAAGGATGGAATTACCCAAGTCCCGGTACTACTATAGGTCAGCTCGGGCAAGGCAAATACTAAATTATTCGTTCATATCTGATTTAGTATGGTTAAATAGTAAACACCCACAACATCTCTCACTTTGTAGAACCCACTAATGGCAATTGAAAGGCTGATTGAACTAAATATATCTGTAGCCTTTTAACCCCAACATTGAGCAAGACACTGTTGGTTCACAAATTTACATGACAAATGTTCTCTTTGGAAAAACCTGGAAAAATATAGTCTTATAAACATCAACAGGAGGATAAACTGGGATGAAACATTGAGATAAAAAGATATCACATTAGACATCCATGAGCTGCAAAATGATTTCTTTCACTTCCCCTCTGGTTTATCATTTTACTACAGTCCCTCTCCTTATTTATTCTTTTCGAAAAGTTAGCCTTACATAACCAGAACAAAAAGAATATTCTCATCATTCCACAAAATATTAAACAATTACCATTCATTAAACAGATTTCTCAGCAAACCAGTGTGAGCCACATTCTGGAGTAAACACTTGATGATGACACCTGGGGCAATATTTTTCAAACAACTAAATAAATGAACTAAATCACTAACTTCCAACATTAGCGTTAATAAGCATACTATTAAAACAATACATTTCTGGTATTGTATCATAGTATGCATAAGGAAACAGCATGCTATCATAATATTAATATCTGTTTCAGGGGATGTAAACACAAAGGAGACTCTGATTACGCATGGTGGGCAAGTCAAAAAATTCAACAAAAAAGATTTACAACTTTTTAAAGGGTTTCAAAATAACTTTCAGATTATCAAAGACAGTATGTTTACTGGGAAGCCCAAACCCTCTTCTAAACATGTAAACATTATTTGTTTGGTCACTTGAGAAACAATCGCCTCATCCTGGCGCACATCATCCATTCCAAAAAAAATAAAAACAAATAGAAAACATTTATTTAATGGAACGTAGGATATCTATTGACCAAGTTCTTCATAAAAAAGTTTTCAACAGTTTGGTCCCTACAGACTAGGGGGCTGCTAGAGGTAAAGATTGGAACTATTGTTCTATAGGTCTATTTAATATTTGGTGACATACAGTACAATAGAAGCCCCAGCATCCTCTTAGCAACCCCATCGTGCCTTAACCCAACATTATTTGTATACCCTTTTGTGCTAAACTGAGAGTCTAAGGGGGGTATTCAATTGACGGCGGGATCACCGAAAGTCCCGCGCTCAAAGAATATTACCGTTAATACGGTAATCCTGTGCGAGAAAACCGTTAATACGGTAATTTACTCGCTGGAAATCCAGCGAGTAATTACCGTATTAACGGTAATATTCTTTGAGCGCGGGATTTTCGGTGATCCCGCCGTCAATTGAATACCCCCCTTAGAGTGAGTATCACTGGACGGTTGCTTTGTTCTGGCTGTGTCCCGCAGTCCTAGAAGGCAGTAGTTGTGGCAATGGATAGATTTGGTACTGTATAGCTCTTGCTATGTTGTGTGGTTTCTTGGTTACATATAAACAGTGGTTCCTTGTGGGAATCACTGACCTGGGCTACCACCTCCTTGTTCCTACCCAGGAGTTCTTGCTGACAGTTTAGTGCAACTTCCTTATTTTATTAAGTGTTAAGTGTAAAATTATAACTGATATACAGGCATGGCTTTATGATCGTACCTACATACAGTATTTTATATTTTAACTCTATGGGGTAGATTCAATTCCCCTGTGCACTATTACCGTTACTACGGTAATTTCAACATAGATTTCTGCTTGCGGCCCACAGAGCCCATTTTAATAAGCATTTCAAGCTGTGGTGATAAGGCTCAGAAACACCATAAATATGAACCTTACGTAGTGGAAAAAAAAAAGTAAAATGTAGATACTAACTTTAGACAACAAATTCAAAATATCTTAAAGGTAAAGTTATCATTTAGTAACCTGTATATAAGCATTATTCAGGCAATATTAAATACACCAACTTATAAGGGGATAAAACTACAACTGTATGTCCATCCTAGCCCTAATTAAGAAGATACGTCTAACTGTATTTTCAATATGGCAACGATCTTTGCCTTTGGCAATCATTTTAAAAGACAGTCCCACAGAGATACCAGTCATCGTGAGAAATAGGGTTTCTACAAAAAAGTACATCCATCTTTCTACATCTCAAAGGCTGTCCCCAGGTCCTAATAGTGATCACCAAGTCAAATAAATTTAATTGGTTACTTTGTCTTTCCCCTTTAATAACTGATACATTGAAATAATTATTCTCATTAATCTCCTTTACTCTTCTATAATATATTTAGAATGGATAATCTATCCCTGTAACTTTAATTTGACAATCCATCTTAAGGTACCATACTTGCTCTCTTTAATGCTCATGTACGTTCATTTTAATAGACAGTATTACCTCTAAAATGATATAAAGCAAAACCTTCACGGTAATGACACACCCTATTCAGTAGGATTTTTCATACATACAAATGTGTCAAACTTATTACTGTTAATATTTGCTATGGCTGTAATTCACAAGATTCATCTATTCATCTAAGTTATTATATAAACCAAGTTCTGTTTTTATTTTCTGCATATGTGTCTCTAAATTGTAATAAATTCAATATTTTAAATTGGATGCAATGCATGTATTTTTGATAAAAAGCAGCATTATGACTTGTGTTTTTTTATTATTATTTGCAAGCATTATTCATCCAGTTACAGTGTGAGTTAGGGGCAGAGCCCGATTAAGGTGAAGGGGCGCCAGGAGCACTTACCCCAGGCTCTCCCTTTGTTAGGTGGCTCTCTGGACCAGCACAGTGGCTTAGTGGTTAGCACTTCTGTCTTACAGCACTAGGGTCATGAGTTCAATTCCTGACCATGGCCTTATGTGTGAGGAGTTTGTATGTTCTCCTCGTGTTTCGTGGGTTTCCTCTGGGTGCTCCGGTTTCCTCCCACACTCCAAAACATACTGGTAGGTTAATTGGCTGCTAACAAATTGACCTTAGTCTGTGTGTGTGTGTGTGTGTATGTGTGTGTGTATGTATGTTAGGGAATTTAGACTGTAAGCCCCAATGGGGCAGGGACTGATGTGAGTGAGTTCTCTGTACAGCTCTGCGGAACTAGTGGCGCTATATAAATAAATGGTAATAATAATGATAAAAATGCTCTCAAAGGGTGCAGCCGCCTTCCTTCATTTGGCCACAGATCTCCCTCCCTCCCCTAATAGTGACCTTGTAAGAGACAGATGTCACATGGGATGTGCACCATATGACAGTTGCCATCCAATGTGTGCAAGGCTACAGTAGAGGAAGACAAAAGAGTCTGCCTGTATTACACAGCACGGCCGGAATAAAGTGTGAGCAAACGTGTGAGGGAATGGAGGGGGTGGTATCCTTCTATAATGTTTGAATGAAGGGTGAGGGGGTATTTTAATATCATGTGTGAGGAAACGACAGGGGGTCTTTATATATTGTGTAAGGGAAGGGAGGGTGATTATAATATAATATGTGAGGGAAGAATGCTGGTCTTGATATGATGTGGGTGGGTGGGAAGTAGTTTATTAATTTAATGGTAGAGTGTGGGTGGGGGCTGATTTAAATTAATTTAATGGGTGTTATTTTATTTGTGGGGTGATGGTGGGCTATTTAATTGTGGATTTCTTTAATTTAATAGTGGGGCCTATTAATTTGAGGTGAAGTGATGGGACCTTTAATTTAATTTAATGCTGGGGTATTTTGGGGCTATTAACTAAGTTTGGTGAGGAGGGCTACTATTAAATGCGAATATGAATTATTTAATGTCGGGGGTGGTCGTGGGAAATAGTTATAGTTATTAAATGTAAATGGTATTGATTTATTGTGAAATGGGTTTATTTATTAAATGTGAATACTATTAATTTAATGTTGGGTTTGGTTGGAAAGAAATAGCTCTATTTATTAAAAGTATATGCTATTAATTTAATGTTAGGACTGGAGGGAGGCCTAATTATTAAACATTTGGTGCTATTGATTTAACACAGCTGCTCGTTGGAGTTTTCTAAATCTCATGTACCCATTTTTTTTCAAAATAGGTCATCCAACATTCCAGGATCCAGACAAGCAGCAACTGAGCTAAAGACACCAGCAGCCACAAGTGGTGAAAGTGACAAGAACAAATAGGAGAGAGCAGGACAGTCTGCCAACTGTCCTGAATCTGGTCGGGCAGTCCAGAATTTGGGTGAGTGTTTCGCTTAGTCAGGATTTGGCAAGGACAGTTGGGAGGTATGTCCTGCTTCACACTGTACTGCTCGTGGTGGTAGAGCTGCGAGCACCTAACAGTACTGCACACAGTAATGGCTGGGATTTTCTTAAAGGAACAATTTTAAATGATCTTTATTTGTTTCTTTTTTCAAACATCACATCTATTTTTTTGTCCAGATAATGGTGTTCACAAATGTCACGCATTTTGTTAGATTATATATATTCTTTGAAATGTGAGGAAAAAGATCTGTTTAAAAATCTGTTTAAACCTATGAATGAATAAAAATAATATATATATATATTTTTATTTTGCCACAATAAAACTCTAACTGGTTAGCATACAACTGTAATTATACACTATAAACCTGCATCACATAAGATATGTAGTGGAATGGTTGCATTCACCATCTCCCCCTCCTATAACAACCGAAGAGGGTTAGCATTTCAACCTGATCAGCCACTGGTGTGCTGTGCTGGACAGCCGAACATGAGACCCCTGTTGCTATGAGTTAACTGTGTTACCTCAGTAGGGATTCTGATTGAAGCCCAGTGAAATGGATGGAAGGGACAGGAGTGGGTACATATTGGCTGGGGATGGAAAATATTAATTAGTTTATACATCCAAACATTCCTGATTGAAAAGGCAAGAGAAAATAGGCCATGACCCTGATTTGTCCAAATAATACCCCAAAGCGCTGATGTCATGCCTACAACTGGAAAGGTTACAGTCTTCGCCCAACAGACTTATGGTTTTCGGAAATCAACATTACCCTTGGAAAATCACTGCTGTTGACAGGTATGTAAACTCACTGTGTATTGGTCCTTTTTAAACACCAGATAGCATACATTATTATTATTGTTTATTTATAAAGCCATATACAGTGGGGAAATACAGCATATTACATAACATGTACAGGGCCAACAAGCAAAATACAGAAAAAGCATTATTATTAGTGTAAAGGAAAGTACATTCTAGTGGTAAACTAAGTATAAATTAATGTTGTATGTACATGTGCTGGAACTGTCAGATGACATACATGAAGTGAGTTGAAGAGATACGTGTTGGGTTTTCACGTCACCTCCTCTACTCCATTCACTATAAAAGAACTGTGCAGGAATACCCAGTTTCCTCTAGGGTTTTTTTTTTTTACTTTGGTGCAACAATATTGTAGTTCTCTGAAATATACCAGTTAACCCTTCCCACAGAGTAGCCAAATGTATTTTTTTTAACAATAAGGTATTTTTTTTAACAATACGGTGTGTAGAGATGCAACACGGGTTGTAACCGTGTTTGTTATCCCGTGTTTGACCCGGGATTTTGATGAGAAAGTGATATTACAGACCAAGCATGAGCCACAAATAAATGGGGTATTCTGTCCTAAAGGGAATGTGTTCTTTATTCTACACTGATGTTAGGAACCCCTCCAGCCGGCACAACACAACCCGGAATCTACTCTGCCAGTCAGGTGTTCACTGGAGCCCCTGATGGTGGGGACAGACTGGGCCGCAGACTGACAGAGGGTCGTGAAGTGCGTACCAGCTGGGGAGAACCCAGGCAAGAGGAGTCAGGTCCACGCAGAGGTCAAGGGCCGGCAGCAGACAACAGTATCGATGAACAAGCTGAGGTCAGGGGCCACAGGCAAATAGCAGAACGGGTAAACAGGCCAAAGATCAGGGTCACAGGAAACACGAGCAAGGTCCAAATCAAAGCCAAGGGTCATACACAGGGAGTCAAATAGAGATATCAGGATACAGGACAGGAACTAGCAGGTTAGCAGACTGGAACACAGGAGCTATAACCGGCAATGAGGCAGCAGACCTCATTGCCTTAAATACCAGTGGCCACCAATCAGAGCCTAGCTCTGAATTAGACACAGCCCCCAGCATAATTAATAGGCTGCATTAATTAGCCCACAGGCTAGAACATATGGTGAGCGCTGCGCCCGGCTTCCTCTCATTGCCGGGACGCAGCGCTGAAGCGTCTTCTCGTTGCCCCGGCAACGGCCGGGTCAGGGCCGGAAGTGACGTCCCGGTCGCCATAGCGACGGCCGGGACGCAGGTGAGTGAGTCGCGGCGGCTGGGCACCGCCGCGGCTCGTAACAACTGACCCTTTCTCATTGCACAGTTTTAGTAGGATAACTTCACAGCATACCGCAAACTGTAGTTAAACATGTGGATATTGGAGCTGCTACACAAGGAGGTGAGGATTCTAACACGCCGCTGGTCTTCCCCAGGGACCCCCGCAAGGGAATTTGGATTTCATGGCAAACGACGTGCAGGTCGTGGGCCCTCCCAGGAAGCTACCCGCGAGGTGGCGGTGAAGAATTGTGGTTGTGCAGGCTGAGGTCCGAAACCGTGCGGACAAGCGGGGTGCCAAATGGGAAGATGAAGCGTAGTCAACAGGCCAAAGGTCAAACCGGGAAGCACAACACAGATCCAAAGGAGTATCCAAGGCAGGGTCAGGGAAATCCGGGTCGGTACACGGTCAGAAGGCAAAGAATCATATAGAAGTGCTGGAGACTAGAGGACCTAGTTACTCTGCCACCCTAATGGTGCCAGAGTCTCCCTTAAGTAGAGGTCGGTAGTCCCTTATTGGTGGGCAGTAGCGCAGTGGTCAGCGTGACTGGCCGCCAAAAGGAAACTAGGAGATGCGTTCTGTTGGCAACGGGCGTAGGGGCGCCTGGCCCGGCCGGAAGGAGCGTCCCGTTGCCTAGGAACGGGGCGCCCTACGGAGGAGGAATGGCGTCCATCCCCAACGAACGAGGAGGTGCTGGGACGACGCCTGACACACTATAATAGAATGATGATAGTAGACTTCACGCTACAGTTAAATCTTGATGGAAAAATTTACTCTAAAATCTTGTTGATTTCCTGCTACTACATAATATTACAAATCCACCTCTTGTCAGAGTAAAACCTTGAATGTAGACCTCATGCTATATTACAATTTTACTTTATAGCTTTGCTACACTTACTATGCAGTTATAAATGCAAATGATAAGTCCATGGGGTATATTTACCAAACTACGGGTTTGAAAAAGTGGAGATGTTGCCTATAGCAAGCAATTAGATTCTAGCTGTTATTTTGTAGAATGTACTAAATAATTGAGAACTACAATCTGATTGGTTGCTATGGGCAACATCCCCACTTTTTCAAACCCACAGTTTAGCAAATATACTTCCATAGCTACCAAAACATTCAACTAAGATAGATTACTATAAATTGAAATCAAGGATAAACAATACTCTTCTATAAGCCACCTGACAACAGCAGTAGTATGGCCAATTATGTTATACCATTGCAATCTGTATCTATCCAATTTCCATTTTCTTATGTAACCCAGAAGCCTGGCTATTGTTTGAGAATGTAGGATTTATATTATTTGTGGTTGTATTTGTATATCATTTCCAAATGCATTGATTTCTATCAAGCTTAGATAGTCAAGAGGTCACTGGTGGACAAATATAGGCACTGAAACAATGTACATCTATATTAATTTACACAAATATTATATATAATGCTATAGGGCTAAGAGATTAAAAAGGGTGTAATTTGCAATACACAGTCCTCAATCAGTCATTCATTTTTTTATTGAAAACCAGAGTAATGAGTACCTCCCTCAAACAATGCCTTCATTTACACTTAATGTATTCAAATCAAAAGACACTTTAATTTATTTGACACTTCATGGATAAATAAAACTATTCAAATTAAGCTCGTCTGTTGAGAGAGTGCTGAAAATATAATTTGCTGCGTGCAGTCAATATAAATTAAAACCTGTAAAAGGTATTGTAGATAAGGCGTGAGTTGAGAAAATATACAGCTACCTTGAAATGTGACACATAATAACTTGTGATTCAACATGATAAAATACACAACATAGCAGAAAATGCAGCATAAGCATTTCATCCTCCTCCCATTTTTCTGTAGGCATCTATCTGTGAAATATCCTGCTGAGGAGATTCTGGTATTTTAGATTTCAATGTATTGGGTGGCTTATAGCATTTGTGACTGGAATATTATTATGCTCCTCGTCAGCTGTGATGTGTAAATTCATATTTTCATTCTAGAATGTCTTTAGATAAGCTTGACTTTTAATGTAAAGAAGAAATAAACCAGAGTAAGCATCAGATATAATTTATATGTGGTGGCTTACTGCAGCGACCTTTTTTTGATAATGTTCAAGTACATATTTGGAAAATAGTAACCATATATAAAATGATCCTCTAATTAGGTCATTTTAATTTTTGAGTATCTACAAAAATTGGAGATACAGTAATCTAGAGCAACATAGGCCAGATCTTTATCCCTATGAAAAATTGTACCTTTATTTGGTACTGTTATGGGGACATGTTAATATTTACTGTAACTCTACCCATAACGAGCTGATCGGAACCCAATGGCTACATTTTTTCAGATACCTTTCAAAGAGAAAACTGTGGCACACATTTCACATAGGGAAACCGAGGGGGGGGGGGGGTTCCTAGTGCCTAAAAAACCCCCTGCAAGCCTAGGGCACTGTATAATTGAGGTGGCTGGACCCTGCCCCCGCTTCACACGGCTCTGCTTGAAAGGGGAGAGCTGCGTGCACCTAACAGTAGTGCATGTAGCATTGCCCATGTATATTATAGGGATAGGGAAAGTTAGAGAGCGACCAAGCACTGTCTACAATTATAGCCACGCCCCCAGGCGTTCTGGTCATGCCCCCCCTCTACAAATCCTGCGTTTGCCCCTGCAGTGTTTTGGGGGTTTCTAATGCATTAATAGAGACATAGCAACCAATTCCCATTAATCATGTTAAACAAGGTGAATCTAAGGTGTCTAATTTGTATAGGTTTGTGGATTTCTCGTGGCAGAACAATGGAATGTGCTTGCAAATCATGTCACTATACATTATTCAGTTGAACTGCATTTCTATCAGTTTGGAAACTTATCACAAAGTGCTCCAGGCCAGTATAAAGAACTAGCAGAAATCTGCCACAAAACATGTCTCAAAATTGCTGTCATCGGGGGTTGTTTTATGAATTTAGTGGGCTTGTGTGCAAGAGTATTATTAATCTTTATTTTCAATCCTTATTAACAGTAGTGTTTATATGTGACAAGCGAAGAATTGTGGGAGCAGATTCCCTTTGTCATATATGCTCCCCCACATGCTTCCCTTGTCATGGGTGTTCCAAGACCCCCACCTCAGATGTTCCTATCCGTTGCATTGTAGTGGAGTAGTGGTCTAGTCTTCTCTGAAGTTTCCACTACTGGTGCTCCTTGTGGTGGATTGGGAAAGCCACATGTCCCTGCTATTGGGATGAAATTCTATCTTAACGGTACAGCTTGAAAAAAAACAGGAATGCCCCACCAGAGTCAGATCAGTTGACAGCTACTAATGCCTGCTATTGCAGCTTTGACTATCTGCTGCTGAAGCTGGTGGCTGCTGGTATTTCTCTTCTGGATCCTGGAATGCAAAATCCCTATTTGGAAAATAGACAGGTGCTAAATACCTCTTGGAAAGCTGAACACACATAACAGTAATACCACTCACAAACATTACAATACATTAATATGACACACACAAACACATAACATTAATATGACACACACATATAACATTACTATTGCCCATATAACATAAGCAATATTATCACACAGCTAACATTAATATTACACACATAACATTGATATCACACATATAGTATTAATATCACAAACATATCATTAATATCACACACAAGCATAGCACTAATATAACACACATCTCTGTACAGCGATGCGGAATTAGTGGCGCTATATAAATAAATAGATGATGATGATAATATTAATATCACACACAAATCATTCTCACTTACATAGCATTAATATCACACACACACACAGAAACACACACAACTTTAATATTATACTCACATAACATTAATATCATACTCATATAACATTAATATTATACTCACATAACATTAATATCATACACCTAACATTCATTTCACACACACACACACACACACATACATACATACATACATACATACATACATACATACATACATACATAGCATTAATCACACACATAGATAGTTAGAATCATTACATTAACACCTCACTAAATCTGCAGAGATTGCTGTGGGAGACTCCTCTGTTTGCACATGTGAGGATGGCTGGAAGTGGGGAGGGGGGGTCCCCACATAGAGGAGAGTGATGGAGACAATCAGATGGAAGGGAGGAAGAGGAGTGTGAGAAACAGGAGGGGAAGATGAAGGGTGGAGAAAAGGGGATAGAATGAGAGTAACTGGATAGCAGAGGAGTCAGACAGAGCAAAGAGGAGGAGGAGTGGATCAGCCTCCATTCCTGACTGGCTGTGTGCCCTTCTGTCAGTCTAGGCATCCTGTTCTAGGCTGACAGTCAGAATACTGAGTCAGTCAGGACTGGGGGACTGATCCCTGTTGTAAGCAGGGCTTTATTTAATATGGTGTCTGGTCCTTGGGGAGGAGCCAGCCACCAGGAAAAGCCAAAATGTCAGGGCCAGCCAGACCAGAGCCCCAGCGCCACCTCCCAACCTGACTCATGGGCCCATGCACACTGCATTCCTTGCACAAATGCAAATGCTACTTCTTTAAAAGGCAATGTTCTACCAAAATAATAATATTTTCTTTTGTGGGAAGTATAATCAGAACACTTAGACAATTGGAATATTATAATGTTAACAGCAGCACAAGTGATTTCAGATGAGCCAACTGCTGTGTGTCCATGTGTAAGGAAGTTTGAAATAAACATATAGGCAATTCAAGCACCTAAATATTAATAGTAAAGACTAGTAATATAAGGGCTCCTGTCACACTGGTGCAGGAAGACTTGTTCAAATACACATTTATATAAGATGATGTTCTATCAAATATCTTGGGATTTTTTGTTTGTGAAGTTGTGTTATGATTGCTGCTGACAAATAATTTTTCAGAGAAACATCAAGAACAAAATGTTTCCTGTTTTGATCATTGATATTAGGGAAATGACATGCTCTGAAATAAGTGAAAACACAATGATCAGATTAAAACAGACTGAATTGTATGCCCTATTAGTGTAGAGAACAAAAAATATCCTAAAATCATATATAGGAAACCTATTTTGTAAACTTCTGGTAAATGTTTAGCCAGTTACAATACCCTGTAACTCCACCCTAATGCATCTCTACCTACCTATTACACACATATATATATATATATTTATAAATCTTAATATTAATGGAACAACTGAACATAGATGTGCTATGTTATAATATACATAAATAAAAAAATAAAGAAAAAAGTGCTTCTACTAATATTCCAAATATTAAATTTCTATTGCCCCTGTAACTGATCACATCCTTGTAATTGTGGGATTGAAGCAATTTTCCCTTTTGAGTATGGCAAGCCCAACAATACATATGTTGGCCTGTTGGCAAAGTAGCAAGCTGTATGTAATCGTTGCCAGACCACGCTAATGGTGCCATGTCCGATTAAACATGTAAGACTGGGAGACTAATCTATCACTAAGCCTATTCTCAGATAGATTCCCTATTTTGACAAAGCATCTGCTGGCCATACAAATGATGCAGTTAATACTGCTGATGGTAGATGCCGAACAGACTTTCCCCTGTACTTTTGTATGGTATCCATTGGAAATCATTCAAAACAGAGAGTGGAGAGGGACCAGAGCCGGATTTAGACCTCATGGTGCCCTAGGCAAGTTATTAGTTTGGGCCCCCCCCCCCCCCAGCCCCCCCACACGCCCCCCCACAGGATGGTTAAAAAGTATTCAAATATAGATTGCACATAATAAAATATATTAACATACCTGATTATGGCATCTATTAACCTGTGTTCTAATCTACTACTGGGCACACTGTGTGAGGAGGGGTCACAGCTGTCAGCACATTGATCCGTCATCTTGCAAGCTCCTCTGCGAGAGAGGAGCTGACACAGATGCCAAAGCCGGACATCATGGCACCGAATCAAGCGCATAATCCCCTCTGGTGACCACAGGTTAAGATTTTGGTGTGAAAAAAAAAATAAAAAGGCAAAAAAATCTGTAACTTAGAATAGGATCCTTTTACATCTCATTCATTAATGCTCCAAACTAATATCAACTTTTACTTCTTATACAGCATCTTAATTCTATATGCACTTTTAGTGGGGGTATACATATTTATAAAAGTGAGTTAGGTGGCTTTTGTGTAAGTGACCTTTAAGGAAAATGCACATCATTCCTTTATGTAACATTGTGCCATCAACCACTGTATTATTCAGTGTTCCTTCTACCTATACCATTTTGATAAATTTAATAGAGGAACAGGAAAATTATCTTCAGTGTCCACTGATCTAACCAGGTTTTCCATGGCTAGGTACTCACCTCGCTCTTTGCAGGGTTAGATCTATTGACACTGCCGCTGCGGTCCGTTCTTACACATGTGGATCACGCAATTAGTGGAAAGGGAGTCTTCGGTTACAGCAATCCCTCACCATTCAGCATGCACCCGGCAGCAGCGGAGGGGGGAGGTACTAGAAGAAGGTAATGATCAGGAAGAGGAGGGACAGATCTCCGCGCGGCTTGCATCTAGTAAGGTGTCTGGTTCCTAGGGAGGAGCTAGCCACCTGCAGGCCAATGAATAACGGTGCTCCTGCGCAAAATGGTCTTTGGCTGTCTGGCTTGTGCCTCCCTGCTAGCCCTTCCCCCGACTTGCGGCACTCCCCCACGAGTCGCGCGGGGAGGGGGCCACAATTTTTTTTTATATTTTTTTTATATTTCCTTATGTCCCCCCCTTCTGGGCCCCCTGAGAGCCGCTAGGCCCTAGGCAGGTGCCTAGGTTGCCTAGCGGTAAATCCGGCCCTGAGAGGGACCACTAGATACTCTCTTTATTTTAGAGTGTATTCATCCAACTTAAAATGTAAGGAAGGTAATTATTCTATATAAATGAATAAGAATTATACATCGGGTGATAGATGTAAAATACTTACCTTGCTGCTATCAGACTAATGTCTGCTATATTTTGAGTGCTATTTTATGCTTTTATACTGGTGCTGAACTTGGCTTTGTTCTGAACCATAATTCTTTGCTGCTATTTTAACATTGATATTTTCCGTGCTTATTTTTAACTGCTTCTGTTTGTGTATGACTTGGCTGTCTTGAACTCTCCTGGCCTTTTGTTGATCGATAGTTAGTCATATTGGTCAGCAACTATAGCTATGTGTACAAGATATGGGGGCAATGGAGTAGTAGTGAATATATTAAGTTCTATGGCAAAGGGGACTGCTAAAGATGACAGCTATGGCTAGTCTGGCTATAGTATCTGACCTATTGTTATCACTGGTGACCATTACAGTAGATTGATATAAGAGATAGATAGATAGATAGATAGATAGATAGATAGATAGATAGATAGATAGATAGATAGATAGATAAATCGTCTCTGGTAACCACCTCTAACTACCGTCTTCAAGACTTCTCCCGTGCTGCTCCCCACTTATGGAATTTCCTACCACGCTCAATAAGACTTTCCCACAGCCTTCAAATCTTTAGATGCTCTTTTTAAAACCCATATCTTATTTAAAGGGGACCTTATCCTCGATAACACTATTCACACTAATGCACCTTCACAACTATCCCAATCTCCACTCTAAGCCACACTCACTCCTCTTGTTTCAGCTGTACCCTCTTCCATTTAGAATGTGAGCTCTCTAATGAGCAGGGCCCTTCATACCCTTTGTTTTCATGTCTGCATTTATTTTGTCTACCTTGTATGTCCTTGTTTTATAATAATAATAATAATAATAATAATAATAATAATAATAATTGTCTAAATAACATAAAACTTTATGTTAAATATAAGAGACATATTTCAAATGACTCAGTCTACAGACACAATGTGATTTCATCATTTAAAATTTCATCAAAATATTTTAGCAATGAGAAAATGTCATGAAATTCTGCTGAAATGTGTTGATAAAGATGTACCATTACATCCCATAGTCCATCTGCAGATATGAAATTAAGCTCAAGTACGATTCCCTTTTTTGAGCAATGCAAAATTGTCTAGAGAATTAAGTAAGTGGTAACTATCCAGAGAATTAGTGTTTAACTTGTGGCTTACATCTCTCATCCAGCTTGGTACCAGCAACGCATGAGACAGTTCCTATGCCCAATTTTAAATTCTCCAGGCTGTGACAAAAGCCAAAGCATGTACAATGTGTTATAATGTCAGGAAAGGAAAATAAAAGAACAGGATAATGATAAACATTTTTTTTTACACATTTTCTTTTTTTTTGTTGATATAAAATTCGAATATTTCCTGGACAATTTTTATCTGTCAACAAGTCACAGTAACACTTCATTCAAAGTGTATTGCACTTAAATGGTACTGTGCCGAAAGAAGAAAAAATATTTATAAATGTATTTACCTTAGGGTCAATTTGAAATAAATATGGCAAAATAATATTCACTGCATGCAATATGAAAGAAAATATCAGTGTTTTCAGGCCCTGAAATATTTTTCAGTCTGCTTATGATATATTGCATATTCAAGCATGCCACAAGTAGAACCAGTCTATCGTTGAGAGATAACTCCCCAGACATTAAATGAGTATGGCATTCAAGGGCATAATGTATGAATGTCCAAAACACAGAAGCAATTTACTCAGAATATTTTGACAGATTTGTGCTCAGTTTATTATACATGTAACCTTCATATAGAATTGCACCATGCATTTCGTTGTCTAGCATTGCTGAATTGGAAAGAGACAATCCCACATAATATATATTTAATATTTGTTATTTTCTTTGTGAAGAGAAAATTCAGATAAATATAATGTTTTTTTTTCATAAGATTTGTTAGAGATTACATTGCATAGGATAAACAGGAAGGTAAAGATGAAAGCAAAATGTTTTTCCAAGCAACATATATTTTTTAAAAGGAAATTGCATTGCAAGGCCCTGGTGACAGTGACTATGGTTGACATCTGTTAGTAAATTTACTGACAGCTAAACATTAGTAAAATTTGAATAACATCTGAGATGAACCACTAATGATTCCTGTTGTAAATAGATAACAAAGTGATATAATAGCAACATATTTAGCTACATATTTGATATACTTAAAAAAATGTGGAGCAACAAAAATGGGGGAGCCACTGTCAGACTCCAGCAGGACCAGATGTAATTTTTCTTTCCAGATCCCTTTTTCTGTACCACTTCCTACCTCACTTGCCACAGAGGTACGTATCCAACCTCCACCATGCACCACCTGTGTGGAAGACATAAAGGAGCACCTTAATACACCAGTGTGTAAACATTCAGCAGAAGTAAAGATATGGGCAGAGTACGTTGCTGTGACAAGGAAAATAGCGACAACACTTAAAGCGACATGAAAATGCCGATTCTTCCAATGCAGACATGTACAAAATAGAGACTTGCTGAAATACTTACAGAGAACATTTCCGACAAGCTTGGTATACAAGCCACCAAGAGAACAAGCCGGCACTGTGATGGTCGTCACTTAAAATTGTGAGTTACATTGCTGCTATTAAGGGGGCAATGTGAGGATCTGGCTCCTGTACAATATTTTTTATGAAGCCTCACATTGCCCCCTTAATAGCAGCAATGTAACTGTCACAATTTTAAGTGCCGGCTTGTTCTCGTGTTGGCTTTTATACCAAGCTTGCCAGAAATGTTCTCTGTAAGTATTTCAGTAAATCTCTATTTTGTACATGTCTACATTGGAAGAATCGGCATTTTAATTTTGCTTTAAGTGTTGTCGCTATTGTAATAGTCCCAATAACGACTACCACCAATAGATACATATACAATAGGAGGCAAAATGAAAACATTGATTTAGAAATCACCAGAGCTTAACGGGAGCCTGCCACCCTTTCAGTTCTGAGACTATAAGCCCAGGCCCAGCTAACGTTTTTCAAAAATGTGTTCTGAACATCAGAGAACACTATTGTAGTAAAGTTTGATGCTTTTAAGAAAAATTTCCAATAGCACCATATTAGCTTAATGTCAATATCTTTTATGTTTTGTCTGTGGAGGTAAATGCCTAGATAATTTGTATTGATTTTGGATATTCTGCTAAATTGCTTATGGTATAGGCAATTCTTTTAGAGTTTCAAGGCCTGGCATGTAATCTAAAATAATACAAACCAATATATAGGAGAAAAAGAACTATTGGGACATTTAGGGGTAGATTTACTAAAGCTTCTAAAAAGGAAATGTCAAGGTGTTGTCCATAGCAATCAATCAGATTTTAGCTATCATTTCTCTAGTGCATTCTACAAAATGATAGATAGAATCTGGTTGGGTGCTATGGGCAACACCTCCATGTTTCCTTTTAAGAAGCTTTAGTAAATCTACCTCTTAGCCCCCAAGAGCGTGAACCAATGTAACCTCACAAGTCAATGTTGTGTACGTTTGCTTGACCAGCCATCTGGATGAGGCCAGTGCCATTATCTTCTAGTATGTGTACAACTTAAGTCCTTTTGTTGGGAGAAAAAATATGTTCTGCAAACCCTTTACTAAACCACCCTTTAAATCAGATTTAAATAATTTTGTCCCATATTAGGAAATCTACTCTACATGTTCATGGCTAATTTTTGCACAAAGACCGTTGCAAATGGCATTTACAGTGTGGGATGCACAGATTTTACATATATGTATATTTTCCATATATTTTAGTGCAGGTTATAATGCATTTTTGTTAATAAAATTCACTTTGTGGTAAGCAATATTACCAGAGTGCAATCAGAGATGCTACATCCAGGAACCCTGAAGGGAGTTGGGTGACTAGGAGGTGGACCAGCTATATAAAGCCAGAGCTCTGTCTATTGCTCGTTGTTAGGGGAAGGGCTACCTGGAGCTTCCATTTACACCTAATTGTCTATGTGTTCTGATTATGACCTGCTATAATCTGCTGTACACTAGCCACTAGATGGTGAGCCCTGCTACACATTAGTCACTAGATGGGTAGTCCTGCCTTATACAATCCACTAGATTGAAAGCCCTACTATATAATAGCCACCAGATAGGAAGTCTTTCTACAGTCTAGTCGTCAGATTGGGTGCACTGGCAGGGGCATTCTACCATTTCTGCAACCTGAGGTGTTGTTTATGCCCACACCCATTTCAGTATCACCACCTTTATAATTACTGGTGTATAATATAGACCACATTCTGGTGACAAGTATAAGATATATAATATAATAATCAGCAGTAGTTATATTCCCCTTACTATGCCCAACAGTAGTAATTGTTATCCCAAACATATGTCATACAGCAGTGATATCCAGTAATTTGATTTGCAATAAACACATCAAATGCAATACCCATTAGTATATCTTGTAATACGCTAAACAGTATTAAACTGCAGAAATATGGCATCTGTAATGCCTAATAATTTGCAAGAAGGAGTGATACCCAGTAATATACCATCAATATTAAAGCTCAGTGCTATGTACATCATTAATAATGCCCATTAATATGCCATCCGTTCTTAAGTTCTATAATCAAGACCTGATTAAGATTTATGTGGGGATTAGGGCAATTAACTTGTGTTGGCTCCCCTACCACAGTTTTGCCCAGGGGTTCTGCACCCATGCTAGGAAGCCATACATTCTCTACATGCTCTCTATATACCAGCAGTAGTAAGAGTCAGTTGGTGCTAACAATGGATATTGTCACAAATCGGGATCTTAGCCGCACTTACCTCATCCGCCGCTGTCATATCACGGCTACCTGGGTCCCTTCTGATCGTCTGCAGCATTCCAATCCTCCACACCTCCGTTTGTAAACAAACACATACTGTTTGTTCTGCTGCATGGGCGCGGCCATCTTTGATGCAGTCAGGTGATCAGTCCAGACCAACCAGATTCTGCAGCTGTGATCACATGAACTGATCAGCCAATAGTTGTTTGGGACACCCTATTTAAACCTGCTGCTGTGATCTGTTCATTGCCAGAACAACACACTTCTCTCCAGAGGATAGTTCTTGGCTCCAGTGTTCCTGTCTGCATTCCTAAGTGCAGTGTTCCTGTCTGCATTCCTAAGTGCAGTAATCCTGTCTGCATCCCTAAGTGCAGTAATCCTGTCTGCATTCCTAAGTGCAGTGTTCCTGACTGCATTACAAGTGCAGTGTTCCTGTCTGCATTACTAGTGCACTGTTCCTGTCTACATTTCCAGACTGCTAATTCCCCTGCTATATTCTACAATCAGCAAGAACATGAGCAAGAAGTTCATCCAGGCTGCTAAGTTCTGTTTCACTCCTGCTCCAGCTAGTCCCAAGGGTCCCGAATCGGATCAAGAAATTCAGATGACCGTGACAGTTTGTTCTGGCCTAATGGATCCGCTAGGGGAACATTCCCCGAGGGAGGACTCTGTCCAAATATTAGCTGAACGCATTGAGAGACAAGAAACTAACATGGGGCAAATTTTGAGATTGCTGCAGGATGTTTCTACACGTATGGATACCTTGCAGTTATTCCGCAGTCAACCATCCCATACTCCGCCTGAGCCAGTAATACCTGCTTCACTACCTACTTCATCCGGACTCCATCTTCCCACGCCAGCTAAATACAATGGCGATCCGAAGAATTGCCGCAGGTTTCTCAACCAGTGTAGTATACACTTTGAATTACAACCCGGGAATTTCCCTACTGCATGTACCAAAACTGCTTATATTGTTTCGCTACTATCAGGGCAAGCTCTGGCATGGGCATCACCGCTCTGGGAAAAATCTGACCCAATTTTATCTGATATTGATAGCTTCCTGTCTACCTTCCGCAGAATATTCGACGAGCCTGGAAGAACAGCGTCAGCCGCTTTAGATATTCTGCGGCTTCGGCAAGGGCAGCAGACCGTGGGCTAGTATGCCGTTCAATTTCAAACACTTTCCTCTGAGCTGTCTTGGAATAACGATGCTCTTGTTGCGGTTTTCTGGCAGGGCCTGTCTGACCACATTAAAGATGTATTAGCATTTTGGGATTTACCTACAACGCTAGACCAATTGATTACCATCTGCAATCGGTTTGATATTCGGTTCAGAGAGAGAGCTCTAGAAAAGAGGAGGCTGAAACACCCCAAGTTCCTCCCTATTCAACGGGTCCGTGCATTGTCTCCTTTCCCTGAAGGACCCATGCAACTAGGCAAAGCACGTCTTTCACCCACCGAGCGACAACGGCGAGTAAGAGAGATACTTTGCTTATACTGTGCCAGTTCCGGACATCTGCTACATTATTGTCCTCGCAAACCGGGTAAACACCCTCCTAGCTGACTATGAGGAGGTGAGCCTAGGAGTGGCCTTTCGCTCCCCACAAGGCAAGGACTGTATTATCCCAGTCACCCTGAAACACGCTCAAGGCTCCCAATACATTTCAGCCCTGCTGGATTCAGGAGCAGCTGGGAATTTCATGTCTGCCAAATTAGCTGCTGAACTAGCCATTCCACTAGTGAAAATTCCAGTGACCATCTTTCTCTCTGCGGTTGATGGTAGCCGTATTCCAGGGGGTACCATTACGCATCAGACTTCTCCAGTGACGCTCCAAATAGGAGTTCTGCATTCTGAATCTCTTACCTTTTTAGTCATCCCAGAAGCCACTAGTCCTGTGGTTCTCGGGTTTCCATGGCTTCAATTGCATAACCCCCATATCGACTGGTCGACTCCTCAAATCTTGGCGTGGGCTCCAACTTGTTTCGGGTCCTGTTTACAACGTGTTCTTCCACATTGCTCCACCTCTGATAAAGAAGTTTTGACAGTTCCTTCTGCCTACCAAGAGTTCACAGATGTTTTCAGTAAGCAGGCTGCTGAAACTCTACCACCTCATCGGGATTGGGACTGTCCCATTGATCTTGTTCCAGGTAAAACCCCACCACGTGGCAGAGTCTACCCTCTTTCTATCCCTGAGACAAACTCTATGTCTGAATATATAAAAGAGAACTTGGAAAGGGGCTTCATTCGTCCATCCTCTTCACCAGCAGGACCCGGGTTCTTTTTTGTAAAGAAAAAGGATGGTGGATTACGTCCCTGCATCGATTACCGAGGTCTCAATGACATTACCATCAAGAACCGGTATCCTCTGCCCCTAATCACAGAGTTATTTGACAGAGTCAAAGGTGCCCAAATATTCACAAAGTTGGATCTCCGTGGGGCCTACAATTTGATTCGCATTAGGCGTGGCGACGAATGGAAAACCGCCTTTAACACCAGGGATGGGCACTACGAATATCTAGTCATGCCATTCAGTCTGAGCAATGCCCCAGCAGTTTTTCAGAATTTCATAAATGAAATCTTTCGGGACTTACTGTACCATACTATTGTGGTATATTTGGACGATATCCTCGTTTTCTCCTCTGATATCTAGTCACATCGCAGACATGTTAAAGAGGTCCTCAGCCGTCTCAGAAGGTATAAACTGTATTGCAAGCTTGAAAAATGCACCTTCGAAGTTGAATCCATTCCATTCTTGGGGTATATCATCTCAGGTACTGGTCTCCGTATGGACCCAGAGAAGGTGCAAGCTGGCCTCAACCATCTACACTAAAGGCAGTACAGCGATTTCTGGGATTCGCGAACTATTATCGAAAATTTATTCGTGGCTACTCTACTGTGGTAGCACCACTGTCACAGATCTCAAACAGAAGTATAGCTAGGAGTCACGAATTTGGTGAAAACACTCTGTGTTTATTTGCAGAGAGGTATTAACAACAGGTAATAAGGAGCAGTGATAAATACCAGGTTCCAGCTGATGCAGAAAGTAGCATGAATGTCCAGAAACAACCAGGTAAACGGTAATGCAGGGTAGCAGAGGGTAGGTATTAACAACAGGTAATAAGGAGCAGTGAAAAATAGCAGGTTCCAGCTGAGGCAGAAAGTAGCATGAATGTCTAGAAACAATCAGGTAAGGACAACAGGAAATTACATCAGGATTGGACAACAGGAAAGGACATCACAGGATGGGACAACAATAACCAGCTATGTGAGCTGGGGGAAACAGGTTTAAATGGACCACACCCAGGTGCATAGAATGATTGGTGAACAGGAAGGTTAACCCCTAATGCACACAATAGCAGCACCTCTGGTGAGTGGAGGTACTGCCAATACAATACAATAATAGGACAAAAAGGCAGGAGCTGCCATGCAAAGCAGCATGTAGCACATAAGCTGAGGGCAGATCGTGACAACCACTCACTGCCCTCACCAGGAAAGGAGCTAATCCTGCCAAGTGGTCTGAAGAAGCCCAAACAGCTTTTCAACTTCTGAAACAAGCATTTATTTCTGCTCCCATACTCAGACAACCAGATTTAACCTGTCCATTCTACTTGGAAGTTGATGCCTCATCTGTCGGAGTAGGGGCAGTTCTTTCCCAAAAACCAGCTGATGAGCAATGGCATCCCTGCGGGTTCTTCTCCAGGAAATTTTTACCAGCTGAACGAAATTATGCCATAGGGGACAAAGAACTGCTTGCCATCAAATTGGCGCTTGAAGAGTGGAGGCATTTACTTGAGAGAGCTCGTTATCCTGTCACAATATACACGGATCACAAGAATCTGCTCTACCTTAAAACTGCACAGTGCATGAATCCACGACAGGCCCGATGGGCACTATTCTTTTCTCGATTTGATATCCATGTCACCTTCCGTCCCGGTTCCAAAAATCGCAAGGCCGATGCTCTGTCACATTCTATGGTGAAAGAGGAAGATTCCATCACTGTGGATCCACGGCCTATTATCAGCCCACTCAGCATCGCAGTCAGTAGACCCGACAATACACCTCCCCAGGGAAAAACTTTTGTTCCTGAGAATCTGCGTAAAAAATTGCTCCAATGGGCACATTGTTCCAGATTTGCCGGTCATGCGGGCATCCGCAAAACTCAATCTTTCGAGAAGCTACTGGTGGCCTACTCTTCATCAGGATATTCAGCAATTTGTTTCCGCATGTGGCAGCTGTGCCCAACATAAAAGTTCAAGACAATCTTCAGCTGGTCAACTTTTGCCTCTGCCTATTCCCACCAAACCCTGGACCCATATTTCTATGGACTTTGTTTCTGATTTGCCAAATTCTAATAATTTCAATACCATCTGGGTTATCGTTGACCGATTCTCTAAAATGGCGCATTTTGTTCCTCTCCGTGGCCTCCCATCAGCACCTGTACTGGCTCAGCAATTTATAAAGGAGATCTTCCGTTTGCATGGGTGTCCTGAAGAAATCGTCTCAGACAGAGGAGTTCAGTTTGTGGCGAAATTCTGGAGATCCTTATGCCAAGCACTACAGATCAAACTAAACTTCTCTTCGGCCTATCATCCACAGACCAACGGGCAAACGGAAAGAGTCAATCAGGACCTAGAAACATTTCTCCATTTGTACATATCTTCTTCTCAAGACGACTGGGTAGATCTGCTTCCTTGGGCAGAATTCGCTCATAATAATCATTATCACGAATCTTCTGCTTCCACTCCATTTCATACGGTCTATGGCCTACACCCCAGGGTACCCTTGTTTACTCCACTTCCTACAGCCTCAGTACCTGCCTCTGAAGTTTTCCTAAAGAATTTTGCAGGCCACTGGCGCCAAGTACGGGAATCTCTACTTAAAGCGTCCCAACGCTACAAAATTCAGGCCGACAAAAAGCGACGAGCCATTCCAAGCTTGAAACCGGGAGACAGAGTATGGCTGTCTACTCGCAGTCTACGCCTCAGAGTTCCATCTATGAAATTCGCTCCCCGCTTTATTGGACCGTTTAACATCTCCCGGGTCATCAATCCAGTGTTCTACAAATTACATTTACCATCTTACCTCAAGGTACCCAACTCCTTCCATATTTCTCTCTTAAAACCATTGGTGCTAAATTGGTTTTATACACCCAAACTGGTTTCTCCTGAAGTGCAGACTGAACATGGTGATGAATATGAAATTAAAGAGATCTTGGACTCTCGGTTTCGACATAAGACCTTACAATATCTAGTCGACTGGAAGGGCTATGGTCCAGAAGAGAGAGCCTGGATCAAAGCTTCTGATGTCCATGCTCCATCTCTCATCAGAAAATTTCACCGCAAGTTTCCAACTAAACCCCAATCTAAGTGTCCAGTGGCCACTCGTAAGGGAGGGGGTACTGTCACAAATCGGGATCTTAGCCGCACTTACCTCATCCGCCGCTGTCATATCACGGCTACCTGGGTCCCTTCTGATCGTCTGCAGCATTCCCATCCTCCACACCTCCGTTTGTAAACAAACACATACTGTTTGTTCTGCTGCATGGGCGTGGCCATCTTGGATGCAGTCAGGTGATCAGTCCAGACCAACCAGATTCTGCAGCTGTGATCACATGAACTGATCAGCCAATAGTTGTTTGGGACACCCTATTTAAACCTGCTGCTGTGATCTATTCATTGCCAGAACAACACACTTCTCTCCAGAGGATAGTTCTTGGCTCCAGTGTTCCTGTCTGCATTCCTAAGTGCAGTGTTCCTGTCTGCATTCCTAAGTGCAGTGTTCCTGACTGCATTACAAGTGCAGTGTTCCTGTCTGCATTACTAGTGCACTGTTCCTGTCTACATTTCCAGACTGCTAATTCCCCTGCTATATTCTACAATCAGCAAGAACATGAGCAAGAAGTTCATCCAGGTTGCTAAGTTCTGTTTCACTCCTGCTCCAGCTAGTCCCAAGGGTCCCGAATCGGATCAAGAAATTCAGACGACCGTGACAGATATGACCTGTGATATGACAGCAAACATTATGCCCAGTTATATACCGGTAGTAAATATTCTCATTAATAAGCACTACAGTAATTTACCAGCAATAGAAATGGACAGTAATACTCCAGTCTTAGATATGTCCTGTAACAAGCACAAGTGTAGTAAAGTCCACTAATAATCCAGTAATGGATGTGGCCAGTAATATTCCAGCGGTAACAGTAATGCCCAGTAATATCACAGCAGTAGATATGCTAAATATTCGGTCAGAAATAATAAGACAGAGTACTGTACTTTTATTAGTTGTGTTATAGATAAGATGCATTTAAGCATCAGGTATTTACGCACTGCATTTACATTACCTGAATTTAGCACCCAGCATTTTTGGATAACTTAGAAATATTTTAAAAGCTACAACACAGATGGTGAATGGTCTGTGATATGCTATAAAACATTGTACCATGTTTATTCCCAAGGATGAGCATAACATCCTTCAGCGCCTTCTAGAGCTTTTTAATAACTATCTCCTTTAAGAATTTACATGTATGCTTTTAACTCATTTTTTCTAAGGACACTGGAAAGCTCTTGCATTTTTTAGGTTTTGAAAATCTAATGCTAATGACCCTTTCAATGTAAAATGTATTATGCAGTTTTGAGTATTCTATTATATACTAAGTGAAGTTTACAGAAAAAGGAATAGGTTTTGAAAAATGGAGGTGGCACTCAAAACTGATGACCTTTTTTCATTACATATGTTATTTAAAATAAATAAAAATACATTTAAGAACATGTACTTTAAAATTAATGTGATTTATATTTTCAGCTAAAATTATGCACAACCAGATTGATAGCAACATGGGTGTCTAAGTGCTGTCACAGCTTCCTAATGAATTTGAAGGCTTTTTGGGGCCATATAGAAACAATTATTTTATGGCTGTGGTAGAGCCCTCAAAATGCTGCATGCTCTGTGTACAAGTTATACATAGTCTTAAAAGAAATGGAGGGTACAATATAACAAGAAAACAGAGAAATGATAAAAACATATAAATAACAATAGGAATAATATTGTGGAACAAATACATGTAAGTAATTTGGTGGACATTTGATGTTCTTTTATCTTTACTTGTATGTCTTTAATTCTTGTGTAAATAAGAAGTCATAATATGTCCCACTGTATCTTTTTCATACCATGTCTCCATAAAGGAGGAACTGCCTTTTTGTTTTAGTTGACTTGTACAGTATGTTATCTATTGTCTCTCTTTTATTTTACTGTATTTCTTTTTGAACGTGTAGACTTTTATTTCTTCTTTTGAAGGTGTGGTGCAAGTGGTCACTCCAGGTTCCCCGAAGTTCCCTTTTTGATAATTTGTAAAGCCATGTGGATCATTATGAAGCCATATAATAATACAAACATGCTCCTTCCCATGTCATTTATTAATACTCTGTGTCTGTAGAATGTTCCCTTCTCTTTAGTGACGGACTCTTTGATGCTGGCACTGCTACTGCAGTAACACATTTTTATGTGGATTAATGAAACTCCAGAAAGGTAGATGATTCATAAAGGTCTGTTACCTTTCAACATGTTGTTTGAGGTGTAACTGACAACGACTTGAATGGGTAGTCATGACAAGAATTGTCTTGTTACAAGTTAACAGACTTTGTGAATCGCTCCTATTGGCGCCCATCAAGGCATACTTTTCATCAGCTTACTTTCCTGAGTATTACAGACTGGAGTGTTCATGCTTCGATTTTGCCCTCTATCTGATCCTTTCCTTTGTCAAAAAAAAGAAAGAAACATGCAATAAATTCCATTAAGTTATTGTACTGACATCAGATAATAGATTCAGCCCGAAAGACTGTAAGAGATGTAAGGAGATGCTTCTATCTTACAAAATGCCTCCAGCCAATGGCAACCAAAACGTACATGTACAATGTATTTAAATGGTTATCATTATTTTGTGCAAATATTGTTGATATTTACAATGTCTAGCAATTCCCCTTTATGCTATTTATTTTAGTAATAGAATTATATTTTGATTTCATAAAAGATGTTGTGATTTACCTTTTCACCCCAATTTGTCTTGGGGTTCCATTTGCTGTCAGTAACTCACCATTACTGACCACTCTTACTGGTGCCACTTGGCTATCAGACACTCACTGACTGTGTTAACTGTGCACTGCTCTATGGGATTAGTCGTTGCTACAACCATGCTTCTTCATCAGCACATGTGAGGGCTGCTCAGATCCCACGTCCATGGGAGGGCTGGCAAATTTTAGCTCGGAGGGCAAGACTCGACTCAGCAGTCGATTAGTAACAATTTAAAGGAAAAAAATGCAAGTGGCCCAGTGACACAGCCCAAGGTAGCCCACTATGGGACCGGCCAGGGTGGGCAGATACCCCTCTGCCCCCCCAGCCTACCCCTATCCACACATCTGCCCTTTATATACCACTTTCACACACATGTTGGCAGGAGGTAATTCAGACCCCTGTAAATTTAAACCAGTGCGGGAATATTTAATTATTTTGAATGTGAATCAGCTTAGACCATGTTCTCAATTCTAACATTGTACCTAATGGCAGGGAATGTGTTTACCCATGTTCACACCTTGCCAGGGTAAGGGTCCTCACTGTGGTTACACTAAGTTTGGGCATGGACATTTAAGTTTAAATCTCCCACCAAAGTGTCTTCATTCATACTAGGCCTGGGGTCTAGGATTGGGGACCCACCAGCACCACTGTGAATGGGAAAAAAAAGTTGCTGCACAACATGGCTGGTTTCGGAGCTATACACAATATACCACTAGGGTAAGTGTTAAAACAATTTTTCACATAACTATTTATATTTTTAAAAACTCAAATATTTGTACAATATTATGTCCAAGGCACACTGACATGAACACAGTATTAAAACCCTGCAGCACATGTGGGATGTTGGCAGGGCTGGATAAAGACAATGTAGGCACCTGGTGTTAGGATTCCTAGTGAATTCAGAACGCGGAAATAGCAGTAGAAAAACCAAGTGTCTTTATTTAGACAAAATATGTAAATAAGGATTCAGTTCATGGCATATGCTGATTTCAAGTAGCAGAATTAACAGGTATACTCCAATTCACATGTATGATCAGGTGTGATGAATAACAAGAATAGCCCACAGAAGTAACAGATTCCAAGCAATGATTTAAATGGCAAATACAGTTCCAAATGCAGGAACAAGTAGATTAAGTTACCCAATTGCTGGGAGGCACGAGGCACCAGATTAGGGAGGCTGGGATTAGGATTTCAGTTAGCCAGAGGCACAAGGCAGTCCAAGGAAGCAGGACTAGCTGAGTCCAGTGACCAGTCAGAGTTCAGGGCAACAAGCACACAAACAGAATCCAGTTTCCAGGCCTTTGGTCAGGGTCATAAACCAACAACTATAATCGGGTAAACAGGCAGAGGGTCACAATGAGAGATCTAGACAGCAATGAAGCAAACTAGAACAGGGTATAAACAGGAGACACGCAGCAGCCAGGTATAAACGATGAACTGCACAGAAGACAGATTGAGGCAGGTATATGAAGTTGTGACACACGTGCTGGCACTTAATCAGGTAAGGAGATTAACTCCTACAGGCAAGATGTGAAGTTCAAGGGCAAAACAGCAGCACTTCTGGTGGAATTGAAGTACTGGTTTATTCTTCCCCAATTTCTCCTTTTTTATTTCTTTCTGCTTTAACATTTATTTTGTAGGTATTCTCTTATTCCCCCCTTTCTCCACTTCCTTTTCTAAGTATCCCCGCTTGTGCTACTCGATCCCCCACTCCTGGTAGGAAGATGCTGCGCTCTAAGAGACCTCGGGTTGCCCCGCATTGCCTCATTGAGGCTTCCCGGGGCCCCTTTCCTGTGACCAGACGGCGAGTAAGGGTGAAGGACTCGCCGCAACTTTCCCCCAACCCCCCCTTACTTATCGGGAGCTGGTCAAGCGAGGAGGGTCAGCTTTGTTTGCTGCTGCAAAGACGGTATTGGCACATGCGTGACGGTATGCACTCAAGCAGGCAAGAGATTGGGCCATGGCGCTTGTGCAGATGGTCCCGATCTCCACAGCTGCCATGTAAGTGCCCGCGGCTGGTTCCATTGCCACCAGTGTTAGCCAGGTTGGTGTTTTTCTCTGCCCCCGAGTGAATAGCAGAGTTAAGCACTAGGAGGGGAGACGCAATTTCTCCCCTGTTCACAATTCATGTTGGCCTTCATGACTCTGGCATGCAGGGGGGATCATGCTAATACATCAGGCTTGCGTTCACAGCGCACCTGTATCTTGTTTCATCAATTCTATTCCTGGCAACAGTGGTGGCAGTGCTTTTGGCATCCCACCACCCAACCCTCCAATTTAGTCCCCTAAAATACTGACAAGAGTGGTGGCTTCCTGCGCCTGCTGCACATACAGCTGACATGGTTCTATTAAAATCAGTGCATATTCCTTTCCCCCTCCTTCCCTCGCAGCGCAAATTCTCCTTTCTCCCCAGTGTGGAACCCCCACCCCTTATCTTCTCAGCTTTCAAGTTTTTCTGTCCCCCCCATGTGCCCTAATCAATCATCAGCTACAATTTCTGGTGCATCTGAACGAATAGTCCCCTCTTCCACCCTCCAGGTTCTTCCCTCTATGCTATCTAACAGGCTTATGCCCCAGCAGAGCACTGCTTTTCATACGTCCTCCTCAGTTACATCATAGGCCCCTCTTTCTCGTGGCATTCCACCATTGCCTACAGGCCAGGCATTCAGTGGCGCATCTTATCCCTCGTTCTCACAGCCCGCTTTTCAATGGTAGAGTGTTAGTTCGGGCTGGTTTCCATTTAATCAGAGTGCCGCCTCTTTACCTTGCCCATTTCCGAGCCAACCTTTTGGTTTTCCTTCTTGCTATCCCCCTCTGCCTATGGCCCCTATTTTGCTGTTCCTACATGTCAACGCAATACGTTATATAACACAAGTGCTCCTTCTCCAACAGTTATATTCCCTTTAGTGTTAATGGGGTCAGTATGTAAGGCAGACAGCTGCTTTCAGAAATATCCCCAGTGGTCAATTTAAGAGACTTCGACGAAATTGTACCCAAAAAGATTTCTACCTTAGACAGAGTGAGGAACTAAAAGAAATATTTTTAGAAAGGAATTATAATGAAAAGAGCTGTACACCAAGCTCTAGAAGATGTCATAATACTAGATCAAAAGGATCTATTAGAATACAAACATCCTAAACCATCTTCTAATATGGACATGTATTCATAACCAAGTTTAATAGTAATAGTCAACCTCTGGAAATGTCCATTACGTAACATTGGCATATCCTAAAGATGGAAAAGGAAATTAATTCTATTTTACCTAACAAACCAAAGATAGTCTACAGAAAAGCAGAAAATCTTCGGAACCTCCTTACTAGCAGCTATATCCCTGTATCCAATACCATAGCTGAAAAAAATTCCACCCAAGGATTTTTCTATTGCAACATATTATTATTATATTTGCTGTAGGAATAAAGGCACACCCAGTACTAAACCTATTACCAACATTATATCTAACACCAATCAAAAATCATTCTCCATTAGAACTCATCTAGATTGCGACACAGAGGGCACTATATACATGTTGGAGTGCCCTTGTGGACTCCAATATGTAGGTTGAACCAAAAGGAAATTGAAGATCCGGATATTGGAACACATTAACAACATTAAAAAAGGTCTCACTACTCACAGTATATCTAATCATTTTCTATTACATCATCAGTCCAACCCAGCAGAACTTATTTTTTCAGGTATACAAAAAGTTAAACATAACTGGAGGGGAGGAGACTTTACTAAATACATCTCACAAGTTGAATTCAATTGGATTTTTCAACTACAAACCCTCGCACCCAATGGTCTTAATCTTGACTTTGAACTAAGTTAATTTCTAAATTGAACTTCATTTTATCATTTTATATTTATCCTCTATTCATTTTTTTATACATCAAAATGAATTGCCATATATCGAGTGAATGTGGCTCTAGCTTTTTATGTGTCAATAAATTTGCTTTTATTTGGAAGGCTATGGAGAGTATATATAGGCCCACTGTTACCAGTAAGATTATCCTTGAAAAAGTCCATTCAGTGGATGAAACGCGTAGGTTTGCTTGTTTCCATACTCCACACTTTTTTCCCTCGCTACGATCCATCCACTTCCGGTTTGCGGTCCACATGTGTTCCACCATCGGAGGACACGGTCTGTTGGAAGTGCACAGTTTGAAATTGCCTCACCTCACAGCGGATCGCAACAAGATTTTAGGGACAGTGTTTAGGGTAATTTTTCGAACCTGCCCTCAGCGGCTATTGACTTTTTATGTCTCTTGATGCTACCCTTAACTATTCATGAAAAGGCCTATAAACAAACATACATAAATACTATATATTTGTTAGCTGTGAATTTCTTTTCACTTACATGCTTACCAACTCTGTTTTCACTTTGGGCTTCCCTTTTTGTTGTATTTATATTATCTTCCAAGGAAGCAGCATATATTTTTCCCTCAGAAAGCACTCACTATTTCTATATACAGCTGCTTTCACCCCATCAGTATCACGGGTCAACAGCACCGCTCAGTTGGCTGCTGGCGGTGCAGGCCCTGGGCTGGGTTATGCGTCCACCCTGGCGGCTCCGCTGGTTACTTCCTGCATGGTTGCATCAAATTTACCTAGTATGGTTCAGCACTCGGCTCAGCTTGCAGTTGCCGGGTCGAACCTGTCAGAATTCAATCTGTTATTGGCTACTTCAACCAAGCCAGTTGTTTCTTGGAGTGCTGCTCATGGCCCTGGGAGCTCTGTTTCTGCTTATTCCTCTGCAGGTTTCGACCGTGCAGATGACATCATGATGCGGGAGCAGGCACACTTCTAATGTTGAAGCTGCATCCACGTCGCAGAGGGTCTGTTGCAGCCGATGAGCATAGCAGCAATGTTTCTGGTGGTAGCTCGGAGTCTGGCTCTTTTTCCTATGTGAGTGAGGTTCCCAGGAGATCCAGAAGTGGGAACAAGAAGTTAATAAGGCTGCTGGAGAGAAAGTTGGGTGGTGCCCGCCGCTGTGCTAGGGATGCAAGTGAAAGCTCCCTAGGCAGAATAGCGGATGATGTGGTACACTGTTCTAATACAGCTATCCTTAGGGACATTAGAGGTAAGGTGTGCTTTGTGGATATGTTTGCCATCACAAATAAGGCAAAGGGTGCTTTGGCTGCAGTAAAGTCATGCTCCAAAATCGGTGAGGAAGCCTATTGGAGTTTTTCAAATTGGTTGGAGGGTATCCTTGTCTTTGATTAGTGTTATCTAGAGAGCAGGCTGGAGGAACATATGAATGTCATAAAATACATTTGCTTGATTCAAGGGATGGATGCACACTCGCTCTAGAGGAAACATGTGGAGGTGTTATGATGAGGCATTCCGCAGGATGGGTTGCTTGTTATGGATCTTGGATGTAAGGATGTGGAAGTGTGGCTGTAAGTAACGCAACCTAGAACAAGAGTGCATGATGTGGTTGGGACGAGACGGAGGCAAAATCCAAATAGATATGGGCCGTCCTTCCGGGGCAGATGATTTGCCTATAACGGAGGTCAATGTGGCAGAGGGGCAGCCTGTAGATATAAGCACGCCTGTTCCGCGTGTGGGAGGACATCCTAGGAGAGAGTGCAATAAGAGGAGTGGCCCAGTGCGCACAGAACGACACAACGCAGGGGTTCCTGCTCGTTAAGGCCTTTTCACCTATAATTTTGTCTGAATTGGGTAAGTGGTTGGGCTGGTATCCCAATAGAACGGTATGAACATTTTTATGGAATGGCTTTGTTAATGATTTAGGTTGCCAGTTAGTGGGAAAGTGCACATTGGTTCACCTAGAAATTTGAAATCAGCTATTGATAAGCCGTTAATTGTGCAGGAGAAAGGAGGTGTCATTGGGTAGAATGTGCGGCCCTCTATCTTCCCCTCCTAAGCGAGGTCTGATTCTTTCACCAGTGGGCATTCTTCCAAAAAAGGAATTAGGCAAATTCAGGCTAATCCAACAGTTGTCCCATCCTCCTGGTATGTCCTTGAATGATGCGATTGTAGAATCTATATGTTGGGTTGTCTTTCAATCCTTTGAGGATGCTTTGTTGATGGTGCAGCGGTGTGGGTCTGGCGTGTTACTGGTGAAACTTGATATTGAGTCAGCATTTAGACATTTGCGTTGTATCCTTCTTCATTTAGATATATGGGGTTTCCTTTACCAGGCGGTTATTATGTGAACAAATGTTTGCCTATGGGTTGTTCTGTGTCATGTGCATTTTTTGAATGTTTTAGTACTTTTTTTCATTGGTGTATTATTGCCAGTTCTGGGCATCAGAGTGTGGCCCATTATTTTGACGATTTTCTATTTATTGGTCTGTGTGTTTCCATGGTCTGCCAGGATTTGTTGTTTTCTGCCCAATCATTGTGTCACGGGCACTAGGAGTTTTTACCCAGGGATCACCAGGTGGTAGGCTTACCAGAGCAATGTAGATGGTAGTAGGGTACTCTGGTAGCAGGGTGATCACGGAACAGAAGATGGTGGATGATGAGATGCTCAGGAAAGTCTATGACTAGCAACACTGGTAATATGGAGGTAGTAGTACACGAGGAACTGTATGGACAAGGACACGTGAAGGTAGTCAGTGGTCTGCGATAGCAAGTTGTACCACTGCTATAGTGAGGAGGAATGTCCAACAGAAGCGAAGAGGTGAGAGAGTCAGCGGTCTGCGGATAGCAAGTTGTACCGCTGTCGGAGTGAAGGAATGGAATCCAAGTGGAGGTATCCGGGGAGTCAGTGGTCTGCGATAGCAAGTTGTACCACTGCTGTGTGAGAGGATACTGGAACAGGTGATACTGGAAACAGGGATCAGTGGTCTGCTACTAGCAAGTTGTACCACTGAATATATATGTGAGGAGGTGCACGGGGAGAGGCTGCAACACAGGATATACACAGGCACCTTATACACAATCCACAGTAACATGCACAATATATATAAATGACTGAACAGCTCTGCAAATATAGAAAGTCTCTTGAAGTAGTCCAGCACAAGTTAACACAGTCAATGATGGCAATAGACTCAGCGGATAGCAGACTCCAGAGGAGAACCAACACAGTCCAGCAAGATATGCAATACACCAGCACAGTCAATGAGAAGTATGCATACCGTGGTTCAGAAGCAGGCAGTCCGATAGGAGTGCAGCGATACCTGAGCGGCCAGAGGCCGGCTGGGTGAGAAGTCCCAGGATAGATGAGGCAGCGGTCTAGTAGGTGCAGCGCACAGGTAAGTAGACCAACAGGGATACGAATCCACAGGAATCAGTAACACGTGGAACTGGACTCATGGAGGACCCAGGAGAATGGAGATGATCCAGCAGAGGAGTAGTTGATGAGATATAAATCCAATGCTGACAGGAGGGTAGAGACCAGCGGGACACGTGAAGGCGTGGAGAGCGGATCAGCAGTAGATGGGTGATAGCGCGGTCAGCAGCAGCAGGACTCTGCGGTACACGGAGGTAACCAGTAGCAACCAATAGGTGTCAGTAGCGATGGAACACGGGAGAGCAGAGTAGACCAGGAGCTGTTGATCACGGAGAGTAGCGGATGGCAATGAGAGCAGGAGTCTCGAGGAAACACAGGAGAGCTGAGAAGAGACTGCAGTGCACAGGGGCAGCGGATAGGAATCAGCTAACTTGTCACGATGATGAACACAGGCGAGTTGCAAGCTGGAGGCTGTAGTGCACAGAGACAGCGGATAGGAATCAGCTAACAGTCACAATGATGAACACAGGCGAGTTGCAAGCTGGAGGCTGTAGTGCACGGAGGCAGCGGATAGAAATCAGCTAACAGTCACGATGATGAACACAGGCGAGTTGCAGGCTGGAGGCTGTAGTGCACGGAGGCAGCGGATAGGAATCAGCTCACAGACTTGATGAGGAACAGGTGAGTGAATGTGAAGTAAAGGCTGGAGTGCACGGAGGCAGCGGGTAGGAACCAGCCAACAGTCACAGTGAAATATAATAGCGTGATGTGGATTAGAGGACTGTAGTGCACGGAGGCAGCGGATAGGAATCAGCAAACAGTCACCATCATATGAAATAGCGTTGAAGTGGTTTGGAAGACTGTAGTGCACGGAGGCAGCGGATAGGAATCAGCAAACAGTCACGATGATACAGTTGATGGTAGAAGTGGTATGGGAACCACAGTAGTAGAAGTGGTTTGGAAACCACAGGGGTAGAAGTGGTTTGGAAACCACAGGAATCAGCAGCGCTGAAAACACGAGGAATACAGGAACACCTTCAGAGACTTATAGGGAATGAGACTCCAAGATCAGGCAACGTGGTGTTGACCACAGGTGCTTAATATAGGGAGGTTGCCTGATCTGCCAATTGAGTTAAAGGGACATACACTGAAGTATAGGAAAGGGCTGCGCATGCGCAGACCCTCAGGATGGAGGACGACCACGGTTCCTAAATGTCCGGGAAGAGGCACTCACGGTCCGGTTAGTGACACATTGTTTAGGGTCATGGGGGTTCCCGTTGCAGCAGACAAGTCGGAAGGGCCGACAGTAAAATAATCTTATTTAGGTATTGAGATTGACATTCCAGCTGGGTTTTGTAGGTTACCGAATGAGTAAGTAGCTAAGTTGCGGAGTATTCTGGATGTGTTGCATGGAGTGCGCAGGTTGAATCTAAAGCAAGTTCAATCACTGCTTGGCCTTCTTAATTTTGCCTATCGTTTTTTTCCAATTGGAAGGGTTTTTTGTTGCAAGCTGGATAGGGCTACAGCTGGGGTAACTAAGGCTCATCATTTTGTGAGGCTCTCTAAGGAAATGAAGGATGATTTGCCTATGTGGCGACTATCTCTGGATAATTTCAACAGGGTTTTTTTGTGGACTCCTCCTCTCACCAATAATGTTGAGCTTCAACTTTTTACTGATGCTGCAGGCTCTTCTGGGTTTGGGGCTCATTTGGATGGTGAGTGGTGCGCTGTCTTTGGGCCCATTTCTTGGCAGCAGGAGGGCCTCACAAAGAATGTTTTGTTGTTAGAATTGTTTCCGATAATTGTTGCGGTGGAATTGGGGTAGGAACATAAATTTCTGGTGTGATAATTTGGGGATTTTACATGCTATCAATAATCAAAGAGCCATCTTTCCTCCTGCTTTGAGGTTACTGAGATATATGATTTATAAATGTTTAACGTTTAACATTATTTTTAAGGCAAGACATGTGCCTGGGTCTTCTAATGGGATTGCGGATTTCATTCTCTAGCCCCTGATGCTAAAGATGTTGGTGTTCCATGCCCTGATTTTGTCTGGCAGATTATAAGTCCGGTATAGAAGACCTTGCAAAAAATGCGGTAGCCTGGGTACTTTGAAGAAATATAAGGATGCCTGGTCAGATTGGGAAGGCTTTTGTTCGTCAAGGAAGGCCGGAGGTAAAACTGTTGAATAGCGCATTCTGTCTTTTATTTGGCATTGTTTACTGTTGGAAAATATAAAGCATATATGGTGACGGCCCTGTCGGGCTGTCCTTTTTCTTGCAGCTTAAGGATTTTCGTGATGTCACTAAGATTTTTCTAGTTCACCATATGTTTATATGTTTTTAGTATTCGTTGTTGTTTTATGTTTACTCTCACTCCATGTTACAGGTCATCAGCGGGATGTCAAGATGGTTTGCATGGTTGGCCATTCATTTGTATTTTGGGGCAGTAAAAGTTGTGACTCGAGCATTTTTACCCGTGCTAATTTAGTTAGATGGTTAGGCTTTAAAAGGTTACGCTGGGCGTCATTTTTAAAGATTATTTTTGATAGCGAGGCCAAGTTTGGCCGCCGAGACATTCTGATAATTCATTTGGGGGGGACCAATTTGGGTAAGTTGAAAGGTTTAGACCTCATTGACCATATTAAAGTGGATGTGGAGGTCATTAAATCGCATTGTCCAGCAGTGCACTTAATTTGGTCAGATATCATCCTTAGAATTAATTAGAGAAGAGCTGATAAACCAGCTCGTATTGAAAAGGCTTGCTCAAAAGTTAATAGAGCAGTAAGGAAAAGTTATCAGTTACCCTGAAATCAAGGCCCGTTTTACGCAGTTCTATAGGGCAGATGGTGTGCACTTGTCGGATGTGGGAGTATCTTACTTTGTTGAGCAGATTTTTTGTTTTCTTGTTCGGCTGTGAGAGGTCAATTGGTGACAGGCTTAGGTTCCTGGGGTGTGGGAACCTAGCTGTGGCGGAAAGCACTCCAATCAGCGGCCATTAGGACACATTTGAGTGGCATGTTTGCCATTCTCCCCTAAAAGAGATTGGGCAGTTAGTGAGAATATCCCCTTGGGGTTATGGGGCTCCGCTTTGGCCTGTAACACCTAGTAGTATCCCAGTATTTGGTTCAAAGTTTACAGCTTATGGGTGTGGTTTAAGGCTGATTGGTCTGCTTATATTTGCCACCATTTAAGTAAATTTAATCTTTCAATAAATTTCTATTTCACCAAACAAGTGTCTTGTGTGGTTATTTATAGTGTATATTTACACCTAACTTTTGTTAGGTGTAAGAATATTAAGAAAAGAAACACATCAACTGCTAAGCGGATTATGGGGTCTAGATATGTAAGTGTTCCAATTTTCTGCTGAAAATTTGGACATTTGACATTTGTTAGTAAATAACCTCCTGCTTGGCACTATAAATAATGTAGCATATGGTATTCTGGGACTTAGTGTCAGGAAGAGATATCCAGAGAATTCCAGAATCCTAAACCTGAACAGTAGGACTGCATGGGTACCACATCCAGGACACCAATGTTTGAGATATGCTCACCCCTGTTGGCATCTGTAACAGATTAACATCTTAGAGAAATTAGAATTGGGCTGTGTGGGCAACACCAGAGAATTTGTATTCAAAATTCTCCAGTATGATGTGCCTGGAGAAACATTGATTTCAAGTGCTGAAGGGGATAAATATCTTCTGAAATGCAGTATCCAATTCCTTTGCATTGTCTCAACTAGCTGAAGGTCAAGGATTATGAGTAAAATCTACTGTATAACAGACGTTCCAATTTAAGGAAATCATTTTCATATTCTGTAGTTCAGATATGACAAAAAAATCTAAAAATACTTTTGAAAGGAATGTATAGTCTATAGATACAAACTTCATAGCTCTCAATTGTGTATTAATGATTTAGAAAGTACATATGTAAAACACTTAAAGTACATGAGCTCAATTTTAAATGAATAACAGTTGTTTATGGCAAATTAATGTTTTTATGCTAACAGAAGCACAAGAATATTTCCATTCTCTGGAGTACATGACAGACAATATAGTTATCTACAAGATAAAGGACCTTAACACTTATTATTCCAATCTCTGTTAATACTTTATTTAACAGGAAACATTTCCAGTGGAATATATGTGATTATCTATTGGCAGTCTTAGACCCAGCCAAAATTCTATATGCCTGAGGCATATAGAGCTCTATATTTTTAAAAATGGGCAAGGCCATGAGATTCTAAGCAATATCATTGTCATGACAAACTTTTAGATACATCATTGGGTATACTTTTTATATTATTGAAATACTGAATGTAAAAATTCTATAACTAATGTCTGCCCAAATTAATTTTAAAACCTGATGGAATCCAATAGTGTAATATTCCTATTTTTTCATGAGTTCAAACTGCAGAAAAGATTCCAAACCCTAATTTTTTTTATTTAAGTCAGCAATTAAGCCTTATCACTTTTGCCAAATCTGACACCAAGTTGTGTTAATCTATAAAGACAGAACATTACAGTTTAGAAAGGATAATCTTGGGAGAAATTTGCAGCAATGATCACTATATGTTTTTATTTTAATATAGTTAGATGATCATTAGTTGGTATAGTTAAACCATTATTTTAGTTTATTTATTTGATCAATATAGCATTTAGTCTTTAAATAGGAAAAATTTACTTTTAGAGTACACAAAATATATGTCAAATGCAATGGTACATGTGATCATGTACCTCGTGTGTGTCCCAATGCTACCTAAAGATGAACATGTTGAAAACTGAACTCAACTGAACTGAATCATCTTCCCTACTTCTAGTGTCTCCAAACCCCTTCAAATCTCTCTCACCATGGACATTGCAATACTGTCATCTGTTCCTTAAGTACGCTTCCTGTGTGCCACCCTTGACTCCATCCTCTTCTTCACTCTCAACATTCATTCTTTCTCTCAAGCACGTTGCTTCCACTTTATAAACATGACCAAGATAATACCCTTTCTCACCCTAAATGCTACCAAACTCTATTCTACTCTCTCATCAACTCCAATTTGACTACTGCAACCTCCTACTGTCTGGCCTCCCTCCCACCTCCTTACTCTCGATACTGGATCCCCATTCATTACAGAATCAAATTTAAACTCCTCACCCTCACCTACAAAGCACTCATGACGAGGCCTCAACTCTGCACTGATAACAACATCTCTCGAACTCCTAGACTACTCCTGTTCCACTTCCCACCTATACACTTTCATTCTTATTTAGACTTTCCACTAGCCTCCAGTTTTACATCACTCCTTTTAAAACCCACCTGTTCATCAAAGCCTGTCTTTGCCCATATTTTCATCCGGTGTCACCCCCCTCTTGCTTCAACCTTGCCACTCCCTGTTAGATTGTAAGCTCTCACAAGTAGGGTCCTCTCTTCTCCTGTCTTTTGGCTCACTGTTGCCTCATTATATAATGCCTCTTGCAAATGCAGTACAACACTTTTTATTATATACCTTACCTTTTACATATTATGTACAATATTATATCTAATTTCTTGCTATTCTTGCAATTATATTTCTAGAATGTTCTGCATATTGCATTTGACTGTTTTGAATAGTATTTTAATAGTTGGTCCCCTACATATATATAAATAATAATACTTTTCTTTAGAACAATTTAGGAAGAATGTGTGCAAGAGGGGCTGTAAGTTTCTATTATAAGACTAAAGACATGTGACATTGTTGATCCTCAGTGATTGTCTTCATTACATTCGATGCACTTTGATTGGCTTGATTCTCCAGGGGGCAAATTTTGGCAAATCACTGAAATACAACCAAATTAATTTACCTGATTTAGATAGATAGAAAACAGCGCAGACTTAGATATCAGGCTGCCCGTGTGCAGTTACTCCTATCCACAATGGAGTACAAACAAACACAATATTTATAATACAATCCCACAACAACAAATGGTGCCTAGTATCATAAAATCACGAAGACATATACTCGATCCTCTCGTAATTAAAACCTGGTAAATCAACGTATGTTTGACATATAAACAAAAGCAGTCAAGTATAGTAAAGAAACTTTTAAGGGCACTTTCTCCAAGTGGATATTTACTTTTCAATAGTTATATATTAATTCTATATCGTCTGAATCCACACGAAAACCCCTTAGGGAAATGCACTTACCAGAAGAAGGTAGTGCAATAGCGTATATATAACTCCACAACGATCAATCTGTTTGTTCGGCGGTCATCTCAGCATGGAATACTCCAGATAACGCCCTCTCCTGTGGCTCCAATCATAGGGCAGAAAAAAAGGGGGGTGGTCACTCCCTCTGACTCCTCGCTGATCCACAAACCTATGCACTTAACAGCAGTTTTTCTTTTGCGAGCTTGGCAAACAACTTCAATGTATTTCTCCCACAATATTATCACTTTCTTAGATACAGGTGTATCGGGTGTCTCGTAGTAAAGATCAGCCGGATATCATAATGGACGGGGAAATACAAGAAAATGCTAATAGTGCATTAACTCTTACATAAAAATGTTTATTAAATAAAAAGGACATACATATTGCTCAATTCAATTAAATCCTCTCATCCGATGTACCCTTACCCGCATACAGAGCCGTAACTAGGGCGGTGCGGGCGGTGCCGTCGCCCCGGGCGCAAGCCCAAAGAGGGCGCAGCAGCCGCCCGCTATCTAGCTCTGCTGCCAGTGTTAAGAAAAGCCTTTGACTTCCGAAGTGGAACGCATGTGCATTCCACAGGCAGGAAGTTACAAATACCGAACTTCCTGTCTGTGGAACGCACATGCGTTCCACTGCAGAAGTCAAAGGCACATCGTGAGTGAAAGGCTCCGCTGCCAGCGTTGGACTGGCTTGCGGGAGGGGGGCGGCGATGATTGATCAATCACTCCGCCCTCTTCACTGGTGGGGTGGAGGAGGCTGGGATATAGACTGTACTCTTCAGCTGTGCGCTGCCTTAGTTAGGCACAGCACGGCTATGTACTTTTTACAGGCACAGTCTTCTGTTGTTTACATGTGAATGCCCCGTCCCCGCTTCTGACCACATGTATCACAGGAGAGCTTCTGAACCTACTTCCTGCCGGCACTATTATTGAGTGGCTTCATCTGAGGTGCGCTGGGGCGCGCTGTGCAGTAGAAGTGGAAGTGCTCAGAGGCTCCTTCAGAATGAATGGGTCACTGATGTGCAAGGTATGGTCCCCCCCTTTCCTTCCCTCCATGTTTGCCAGTCTGTCTTACTGCTGCTTGTACCCTAATTTGGTTTCTCTATCGCCCCCCTCCTGTCTCCCCTTTGTTTCTATAACAATGTCTTGAAATGCTTTGTATAAGCAGCAGTTATATATAAATGTTCAAATGTGTCATCTCAGATATACACAGTGTGCTGGGCATTTATAGATCAGTCAGAGTTATTGTGTTATTTTATGCATTATAGTATGTCCACAACAGGTCAATTAACTGATATAATGCACTCTTTATACAACAATAAATATGACACCTGACAAATTTCCCATATGTAAAGGACACTACACATGCACTGCTTCACTTACAAATCTACTATATTTATATCTGCCTAGCTGCCTAAAGTCTCTCAATCCCAGCAGTCAAATCCCGCCATGGTTGTCTGTCCTACCCTGTTTGATTCTGCACCTCTCTTTGTTTCGCTATGTGTAGCTCTAGCCCTCTCCCTACTCCTTGTCACATATTTTCCCCCATTCTCCCCTTGAAGGGAGCCCAATCACTATTTCTTATTTTATAACGCCAATATCATGATAATATTAAAAGTAATGGGACCAACAAATAAACGTTCATGTTATGCCACACAATAGTGCCCCCGGTTCATATTATGCCACATAGTTGTGTCCCCGAACATATTATCCCTTATAGTTGTGCCCCCTGTTCATGTTATGCCTCACAGTTGTGCCCCCATTTGCAAGGTCTGCTTTGTCATAGACCACACTGTGGTGCTATATGTTATCCTCTGTGGGCTGACCACATCCCCTTTAATGACTGACCACACCCCTCTTGCAGTTGGCCGCACCTCAATATATTGGGCCCCTATCATTGCATTCCCCCGGTGGGTCCTTTATGTCCCAGTCCGACACTGTCCGCTGCCATACACCGCTGCGTTGTGTCTGCATTCTCCTCCAGGTCTGCTGTTTGTCCCCTCCCGTGTCGGCAGGTCCTCATATGTAGGGTAAATCTCTCGCCCTCTCACTCTCCCTCTCTCCCCCCCCTAAGGATTTCAACTCCATCTACCACCAATGTTTGTTTCAGACACAAGGATAAGGCATCACAATTTTTTTTCACAATATATTAAACTCACTTCAACCTACACATACTGTAGTATATCAGTTACATTGACCCATTATACAAATAAAACACACAATTTAGTATCACAATTCTTATTTGAGTATTAAGTGCATGAAATATTAGAATACCTATCACTATATATTTTTTGCATGCTTTAAATAGTCATTAGGGCAGAGAGTCGGTTGTTAATTTATTGGAATCCCACCACTGTGTGTGTGTGTATATATATATATATATATATATATATATGTATATATACATACACAATTATACATATACGAATTCTTTCAGTAAAGTGCTAGACACACCCACATTAGGCTGACCACACCCACTTGTCAAATGCCACTCCCACTTAGATGGGGGCGCCGGTGCCCTGTCTCGCCCAGGGCACCAAAATGTCTAGTTACGGCACTGCCCGCATATGATGGAATATATGCAATATATATAAATTATCCTCGGAATCGCCTGCAACTCACGGGAATAGTAATATAGGGTAAGAGACATCCGCTTATGAACCTCTAGCCAACGCGTTTCGATTCGGAATGAGCCTTGAGAAAGATTCATTTCTTTACTATACTGGACTGCTTTTGTTTATATGTCAAACATACGTTGATTTACCAGGTTTTAATTACGAGAGGATCAATTATATGTCTTCATGATTTTATGATACTAGGCGCCATTTGTTGTTGTGGGATTGTATTATAAAAATTAATTTACCTTAGACTTTAATTCACACCTTTTCAACCTCTTCATAGATGTCAAAAAACTCCAGGAAACATTATGCACTTTACAGGCCCTGTATGTGCACACACTTTTTTCATTGCTCTTGGCTGTCCTAAACAATCATCAAAGTGATTCTTACTAAAGATAATTTATCAGTTGTTTATGATTATGTGTTGATTATCTTATAGTTTCATGTTTATTATCTTATAGTTTATAGGCTAGTACAAACTATTCATGAAATTATCAGTAGCCAAAGTTATGTAACCCAATAAATAATGAGTAGACTACACTAATATAACCCATTTGTATAGAACAGTTATGGACCCACAGGCTAGTAGTTCATTTATTCTTGGTGTCTAGTCTAACAAGCACACCAGTATTCACAAGGCACACTCTCCTCCAAAGAAGTATTGGACTTCACTGCGGGATCTATAATGCGTTCTTAGGTTTATATTCATGACTACAACTCAACTATTCAGTGGACTTTTTATTATATCAACAATTTTGGATATTTACATATCACGCTGATCCAACTCATTGTTACACTATATACTCCTGTGGTTCGGTAATCATCTGGATTTGGATCTAAGATCCAATATTCCATATTTGTTTATTATTACTATTGCATTGCATGTACTCCATTATATTGTATTTATTATAAAAGTTTTTGACACTATGCTGTTTTGTTCCGGCCGGAACCTATTGTTCACATAGCTTTGTCATTATTAAACACATTTACCTTTTCCAAGCGCGCAAAACCTGTTTATCTTTATATCAATACAATCTTTGGGAGTCTTAGGGGTCTCCCATTCCATTCCAGGTTCCTTAGTGGCTGCTCATTATATGTGGAGGGAGCGCAACCTATTCCCTCCTTTTTGATACACTAATATAACCCATTTGTATAGAACAGTTATGGACCCACAGGCTAGTAGTTCATTCATTCTTGGTGTCTAGTCTAACAAGCACACCAGTATTCACAAGGCACACTCTCCTCCAAGGAAGTATTGGACTTCACTGCGGGACTATCCCCACTAGACAGAGGCTGAAAAGGAACTTGGATAAGAAACGACATTAGTCAAGATAGATGAAAAAATAAGTGTTTAGTGTTAGATATTATGGGGAAGAACCATTTTTGGGCCATTAGGTACTACCTCTACCTTGCAGCAATTAGCGCCTGGTTTTAGAAGCTCAGGGGCAGCGTTTACAAAGATGCACAAGTCTCATGCAGAAGAGTTTACATAGGATACAAACCTCTATTATCAATGAATAGTTGTTTGCACATTGTAGGCACTCATGAAGTACAAATCCCATAAATGAATTAAAAGATTACATAGATGGTCTTGAATTTTCTGATTTACGTAATTTTCAAAAATTTACACAAACAATAATATAAATAAAGACAAAAGTCAAATGTTATGATATTAATATTGCTATTTCCGAAATGCCCTTTACCTCTATGTTAGGTATAATATCTGGTAATATCAAAACAAGTGACACTTTAGTTGGTTCTCCCGCCATTGGAGAAATTTAGTTGTCTTTAAAATATCGATAAGTATCTACTTTTCCAGAATTATGTTCACTGCATTCGTAATATTTCTAGAAGTCATTCATCAGCATGTAAGTGCTGCCAACGCTCAACATTTTCCAATGTCTTTCTTATTTCTGTATTTGAATCACACATTGTGTGACAGGACACTTTCTCCATTCCTTACCTGCACCTGTTCTTGCACATATTATTCAAAGGACAGTTGAATGGCAGATACCTAAATAACTATAAAAAGAAAGACAGGCCTGCAGTTCCTCTGGGGAAATAGACCACTCTCTGCTCCTAAATGACCTCATGTACCCTGTGTCTATGGTAAAACATCATGCCCAACCTTTGGCAATTTAATGCACAATATTGACAACCTAAGTATATGCTGGTACATATATGATTTTTTTCTTGTTCTTGCGCTGAAGTCATTGTTCCTGCTAAACGGATTAATCTGGGAATTATATTTTTGGAGACAATGAAAAAAAAATGATATTGTGGAGGGTTGCACCACTATCTTCATCGCCAAACTCTTTCATTTCCTTACCATTCAGTTTAGAGCGGACATTAGCTGTAGTTAAAATAACATGAAACTCAGATGAAAAGTGCATTGTAAATGGGTAAATTACTGTACACATACATTGGTGTCTATATGACTTTTTCTCTGCTGTTGTCTGTAGACATTCATGAAAAATGAAATACAAACTGGTTAAAATGTACCAAATGCACAATTACTGTGAATTTCTTCAATTAACTATTTTCATTTTTAATATGAACATTTTCACTGCAATAATGTTCACATATTAATTTACTTTGTATTTCTGCTGAAAATGAAAGGTTTCAGTGGTTCAGGATCAGTTAATGTTTTGCTCTTTGCTATGTGAGGTTTGCTGATGATATCCATACTTTTTGCTCTTTTTCAAATTTACCAATTAATCTACTGAAAGATATGACGGACATGTGGCAGAAGATTCAGTGAATGTCTACTAAACATCAAACACACAATTCTGATAAAGCATATTTTATGCGACTAACCATTATCTCTTAGACTTTAGATTAGGCTATCACAGGTTTAATATGAAGTAAATTTTGCACTGCAGAGGCTGATATTGATGTATGCATATTGAGCAGAAATTTGCAACAATTATAGCGTTATATCTGAGATATCTGAAGATCCCACCTATTGGTAGCATATTCAACAAATGTCAAATGTTGCAAAAATAATTTTAAACAGTCCAATACAATTTACATTGCTAAAATTCCATGACATTTGGAAGTAACATGAATAAATAATGCGGGCACATTTCTGACAAAATGTCCTTCTATGTCTATCTTACCACATATGAAATTTGCTTCCAGTGGTGCCTTCAACTGTTCTACTTAAAGACTTATTCCAAAAAACGTTTTCAAAAATTCCCACATACCTTTCTGGAAAAGTGGATGTCTCACACCATGGCAGTGGCGGATCCAGGGGGGGGCGGGGCGATCGGGGCGATCCTCCCCCCCTAGCAGGGGCTTGCTGCCGGCGGCTGCACACTGTCAGCAGCAGTGTCAGTGTGCTGCCCGGCTGCTCTGATTGTGTTTTAAACACAATCAGAGCAGCGGGGCAGCACACTGTCACTGCCGAGCGGACCTGCACATACTGTGCAGCCGCCGGCAGCCTTAGAAATCAGAAAGGGGGCGGGGCCTAAATCGCCCCCCCCCCCCCTAAAATCACCCGGGGTATAGCAATAGTCTGGATCCGCCCCTGCACCATGGACCCTCTTCATCTGTAGTGGGTCAACGTGGGACTTTAAGACAATCTCTATAGCTATAGCCCATACCTCTCCTGTCTTTAGAATTCAGATGAAGTAGTTGCTTAGCCCATAAAATCTTACCCCAGCAACTGCCTGGTCAGAATTCTAAAGCCATATATGATGTATGTAGCAAACATCTTAAACAAAATATTATTTATATGTTTTTTCTTTCATAATGTAAGAACTAAATTAAAAAACTATATCATTTCCTATAAAAAAGCTATTATTATGTAATGTCCACTTTGGTATTGTCATTCACACCTCCTACTGACTGAATGTGGGCACTAGGTTCCAGATGAGACACACCAGGAACAGTTGCTTAGCAACATATGTCTAGCATGAGCTGAGGAGAAGTGTGTGGGGAGAGTGTGACAGTCATGGACAGAGGACAAAGGGGAAGAATTTGGGACTGGGTCTGTGGCCTAGTACCACAAGGGGCCATATTATAGCATAACTGAGAGCAAATGAGTGAAATGGAAGAGATTTGAGGGAGAACTTACCTCAGAGAGGCTGTATATAAAGAAGGGAAGGAGTCCCCAATCTCAAAGAGCCACAAGAAGGGTGAGGAGTCCCTATAATAATAAAGAAGAGCCCCTGAGAGAAAAAGGGGAAACCCCAGTAAAGAAGAATGACAGTGTGGAGCCAATTAGTAGTGGCAGCATTGAGGACCTGCCACATAGAGTCTCCATGTCTAGAGAGGGGAGAGCATGTAAAGAGACCCTATGGAGAGGGTTGCTGCAAGATGCACCTAAAGGGGCAGAGAGGACACCAGAGAGGGTGTTATAGACCGAGGGGTGAGTAAAGAGGCTGCAAGAAGACACTAGTGAGAGTGTCAGATGTACCAAGCGAGGCTGAGAGTGTATTGCCATAAACAACATCTCCACTGTTTCAAACCCGCAGTTTAATAAATATACCCCTTGATGTTCCATGACAAATTGTTGATGATTCTATCCAATAGTGCTATCAGCAGTCTCATTGCTACCTACACTAACATTGTTACAGCTTTTCCCCATCTGTGCTGAGACCTGGCTACAGTGACAGCCCTACATTCAGTGCATCTGCCAACAACTGTTTACGTCAGTTCCCAGCAGATGCAATGAATTTAGAGCTATTACTACAACTATGTTCCATTGTGAAGAGCAGAATATAACACAGCTAGGGTAGTGATGAGTTCACAGGAATCTGGTGGTAGCTGTGTGGGCACATACCACTTCCTGTGTACACACACTCTGCAAATTAGTAACGCCACATGAGTGTCCGTAATACATACCAATGGGGGCATTACCCATAGCCAACCCTACAATCTTGCCATAAAGTAAAAAAATGCAGTTCAGTGGCCAAGTTAGAGCTTTTTGGAAAAAGCATATTATCCCTATGTCTACAGAAAGCAAAATGAAACAAACATTTTCTCTATAGTCAAACATTGAGGAGGTTCATTGATGTTTGGAGGTTGCTGCACTGTAACTAGCACTGTGAGGCCAGCATGTGTGCATGGTGTCATGAAATCTGGATATTACCAGAACATTCTGGAGAGCAGTGTTGAGCAGGGGCGGGCTGGGCCGGGGGGCAGGGGGGCATCGGCCCCCCGGGCCGCTCAGAATCACGGCTGTTAGGGCCGCCCGCTCCCCGGAAGTAATTTCAATGTGATGCGGCCGCGCAGGCGGCCGCATCACATGACACATTATGCGGGCGCGTCATTGATGACGCGGCCGCATCACGTGTCATGTGATGCGGCCGCCTGTGCGGCGTGTGCCCCCCGGGCTGATGGACGTCAGCCCGCGCCTGGTGTTGAGCCCAGTGCTTTAAATCCATTGAAAGTCATTGATCTTCCAGCAGTAGGATGACCACAAACACACTTTAAAAAAGCACCCAGGAATGTTCCAAGATGCTGGACTGTTCTGAAACAGTCCAGGTTTAAATCCCATAGAACACCTATGGAGACACTTGTAAACAGCACATATGGGATAATTGGAGCAGCTTGCACAGGAGCAGTGATCTAACAGTGAAGCGCTACGGAATATGTTGGCGCTATATAAATAAATGATGATGATGATAGTGATGATGATCTAAAATGCCAGTGGAGAGGTGCAGGAAGCTCATCCATTGCTATGGGAAGCAGTTGGATGCAGTTATTTTGCTCAGAGGCTGTGCTATCAAATAGCGTGTCAATAATTTTGTCAACGGTATTTCTTTTCATTTTCCAATTTAAAAGCATAATACAGTATTAAATTCAGCATAAAACCCCCCCGAATATTCTGTAATATCAACAGAGAAAGAATTGTGGGGACCAAAGATTGTTTTAATTTGACTTTTTGTTTAGAGGAAATTGTAAGTTATTTGAAAAAAGTGCAAGGGTGCCAATTTTTTGGTCCACGCCTGTGAATGTAAAAAAGCAGGGTGTTCCTGTTTTACATTTCAATCGTGCAAAACTGCTGCTATGCCCTACTTCATATTTTTTTTCCAAACATGGAAATAGGTAATTTATAGAATATGACTCAGTGCAAGGAGATGACTCATGACCACAGACAAAACACTGCTGCAGTGCCAAAAACACATTTTGCACAAGTGACAAGATGTCATCCTCAGAGTGATCCACCTTACATTAATAGCTATATAATAATGTAAAATTAATATTTCTTCAACCACAGCTCACAGACATTGATAAAGACATTTAGGTCAGATATTTTCTCATTAATGAATAAGGTTCTCATTATTTAGGGGGCAATTTAATTCCCTGCGATATACCATTGTATATTGTGGCAATGTTCAGCTGCACTAATTTCTGGGTGCATCTTTAGCGTGCCAGGTAAAATCAACTCTGCGGTGTGCCCTCACCACCATTTTGGAGCACTATCAATGGAACATTGCAGGGAATTTTATACCCCCATAGGAGACAAAACCAAATGTGGAAATATATTAATTAATTGTCTTTATATTCTGAAAATTTTCCTTTCACAAACAATATAATGTAACATTTATTTGATATATCCCACTGTAAGAGAGAGCCAATATTACATATTTCTTCATTCTGGATTTGCTATCTTGTTGTCTTGTTCATTGTAGTTAATTGCTAATAATGCTTCAATGCTTCATCATTTTATTTTGAATATTTGTTTTTCAAACTATTATATTGTATGTCGGAAGACATTTATGGCCTGATTCATCAAGGCGCGCATACTGTTTTAAAACGCACGCACTTTGAGTATCCGTATGTACAAATTCAACAAAGAGTAGATCTGAAGATACGTGCCATGATGAATATGAGTGTAAGTCTGGTCTACTCTACTGACATTGCAGGATAAATCCAATATATAGGAGGAATATTAAGTCTCAAAAAAAGACTCAGAAAAAAAGAAAGTTATAAAAGTATGGGCAAAAAATATAGTTTTGTTTTGTAATAGTTTCCCCCCATGACATACATTTATTTGGATGTACTTAATTGTCTACTGTATATAAAATACATTTTTACAGCTGCTGTTTAGATACACCTCTTACAGCATGCATACACAGCCGTCATCATTAGTAAGCGGCACTTAGACAATCCCTGTAGCTGGTGCAAGATATATGGCTGAAAAACAAGTACCTGAGAGACGTGCAGTGCTTGAATCTGATACTTTTAAATTGGTGGACAAAACCATGTTACAATGCAATGGGTGCAAATGAGTTTATTATTTTGCACATAAGTTACATACTGGCTGTTTTTTCATGGAGCTCACAAACACTTGATAGCTTAATTGTACACTGAAATTTAAAGTTGGTCTAACTCATGCCCTAACCCAATTATAAATCTGCCATCACATTTTAAATTTACATCCCCCTCGATTGCAAAATGGTTTTGCCAAGATGCAAAGTTACTCATTTTATTTGCTTTCCTTTCCTTAATGAATCAGGCTCATAGTGTCTGTGGCACTCCTCTTTCTGTACTATAAAACAGGACGTATTAGAGTTTAATGTGGATTAAGTACTTAGTCATTAGGAAACAGCACACATAATACTACCAATAGTCACTCTTAGAGTGCAGTAATGCCTGTGAGGATGATAATGCAAAGCTAAACATAGAACTTACAAAGCTAAATAGTGCTTTAAAACAGATTTAATTCACCTGGGTTTGCTTATCAAGATTAATGTGACCATACAATTGTTAGTGCTGTATTATTGTAAGAAGTAAATCTTGGTTTGTCCATTGTCCATTGTGAGTGTACTAATTGGTATGTGAACCTTTATTTTTTGAACACACATTAGGGTGCTTCTTGAGACACATATCTTCTGTCATATGGAGACAGGGTGTTGTTTTATCCTGGTTGGTTTATCATGGCTACATAGAGAGAGTTGTATAATCCAATCTTTGGTCGGCCACTTTCAGGGCTTTAAAAGCTGTTTAGGTAACTGAAGACCTACATTTATGGTCATTTTAATGTGGACCTAACCAGATTTCCTTTGAAAGGTAAGCCTATATCATGAGCTCCATTTGATAAATGAACATAGATGTCTTATTTTGCTGCTGAGTTGTGATCGGGGATCTTTAATAAAGTTGAAGACTTAGCCCAAGATTATGGTCAGATAAACATAGCCAAGATGAATAATCTAGGAAAAACAGCAAAGGACATCCAGAGTGAATACAAACACATGAACCTAAAGCCAGGGTAAAGCCAGCTTGAACGGTAAATCAGGCAGAACAAATAACTTGATGGACATGTCTTTTAGGTCTCCTACACACGGATGTTAAATTCAAGCATTCAAAGTGCATTTTAAAGTGCATCAACAAATCCTAGTAACACTGGGGCTCCAAAAATTATGTAGTTGAATTCATTCCCATACATTCACTCTCAGACTGGAATTCACTTTGCGTTGCTATAGTTTTGCATTAATTTCAGCATTACCTCTAATGTTCACAAGGGTTAATGCTTGATACAATGTAATGGACTTCCATGGGAGGGTTTATAATGTACATAGTACATTATGCTGTAGGGAGTCTTTGAGAACAAGCTGTGAACACTCTGTGAAAAGAGAGTACAAGATTTTGTCTACACTTTTAAAGGGTGTTGTTCTTAATGCATGTGTATGTCGGCCCTTACAATCTCTATGGCTATTTAACCATATAAGAATAACTCCAGGTTACCAGGACAAGAAGAGGTAATTGAGCACCGAGTGCACTTTAAAACATAATAAATTATACACACTTGGATCCTGTGTGTCTATAGCGTGTGTTTGACCAGCCGCAGGCGTGCTTGACGAAGTGTAATTCTCGAGATCTTTCAATACCCATGCTTATCTTTTCAAGTAGGTGCACCTAAAATATCATGGATTGCAAGTGTGTCCATTGACCAGCATTGTAATAAACAGAGAAAGACACACTTCTTTCCAATAATTATAAACTATGTTGACTGCATTATATTTCACGATGACTACTTGGTGTATGTATCCACACTTACACAGAATGAATAATAAGTCAGTTGTGGTGACAGCTAGTGATAAAACTGTATACTACATCTCATCAAATATAATTTCATCTAAATGGGTAAAACAAAATAGTCGAAGAATAAGATGGCATATACACAATGAACATTTTGCTTTATAAATCAACAAAAATGCAAATCTGTAAAGCAGAAAAAACTAAGGAATCAATTACTACAAATGTTCAATGAAAACAGATTTTATTCAAACAACCTGAAGGAACAAGTTCCAAACATAAGCTATAATATTGTGGAATATTACATATTCTGGCCTTGTTTTTGTTGCTAGTAAAAAACAATTAAAATGATCTATCTATCTATCTATCTATCTATCTATCTATCTATTTGCCTCTCTACATATCTATCTATCATCCTTTATATAGAGCCACCAATTCTGCAGCGCTGTATAGATAATATTTGTCACTCACATCAGTCCCTGCCCCACTGGAGCTTACAGTATAAATTCCCTATCACACACTTAGGGCTAGATTTACTAAGCTGCGGGTTTGAAAAAGTGGGGATGTTGCCTATAGCAACCAATCAGACTCTAGCTGTCATTTTGTAGAAGGTACTAAATAAATGAAAGCTAGAATCTGATTGGTTGCTATAGGCAACATCCCCACTTTTTCAAACCCGCAGCTTAGTAAATCTAGCCCATAGACTAATTTTGTCAGCAGCCAATTAACCTACTAGTATGTTTTTGGAGTGTGGAAGTAAACCAGAGCACTCTGAGGATCCCACGCAAACACTATCTATCTATCTATCTATCTATCTATCTATCTATCTATCTATCTATCTATCTATCTATGTATCTATCTAGTCATAAATAAAGCAAGGAGTTGTTAAAACAGAAATTACTTTTGAAATGAACTTTAGTACATGGAATAATGTATCCTCTATTGTAAATTATAAGGATATTATAAGTCACCTAGGAATTACATGACTATATAAAAGTTATAATGTTTTTATACATGTCATAGATCTCAGTGGTGACTTTTGATTATAATAATTTACAGTAGGGTGTGTGGTATTACGTTTGATACAAATTGTTTTCTAATGAGCACTGAAGTGATATGAGAACAGGTATTATTTACAGGAGTTTATATGTATATTAGCATTATGTCTGCATTATATTCATAATAAAATAAAAATGGTTTCCACAAGGACAGAAACTGGATTGGGGTTTAGTCAGGTCTGTTAACCCTTTGCACATCCTTTAAATGTGACATACCTTGTACAGTTTACAGTTAATAAATTATATTTCAAAGTCAAACGATTGCAAATTTTCACAGTCATTTAAGCTTGCTCAAAACCACTGCGCAAGAAAAAAAGGTTAAAGTTTTATATCTCACAAAGGAAGGTACATTCTTAATTTTGCATATACAGTATTTCTTTGAAATAAAAAAAATGGATTCCCCGTGTCACATAAAATATGTACCGTCAAATTACAAAGTAGAAGCATAAAAAAATAAGGAACCTAAATCAAGTCTTTCTTTTGTAAAGCGAACATTCCAGATTGTATTCCTACAGTGGCCTGGATGTATTAAACGTCTACATTTCTACAAAGGTTCTAATCATTAGTGATTGCTAAAGATCTTGCTTTTCTATCTAAGAAATGCAAGTAAAGCCATGAAGAAAGTATTTCAATCGCAATAGGATAGCTTTATGTAAAAAGCCCAGGACAACGCTTGCTGCATTTAGCTTTTGCTTTGTCACCATACTGTGTTCCATTTCAGGAGAACAAAGAGCGTATGCATACTGAACGTATGCAAATGAAGTTAAATCAGCCATAGCATTGTGCGTGAGGGCTTTTTGAAACCTAGCAGAACTAGAAAGATGAGGGAATTCTGAATTTAAATATTTTATGTCTGTGTATATTTCATCTCTCAAATATCTTTAGATGGCTTCATACGGAGGCCAAAACGAAAACATTTCCTTTTTTTTTTCTTCTTTTTTTTTACCAATAGGGTTAGTGCTGTCATTAATATGGGTTATCTTTTATGCATATGCATCTGCCTATGATATGACAATGATTGTGTGTGTATTGCAGTCTTTTGCTCACAAATGCTATGCAGCTAATAAGAGGCTGTGTTTTTGCTGAGGCTCTCCTTTTGCCCGACTGCACTAGGTGCCAGCCTCCCGTCTCTCAGCAATGAAAGGGATTCACAATACAATGAAAGCTGCTACAATATGAATTGCAAATAGATGGTACAGCAAAAGCTTTTATTGACTCTCAGTAAAATGAACAACTCCGTATAATTTTATGTACTTACTACTTCAGTTACACGTGTCGCACTAATAACGTATTAATTTAGAGCATCGTCTCACTATGACCTACACTTACATTGCTAACAATTAATATTCTATTTTATTTGGACTATTAATGTAGATCCCTGTCAATGCAACATAGAACGTATTACCTTTTGTAAACAGTATATATAATATTATTATAAAAAAACAATGTAAATAGGGATGTAATAAAAAAACCAAAAACAGTTCTCTCTATTTTTAGGAAACCTTTCAAGCAAACATATATTTTTCATGTGACTCATCTTATTTATCTGTCATGAGCCCAATGCCAAGTCATGTCAAATATTTCAAAAGACAAGAAAACCACATATCTTTTGGAAAACAAAATAAATTCTGCCATCTGATTGAGTATTATACACTCTCTCAGTAAAGAGATATAACTAAGGGAAAACTATATATTAAGGAAAAACACTGGAGAAATGATTATCTAGACATGAAGGAATTAAATATGTGCATGAAAGAAACACATCCACCAAATATATTTTTCCAGTGTTTCTGTATGCTTACAAACCACAGGGCCAGGCATTGGTTAGACGCTATATAGTACTAGCTCTGCACAGACAGCCAGAGAAAGGGGGGAGAGGAAGGGAGGAGGCAAAAGGACACCGCAGTCACAATAACGCATAATAATGCAATGTTAACATTCCTGCATGTCTAATAGCCTAAATACATGGTGCCTCACCTTTGGTGAATATAGCTTCTGATATGGAGTAATTATGTCTTCCATAACTCATCTTCAAAGCAGGCATTATAGCCTAATGCATTTGCAGTTTCTATTCAAAAAACATATGAAGCACACGACAATCTAGATTGTATGACATGTAGTGGAAATACAGTACTGCGGGCACCATGTATTCTTCCACACACACATTAATGGCATTCTCTAATAATCAACCATTTACTCTGTCCAGTCATTAAAAAGAAGAATGTGCATTATGACCAAGCTGTAACTGCTGATAGCTTGAAGTTGCAGTATTTTCACTTGCACAGAATATGGCCAATGTTTGTTAAGTGATGCCTATACCTTTAACAGTGAATGAATGAATTATCTTAACAAAGAAAGTGATGCTTATACGTGCTGAATATGGCTACAAGAAGATCGCCATTTTCTAGAGCTATTAATTCTGCAATATATGTACTGTAGGTCCTGAGTGGCTTTTGTTTTCAATGTCTTTTGTAAGCTTTTAGGTTTTTTTCTACATCAAATGTCAAGTTAATTTACAGGGCGCTACCACTGATATGTTTTCTTGGTTTGTGGTTTTCTGTGAAGGGCAGGCAGCTGAGACCAAGTCTTGAGATAGAGGGGGAGGGGTGATCAGAGAACCCATAACACATACAGTATGCCAGTGTGTGTAAATTGGCTGCCTATGTGACAGCGGGTCCAGGGAAACCTCGAGCATTCATTTGCATGCTGAAGAATATCTGGGGATTAAATTAAACTGATTTTCTTACAGGATTTAGAGCGTCCGTTTAACATGCATTTCACGGATCTCTTGGAAGGAAAGTTTGCTTGCTGCTTACATATAAATGATATTAGATACGAATATACAACAGAAAACATTAGATGTGTTCTGTTCCCCTTTAATTTATTTTGCATTACTTTATCTACAATAGTTTACATTAGGCTATACTTGGGTGCTACAGAAATAGACAACCTAGAATGACGGTTTGCATGAGTAAATAGCATATCACTCTTCAATTAGCAGAATGGTTACTGGGTGCTATGCAGCTGTTTATGCGAAGATTGCTGTATGATCAGAAAACAGAATGACTTACATGATTAGGAAAGACTGAACAGACACAGTGCCTCCTTCTATATCATTAATTTGCTGCCCGCTTTTTTTTTTTTTTTTTTTTTAATGGAAGTCACTTACATTATGTGAATACATTCATATGCCCCATGTTTAAATATTCATGTGATGAGATTGTTTTTGGAATTACAGTGGAAAAGTACAAGTGATCTGCGAGTCTTTTTGAATTGCAGAGCTTGCAATCACAACGTAAGTAACTATGATAGCATAGCATATATTAAAGTACCGTAGAATTACATACATTTGCCAGTTTAAACATTAAACTCCGTCATGGCCTCCCCGATTACTGCTTAGTAACAATATATATATATTATATTACTGCTTAAAATATGTTTTTAGGAAAATATATTTCTTAATATTGAAGGGACAGTAACAACTGTAGACTGCACTTAAAAAAATATCATAATTAAAATTATTTAATGCACTACTAAACTCCAGATCATGAATTAAAAGTGCTTGCAAAATATACAATACCAGCACATGCTATGAAAAGTGACATTGATAGCATGGATGGTATATTTCTTTAGACTTTATACAAAGATATAAGGGTAGTGAAGTACTATATATATATATATATATATATATATATATATATATATATATATATATATATATATATATATATATATGAGTTCTAGTTAATAAAAAAGAAAATTGCCTCCAGTTCAATTAATTAGACAACAATTAAATTCCATTTTTAACGTGTGTACATTATCATATGAAATTCACAGAAAAATAGCCTGTTCTGATAGGTGTAGTGGTTTTGGTGATATTTTTACTCTAAGTAGTGTGTTTTTGAATAAACACCAGAGTTATGGAGTAAATGATGCACAATGTTTATGTTGTGAAAGTGGCATACCTCTATTTTCAGCATATTCTGCCATAGTGTTTTCTCCCTATGCAGGTAGGTTCTTTGAATATTGCATAGTTATGTGTGGTGTCATTATTCATTACTTCTCTTCCTACTTATCTTCCGCAGCAGGCACCACTAATTATATGAAGCGTTTGGTAGATTGTGTGGCGTCCTCTTAAATCCACAACAATGGCACAGAAGATGTAAATGCTGTGATAAATAAATATACATGCAAGACGTCTGCCTAATGCGCACTTGCACACCAATATATCTGTAGGCATGTGCCATCTTATTAACAATCTCTTTGTCTGTATGGCCTATGTACACACATGTATGTTTTCGTGTTTGTGTAAATCTAAAAATGTATGCGTCAGCACGTGTCGATAAAAATATAGCATACAGTATGTTTATATAATTACAATAGCTAAAATACAGATATTATAAAATAGTGAATTTTGTTTGCTATATTGAAAAAAAAATAAAAAAATAAAAAATAAAAATAAATAAATAAATATATATATATATATATATATATATATATATATATATATATGCAGCTAGACCAAATATTGTCTTCCTTTACTTTGTCTTTAGACTTTTTTTTTTTTTTAAAGAAAAGTATTAATAAATTTGGTCTTACCTTTCATCTGCAAGCCGGAATATGTTTGCTGTGAATAATTTATGCTTTGCATAACTGGATTGTGTTGTACCTTCTTATCCTTCAAAAGAATATACTTATATAATAAAATGCTTTAGAACATGGCTAAAATATATATCAAACCAGCTATGAAAACTGTACATTAACTGTCCTCATAGCAACGTTGTCCATTAATTATCCTCATAGCTTTTTCTTAAAGGAAATGTTTTACTTAGAGTCCTTCTGTATAAATAAAATGTTTATTAAAATATGTTTTTTGATAGCATAATACATTGTATTTAAGGTTTTTGCAATAAATTTCAACACATACACAGACGTGCACACACACACATACACAGACGTGCACACACACACAATTTGAGTGTATGCATGTCTGTTGTTTGTACTCCCCTGAGAGACCAAAGGGATATTGAAAATACTACAGAAACAAAAAAGCTACAGTATTTGTCACCTCCATTTAAATTGATATATGCTGCTGTCCTATAAACGTCACATTAGATAACCCTGAAAAATTACCATGAATCTCCATAATTACGCATATTCATGATGCTATTTTGCATAGAGCTGCAAGCAAACTGCATGGGGGAGGGGACTATTGCCAGAGATTTGACAGACTGAAATTATTACCCAAATCATAGAAAAGGAAAAAAGAAAACCCTAAATGATTCTTGCATAGAAAAGAGAAGCTCTACGGCCTATCAAGGCATACAAAAGAACAAGTAAAATAGGGATCAGTTGACTGCATATTTTTGGCACAATTGTTTTCAACTGCATAATCTGTCACTCAGTAAGGGTTATGCGAAAATAAAATAACAGCCATTGAACACTCTGAGAATTTCTCAGCTAGAAAATTAGCAGATTTCGTGATTGCTTGTAAGCTTTCGATTTGCCGTGTGCAAAACAGGTTTGTATGCTCTTATTTCTGCTATAAATATAAGTCCTCAAACATACCCCTGTAAACTGTTAAAAGACCATGAGGTAGAGAAAGCTCTGTCCTGTGTCTAGTTCAATGGTCTTTTGTGCTAAAGCGGAGAGCAGAGTTAATCAGGGCCCTAGAAGTAATTATCAGCAGAGTTTGGGTAGTACAAATGCTTGGGTAAACAGCAATTGTTCTTTCCACAAGATTTCGAAAAGAAACAACAATACTGGCATTGTCCTCTACTTCTCATTAGGGGGATTCAGGGGTAGAGCTCAGCACTCTGAGGCGCATGGGAAACTGACAGGCAAACTGTGTTCTGAACGAATCTCTCATGATCCCACTACAACGGGCTCTGGCTCTGGGCATCAGTAATGCCAGCTGCATCGGGAGAAGCCAAGCCTGTCATACCATCTTCTCATCAAATCTCTCTGTGTACAGAGACAAGCGCTTAGTTAGGGCTTAATGAAGAAACAAATACAAAAGGGACGAATAGGCCTTGTTAACACTTGCATTCATTTTCCAATATAAAGGCTGCAATGGTTAGTTTCTTGTTAGACCTTGTTTTCAACAACACAGGACTAATGTCTTCCTGCCTTCAAGAAAATGGCTATATTGAAAACCACAAAGAAGGCACAAATGAAGAAACAACAACATAGAGGCACAAAAAAACCCAAAACAAAACAGCAATGTGCACTTATAGTCATTCCAGTACTATACAAGGCCTATCATCTTTTTATGGTGATTGAATGCATTTTTATATTGTTACTTATTGTATTGCTAGTACAGTATAAGTCATATTATTTTTTGCTATTTAAGTACATGTTACTACTATCTGATTTGTATTCATTTTTAAAAAGCTATTCTAATAATCCTTTTTGTTTTAAAAAAAAAAATGATTTGCCGGACTGCGTTTTCTTTTATCAGCCTTTTTTAGTTATACACATACAGGCATTCATTTTATTTGCAATCAGTCAATTGCTGTACTGAACAATGGTATGTGGTGTACAAGTACATAGCACAAGCCATGCGTGTGGTGCGTCATGCAGCAATATGCAAATACCACTTATTATATCTAAACACTATCATTCCATTGGTGCACCAGAGCTAAAATATTCCACTTTGCATATAAATGCATTGTATTTTTCATGACAAATGTCTGTGTTTTATCTGAAGGAACTCGGCGACTTATGATTTTCCCTTGAATAATGAAGACAAATACATTTTATACTATAGTCGTATAGATTAGTACTGTGCTGTATAATACATGCTTTTTGTTTTACCATTATATGCCTTCCTGAGGATGGTTGTAATGGCTAAGTCTAGGCTGAAATTATTTCTGTAGAGACACTTCAGATTCATTCAGTAAGTAAAAAACCTCTTACCATAGCAGACAGAACTAACCAGCAAAATGAAAGCATACCTCTAAAATACATACCTCTTCTGACTTCAGGAAATAGCATTTCCTTGCATTCATTATACTGTACTGCCACATTGCTGACTCCTAATGACACAAATACGACATGCTTTATGCAAATGGAATATGCAGGTTATGCAAATAGCAAGTTCATTTTGATGCAGCTGGGCCTCAGACCATTTTATTCCATTTCAATATTTTCAAAGAATGCCGTTTCCTTCTCAGCATAATGAATTATAGGAATGGAAAAAAAAACAGCAGATGTCTATATTTTACATGTGAAAAGAAAAAATATAATAAAAAGCATAGTTTTTAATTGTTTCTGTGGCTATATTTATTGACATCATGAGGCTGCACCATGTGAGATTGGTTACAGAGGAAATCTGCAATTCAGATTTCTTTTGTGTTGATCGTATGCTAATTTTTGTGGATAGCAGTCCCCTACCTCTCCTGCACTACATACATTTGCGTATACGTATATTTTATTTGTGTAGCACCATATCACTTTACATAATAACCACAATAGATTAAAATTAAGCAAATACAATATGTGTTTAAGCTTCAAAAGAGATGCTAGCATAGGCAAAATGTATCTGTTCCTAAGAGCTTACTATCTATGCTTACAGTAGGGGTTGGAGAGATTCCTATTTTGTTAGTTGAATTTCCATATGTTCTATAGAAGCAAGGTATGTTCCTATTTTGTTCTCTATTTATTTTACATCGTATTTTACACAATAGATGATAATATTGTACAGTTTTATATTACATTATATATATACCATATACCATATATATACCATATATTGTTTATTAGGGTAACTAAGTAAGTGGCTCAGTAAGTATGTCTTTGTTGAAATTTGATTTACATTTTTTTTGTACTATATTGTATTTTATTTATTTTGTGATTTACATAAGAGAGGCCAAAAAAATCTAGAGCTGTGCAAATGAATGTATTACAGCTTTTTACACCTATTCTCTTATCACAGTAATTTATGGACTGCTAAGGTAAAAATGTGAATTATTTTCTGAAGAACTTACAGTATAATTGGCTTGGGCAGCAAAGGTGGAAGAATTCCATTTCCAATTTACCAAATAAAGCTGGGGCAGAGTTTGCAATGTTACTGTGCAGCCATGAGATCTGTTTTAAAAGTTATTGACACTTATCTTATAAGAAACTGGGACCTATTTGTGGTCCCAACAAATATTCAGCCTTTAAACAATTGCTAAATTAAGTATTCAATAGAAAATCATTGCAGAATATAGTCTTCTCATTGCTCGTACTTTAAAACGTTGCCATCTACTATAATTAATTTGTATTTAGAATTTAGTGTAGGTTGACTGTTATAGGCTACCCACTTTGACCTCATCAATATATTATAGGATTGTGCAGGACTGTTGGACAGCTGTTACAATTATATATGCTTTTAAAGTTGAGGGGTAGATTTATCAAGCTGCGAGTTTCCGGTGGGTTTGGAAAGTGGAGATGTTGTCTATAGCAACGAATCAGATTCTAGCTGTCATTTTGTAGAATATAGTAAACAAATGATAGCTAGAATCTGATTGGTTGCAATAGGCAACATCTCCACTTTTCAAACCCACCGGAAACTCGCAAGCTTGATACGTTTACCCCTAGGAGTTTTGGGGTTTACAATGTTCTGTAAAGTACATTTGTGCTCATGATTTGTTAAAGGAAATGAATTATTAAAATTGATAACAGCGGGCCTGATTCATTAAGGATCTTAAATGAAGAGGATTCTTATTTCAGTCTCCTGGACAAAACCATGTTACATTGCAAGGGGCGCAAATGAGTGTTCTGTTTTGCACATAAGTTAAATACTGCCTGTTTTTGCATGTAGCACACACATATCAACTTTAAGTGTACAAATAAGCTATCAAGTATTTGTGTGCTACATGAAAAAACAGGCAGTATTTAACTTATGTGCAAAACAGAACAATCATTTGCACCCCTTGCAATGTAACATGGTTTTGTCCAGGAGACTTAAATAAGAATCCTCTTCATTTAAGATCCTTAATGAATCAGGCCCAGCATTCTTAAAAATGTTAGTGAAATAATTAATATATTTTAATTAAATAAAGGCCAAGCTGGTCTAAATTTAGTGCATACGTGAGTCCAAAATGGTCATCAAATGGGTCCAGCAAACCTGCAAGCTTATGTGGGCAATCATTGGTCCACAGGAAATACTGCGCCCTTGTGAATCATTCAATTAGCCCATCTTTCAAATGACTAGAACTGTACAAATTGGTACTCCATGATTGAAAAAGGCCTGGTCGTTTCAGGGGTGAGTCAAAGAACCAGATCAAGCTTTCAGATTAGACTTCATTAGTTTGCTAAAACATCATCATCATCATCTGCTATTCATAGAGCGCTACTAATTTAGCAGCGCTGCACAGAGACCTCACTCTGTAGTAACATTTACCTACAGAAAATAGCAAATCAGATTGATATCCATCATATTACACATTCAACTAAATCCCAATTAAAAAATTGCCAAAAAATTAAAAATAGAAATAGAAAAAATGTTTTGCAACAAAAAACACTGACATTTTTTTTTTTATTGTATTACGTTTTATAAAATAGCAAAACTAGTCAACTGGTTTTCTGATTGGAGCATCTGATATTTTACTAAGATGCCTATAATTCTTGTCTATTTCTTGTCCAAGGCTCCAATGATAATAATTGCTGGGCAATAATTGTTTAGGAATATTATGATTAGGGTCTATGTTAACCTTTCTTCCTCAATGTGCCTTTCACTATAAATTAGTATTCTAGAATTAACAGAATTAGAAATGAGTAAATACCATCAATAACAACACATAGTTTTTGAAAATGATAAATAAAAAATGATAATAAAATTTTCAGGACCTTATTGAATGCAATATACAACCCAATCCAATGTACACCAGGGGGCAAATGTATCATACCCCGGTTTTGTCAACTCCCGCGAGTTCGGCGTCTTCGCAGCTTATTTTTAAAGCGGTGCTCGCGGGACTTGACAAAACCGGGGTATGATACATTTACCCCCAGATTATCGTGTAATATTATATCAAATCCAAGATTTGATATCAGGATTCAATGGAATCCAAGGTGTGCTTACAAAATAAAAATCACATTGAGCCAAATCTTTGGGAAACTGTATCTTGATTTCCTTGCAATTTTAATATGCACAACACTGATATATTGTATTTTAAATTGTAAATTAGCATTAAGATTTTGTATTGGTATACTGCAGAATCACCCATAAATTGATTTATAATTGGTCAAATTTGGAAATATATATTTGGTGTACCCCCAATCACCATACTTGAAGAATGATACAATATTAGTAAAGTAGATCAAATATGATTTCATATCTGAATGTTAGTCATGGTAAATGAATCCCTCTTTTAAAATGTGGTCACCATCTTTGTGTTGGGCCACTTGGCTGTATTCACACATGGAGAGACATGCAGTGTATAATACATTGAATAGGTGTATGGAAGCAAGCGGCCTACTTACTAGGTACAGCAAAGTGAGTATATCTACTCCTTAAATGCATGTTCCCATGATGGCTATTATATGTTGTTATTTCAATCATCTAGTCCTGAAACCTTTGTTGCCTTGTCTCGCATGAATGGCTTGTTGTTATATAGGGTGACACATTGCTATATATGTACATGTATATGCTGTATTCTATAATAATACGATTATTTTTATACAATGTGATTTAATTAAATTATGAGTAAGGTACATGTGTTTTTCTTCATATAATCTGAAGGATATGCAGTATTTGTTCTTTGAAAAATAAAACCTTGTTTTTTTTTTACCATAGATGCACATGAACAAAATGTGCCCTAAACATTACTATTTCATGAAGCCTGATGCATTTTGAGATATGACCACATGCATTTGTAGTCTGATGTCTGTATGTAGGCCAGTGAAACAAGAGTTACAGCTCAAAGATTTCAGGTGACCTGTTAACCTAAATTTCACATCAAAGTCCTTTGGCTCTTTCAACAAAAGCCAAACAAGGATACATCTCTAAGAAATGCTATTCTACAAATGCCAGTATAATACAAAATTACAGAATTATATAGTGAAAGATGACTAATGTTGTAGTACTGATTACCCTATTTGGGTAAAAATAAACTTACAAAATCTGAACTTTATTGCGGTGACCTCTAAAATATAAGAGTTGAGTTGCCATGAGTTACCTTAATGATAGACTTAATTCAGAGAGTGGAAATGATAAAAACATACTGTACATGCACAAATAGTGAAACCAGCTTATAGAAATACTTCTACTAGACATTTAAAGCTCACTCTCTACACCGACTAGAAATTACTTTATGTTAATTCAACTATATTCAGACAGAAATTTCTTTTGTAGTCCTATAGCTTGCATTATGCACTTCCACTTAGAAATAAAAACACTAACACACTAAATTAGAAATACTAGGACCTTTAATAATACATAGAGCAAAAAAGTATTAATTAATAATGAAACTTTGTTTTTGTTTTTATTACAAAATGTGAACATCTGGTAATCCAGTTTGCAGTGTCATCCCATAGACAGCATTATTGCCACATTCTTAATTTTTGAACCCTACACACCATTCACTTTTCACTTTCCTCAACATATTTCGCTGCTGTCTAGTTATTAGGAACATTAGTAATCAGGGGTAATATAGCCACAAAGTCGCATAAATATCATCATATCATATACACACACATATACCTATACTTATATATACTTATCCATATTAATAGTTCCCTTTCTTTACTGGCATATTTCTATTTCCTTCATTGCCATATTTAATTTATTATTTGATATTTAAAGCACTTACTTGACTTGTTTTTCAATTTTTGCAACTTATTTTATATTATTCTAGTAAATGATGTGTTATAAAATGGATGATCAATTTCTAATGAAAAATATGTGGTCACCAATTTCTGTATTACCTAAAATATCATATTAAAGTAATTTCATTGTTTTCCAATAAGCATTGTCTATGCAATTTGTGTGGTTCCAAAGCACAAGCAATTTATTTAGCAAAAGTTTAGCAGTTCAATAAATAAGTACAGTACAGCCAACACATGATACATACATACATACATACATACATACGCTGCGCACGCTGCGCTCTGCTGGTTCCAGCTAGACAGTCCTTCAGTCCTGAAGACTGTGGTCAGTGTGACTGCCCTAGCTGATTCCAGGGAGCTGTATATATACATTTAGTGATACAGTGAAGACAATACAGATGACCTGGCAAGTTTCCATAGGTTCAGGCTCCAGGAAGGTCCAGTCTAATGTAGTCCATAGGTCAGTTCAAACAATCCCCTCCAAGGGTGGGGTTCAGCATTCCAAGGGTGGGGGTCAGTTCTCCTGGAGATGCATTCCAATTTTCCCACCAAGAATCCAGTTTATACTAGTCTATTTACATTACACAGACAATATCATTCTAACCATTTATTCCCTATCATCGATAACTAGAGTACGCAATGTGCGATCCCTTTGGTGAATGAACCGGATAACTGCGGATAAAGAAATGATTAGAATGATATCAAACATAACATGCTTCCCATGACCTGAACTTTAGATATCACTAAAGTGTACATATAACCTTATAATATATAACTATAAACCAAATAACATCTGCTCATAAACAACTGTGGATTGGAACTATTTTAAATATGAAATATATATATATGTGAATGTGTAAGTGCGAGTGTATGCATGCGTGATTTATCGTGCGATTATGCCACGTGTCAGGGCGTACGCTTTGCAATCGCACGGTAAAACAATATTAATGGATATACTTTCTTTCATCCAATTATACGACTCTGACAGCTCCACCCTTTGATTTTATTGCAGGATCTCAGTACTATGTTTCATTGTTCAGTAATGTATGTCCCCCTTTGCGTATGACCACTCTGTCTGTAGATCTCAGACAGGTTACCATAAAAGAGAGTCATACTCCTACAAGCAATTTTTCTTTTACCGTGGAACATACCTCTGGAGCTTGGAGATAACCTTTTGTATGCCCTTCAAGAGTACGATAGAACATGTATCAACAATATAGAATATTCTACAACAGTTCTTTATGCCTAACAGGCTCATCTGTCCAACGCATGTCCTTTAGCTCAGACAACATTTAAACACTTCATGTTCACCAATAACATCATAAACCTGAGTTAAAATATACACTCTAATAATATCAACATTTCCTTTCTTCAACACTTGTGGGGCGGGCTATTGTCTGTTCTTTCTTCCAAGTCTCCAAATGCTCAAGTTTCTTTATACGTGAAACAGTGATCAGCCTGCCAAATATTGGGAGACTTCAAACTAAGACTTCAAACTAAGGGACCTAGCTGTCTTACCTTTCCCCTAGTGACCTCCCACCCCATAATTCAGGTACCTCAGAAATATTTAGTTGAAAGAGAACTGGTCCTACTCGATATAATCTCTGAGGCACGTGAGAGCACACCCAGCACTTAGTTTGGTCTAAAACCATACCCACCCAAGAATGATAATCATTCTCAAGGATGCCTGCTCAAGTCCGAATATTACTAGACTGGCATCGCTGGATGTACCTCTCTTCAACTATTGGGTCAACATACTTACAGACGTAATACAGCCAAGCTCCAAGGTTTCCAAATTTTCCTTTACTCCAGAATTGAATAGAGTAATTGCCTGGACCGATTGTGCTAACAACTTCTCCTTCATCCCCAACGCCTCAATATCACTACCTGAACCAGCCTCTGTCACCTGTTCACAATTGAAAGAATTGACGGTCCTGAAAAGAGAATGAGATGAGAGAAACACAGAGCAGGAAAAACAGGAAAAACTACTACTTCATGCTGGACAAATGTCTTTGCAAAGTCCTTGGCTCAGGTGTTTTTAGCTGCAATTGGTGTCTCTCAGAACAGATTCACGAGTATAATTGGAACCTTCTCCGGGTGCTGACTCCTATGCAGTGGATGGAATGGGTACCAGTGTCTCTCTGCTACCCATAAGGACGTGATGCTGGTCGTCAACACTTGGTATCTGTCAAACAACCTGAGCATAGGAAATTACAGTCCACAGCATACTCTCTCAGTCCAACATCATAACCGTTAGAGTAACACCTCAGGAGACAGTATTTCGAAAGTTCTCGGTTGCTGTCTCACTATTTGCTTTTCCTCTCAAGGTCTAGAACAGTCTCTCCGTTACAAACTCATCACAAGAAAAAGTCAAAAACATTTCAAAAGATGAAGAGGCAGTTTAGGAGTGATTTTGATAGTGGAGAGGACTAGTGGCTAAAGCCACCAGCCACTTCAATCAAGTTTCAACCCTCATTCTATTAAATTTGTTCTAGCTAGTACTGTTACTTTATTTTCCCATTGGTTTGTGGCTAATCAATAGTATGTAACGCACTATCACTGCTCATACATTATACAGTTATTACCAATAACTTGAATACCCCTATCACCTTTTATAACTCTAGGGATACCACATTTACTAACAACAACCCTGAGTATGACACAGCAATACATTAGGAACATTTCAATACACCTTTACCCAGATATATTTCATCAGTACATCAGTGCATACTTGAGGATCCTGCAAGGTGGTAATTGGATGACGTGGATTTGTTTTACCTGGAGAAAGTCCATCTGTAGGAGGGGTATGGGATGGCTCTATTGGTATTGACTTCCTGACACTCTCTCAATCAAGACAGGACATTGCCTTCCTACCAGCTTGAGAAGAAATGTCTGGTGCACCCCAATATACACTTACCAAGCTTGCACATACCTTCTGTACCCAGCTGATCCAGACCACGTGCTGCCTCCGCTAGGCCTGGTAGATGCACTCTGGGAGCCACTGGTTTACCTTGTCCATCTCTCCAGGGTCCTGCAGACTCCTGACCACCTCCCTTCACCTTCCACACTGTTTATTCTTCAGGTAACACAAATCTCATATATTAACTAATTTGTGTGTGTGTGTGTGTACACAATTTAAAACAATACAAAGAAAAACAAAACATAGATTTGTCGGTTGTCACGTAAAACCCTACTGTCTATTTGACAGCCATGTCCGCCCTGTTGTGACAGTCATGCACAGTCATGTATGTAAGTGTGGACTTAACTAGCAGCTACTTCAGTTAGTAACTGTGTCACTGTTGTTACACTCTACCTGTGTTTTGTATGTGGCAGCAGTGCCTTTGGTCCATCAGAGGTGCTGCTGTTCTGCTCCTGAGCTTGCAACATGCCTGAAGGGGTTAACCTCCCTGCCAATTAGAACTGCACCTGGCTCTCAGCTTCTTATACCTGCCTTTACCTGTACTCAGTACAGTTCATCAGTTTATTCCTGGCTGCTGCTGCCCTGTTCCTGTGTTTGCTTCATTACTTGATCTTCTGTTGTGACCCTCGGCTTGATTCCTGGACCCTGCTCTTTTGCCCGTTGCCCTGACCTTTGGCTTGACTTCTGGAACTCGCTTATTCACTTGTGACCTTGATCTCTGCCTGGCTATTTGGATTTTGTTTATCTGATCTCTGCTTTATTCCTGGACTCTGTCTGCTTCTCTGGACAGCCTTGTGCCTTCTGGACTGGTGTAGACTTATAATACCTGTTCCTGCCATTTTACTATGCAGTCTCTTTTGGAACCTGTTCTTATCGGTGGATTTGAGTTATCTTTGTTTATGTATTTACCTGAATAAAGACACTTTGCTTAATACTTCCGTTGCTCTTCGTGAATGCACTAGGAATCATAACAACTGTCACAAGTTCTCCATGTAATGTCCTACTTATATACTGCCATTGCTATAAAAAGTTTTTCAGTTGCCTCAATGTTGCCCCCTAGACTAGAAAAATACTGAAGACTAATGTATATCAATTGATTTTCCCTCTGCCAACTCACATGTCATTTTCAATCCCATACGTTCAGCTACTTGGCTAAGTGAGAAGGGCAAAGGGTTCTATCTCTATAACACTCTCTTCAAATATAACAGTATCCAGTACATGTCTGTCTAATGGTGAAAAAATATAAAACATGAAAATTTTACATTTTCTAGGGTTTCACATTATGTCAGGTCTTGTGGCAAAAATCCTACTCCAATGTTCTACACAGAGATGCATATCGGTATGAATACTTAATTTACCTTCAGCTAGGCTTCTGTCTCTCCACCCTTTGTGCATAAATAAAAGCACACTTTGCACAGGAGACAAAAAGGCAGATATGCAATCTATAAAACATGAATCCTATTTTCACAACAAAAACCTTCCTGCTTAAAATCAGCAGATTCTATACACATAAAAACAAACCCCTATCTACTTCTGTGACTTATGTCTAGTGTGTGTATCCCTGACTCTGTCTGATGTCACAAATGTCTTAGCGCCATGAATGAGATCATGTCTATGTGTTTTTGTATCTCTATACAAGAAAAGAGTGAGATACTGACAAGGGATGTAAAGACTGTGAAATAGGAAAGCAAAGAAATAATAAGAATACAAGGATTTGAAAACAAACAGAAAAGCAGAAAAGGAGATTTTTACAGCAAACAGGACAGCTGGATTGGACACTATGGGAAAATGGCTCTACTTATTCCACTAATCCCCTTAGCTATTCACTAAACTATGACCCCTCCCCATACTTAACTGTGAGTTACGTCACCCGTCCAATCCACTGTCGTCCATCGTTAGCTCCTATGGAACTCGGTATCACAATAATTATATACCTTTGCGACAGACTTCCTGACTATAATAGAGAAGTGCAAAATTAACCCTTAGTTACGCATACTTTGTATCTCACATGTGTTTCTACCTGAAATACATAAAAACAACATTAGAGCAAAGTATGTACATACTTCATTTAGATTAATGAATCTCAGCTAAATAAATTATCATGAGCCACTGCAAATAAAGAAGAGTTACAATGATCCATTGTTAATTTGTCATTCAAGAGAAATGTTTGTACTCCTCTATTAATCCCCATAATTACTAAGCATATATTTCTTTTGTTTGTCCTTATCTATGGAAAAAGAAGAACAAGATAATTATTTTCAAATAACAAAGAAAAACAAACATTTTCATTCCTTACCATCGGCCAGCGATCTGGAAAGCAAACACAAGACAACATAAAACAAGCAAGCAATAACAACAAAGTATACATTTAAGTTAATTTCTTTCTAAACCTGCACAATGATACTTACCACTGATTAACATTTACCCTGCCTGGTTGTAGGTCTACAGGTATGACCTGACCTCTAGAGTTGGCTATAGTTCTCCCTCAAAGCATTTGCTACTATGAGGTGTGTTGGCAACTGTTGAGAAACCTCTGAGACTTGTGTGCGCCTTTTCTGTCGGTATTTATGTGATTCCCGCTTAGGTGGCCCAAGTCTCTTTGCTTGCACCCTTGTCATTTTTTTTACAGTCCTTTGCTAGGTGTCCTATGTTAGTGCATCGAAAACACTTCCTCGGTTCATGTTGTTTCCTTTCCTTAAACCAGGTGTTATTATACTGTGGTCGTGTATGCAGTCCCTCTAGTGCTTGGATACTTACCATCATTAACCTATCACTTAGTGTATCTTTCTGTTTATTTATTTTTCTATCTATCGTGTTCTATAGCTGACTCCCTGAGAGCATCTACTGTGATCACTCTCCAGTTCGGTAATGGAAGTTTGAATCCTGAATTTCAAATTTTCCCTGAGGCCATTCATTAGTACTATAACAGCTAGTACCCTGTGATGCACATTATCTTTTATATCTGGTATCCTTGTGTACTTAGTCATTGTTGACAGAGCTCTAGTAAAATAGTCAGCTGCATTTTCATCTTTTTGTTAGATAGTAAAATTTTTGCTCCAGTTTACTAACCCCGGAAAATATATGGCCAACTGTGAGATTATACATTTAATATTTTCATGGTTTTCATCCTCTGTTAAGGATCTATCCTCCTCCAACATACAGTTTTTAATAAACTTTTGTATATCAGTATTGAGAGGAAGACAGGCCCTCAACACCACTCGCCAATCTTTATTAGTTGGCTCTTACACATTACCAAAATATCTAATAAACTTCTGACACTTGGCCAAATCTTTTCTAGGATCAGGGAAATAAGATATAATTGAAAACATCTCAGATCTAGGGGTAAATGTATCATACCCCGGTTTTCTCAACTCGCGGGAGATCGGCATCTTCGCAGCTTAAATTTAAAGCGGCGCTGCCTTGTAAAGGGAAGTGGCGGGAAATTTCCCTTTACAAGGCAGCGCCACTTTAAATTTAAGCTGCGAAGACGCCAATCTCCTGCGAGTTGAGAAAACCGGGGTATGATACATTTACCCCCTAGTCCATGGACAATGCATTTCTACATGTGTTATGGGAACTACACCATCTTTGTCCGCCTTCCCATTGGGAACTGTTGTTGTGGGGACAGGATGTAAATCTACCAAATCACTACATCATGGACTACTTGCTGGAATTACTGTTGCAGTACAATGAATGTCCCCCTTTCTATTAATTTCTATATTATTCTCACCAATATCAGCCGCTGCCTCTGCTGGTGGGACCGTTCCTTTTCCTTGTCCGTGTGATGCCTCTTGCATGTTACTAGCATGGGCAATGGCTGAAATGATGGTGGGTTCATTTTCTTCTTCTGAAATATTACTATAAACATGACTTAATACAACATACAAGTTACTGATTACATTTTAACTTTTTTTGGTATCGGCTGTACTTACCACCCCAACCGCATTTTGCAGTGAGGAGGGGGGGGGGGGGGGCGCTTGCACTCAGTTCTCCACGTTTTGCAACGCAGACTTCCGGAACGCTTATTTCCAGCACGCATGTATTAGTACCTTGCCACGTGTTGTTACCTTCCTGTTGCCACAGTTTTAAACGGTCATCATGTTCAATTGTGATTAATTTAATCAACTGTACTTTATCTCTAACATTATTCAATACCTCTGAATCTAAACTACCGATCTTTGGAAAAGGCCTCACACTATCCTTGGTCATCTTGACCAATGTGTCGCAATACGCCATTGCGTATGCACCATATTTCCTAAACATTTGAAATTTTGCTGAACCAATCGGCCCTTCCTTAGGCATGACATTGACCATCTCTAGCGTATGCTTAGCATCCATGTTGAACCAGAAATCTCTAAGCGAGCCACAGGGATATCAGCTCCTCGATACCCTATCTCTCCAGCAAATTCTTTCAACACTCTGCAACACGCAATCTACCGCTATAGATCTTTAACGCCCGTGGACGGATTGCTCAAGCTGCGTCCACTAACTTTGTCTTATATAAAACGAGGACCCCTAACACAGAAATATCAACATGAACCACAGGGATATCAGCTCCTCGATACCCTGTCTCTCCAACAAATCTGTTGAGTATATTATCACTGGTAGCACTTGTTAAATCAATCAACCAACCTTGCCAATATAATTACTCCAGCCGCTCTCCCAAGTCACAATCACGGCCTTAATGTGAGGTCTTATCGCACCGCTTAAAGATACTAATTATCAGTAAACGCTACGATTACTATTGGGCGCGCTTGCGAAAACTTCCCTTGTTTTCGCTACCAGTATACCTGCCTCGTATACCGATCACCAGTTGTGCAACCTGCCTCATGAGACAGCAACTCATACTCTCTGTCTCTATACAACAATAAATCAACCCTTTGTGTATCCAAATCACACAATCGCGCAATATACAACTTTTTTAGCAAGTGATTATACTATACATATATAATAGACTATCAAAACGACTGTTTAAACACGGGGCAACAACACCGGAAGTACACATACGCAATCCAGGAAATATACATACGCTATGCAATGCAAAACATTTATAATGCAATGCAAAACGACAATAAAAAGAAACAGTTTTCTTTCTTGTCCTTAGATTCAAGTTAGCGCTCCTTTACATTATGCAAAAACGGACGTTTGGTTTCACAACACAGAATGATGAACAGGTTTTAAACACATTGCGTTCTTACCCGTATATGATGCGTCACCTCCACCCTTTGTTGAGGAACCGAAATCCGTAGGCTTTGCGTATCGTCCGGTAGCTTAACTTCCAACTGCGAGCCTCCAAATTATTAAAGTAATTTCATTGTTTTCCAATACGCATTGTCTATGCGATTTGTGTGGTTCCGAAGCACAAGCAATTTATTTTGCAAAAGCAAAAGTTTAACAGTTCAATAAATAAGTACAGTACAGCCGATACATGATACATCATACATACATACATACATACACTGCGCCCGTTGCGCGCTGCTGGTTGCAGCTAGACAGTCCTTCAGTCCTGAAGACTGTGGTGAGTGTAACTGCCCTAGATGATTCCAGGGAGCTGTATATATACATTTAGTGATACAGTGAAGACAATACAGATGACTTGGCAAGTTTCCATAGGTTCAGGCTCCAGGAAGGTGCAGTGTAACGCAGTCCATATGTCAGTTCAAACAATCCCCTCCAAGGTTGGGGGTTAGCATTCCAAGGGTGGGGGTCAGCTCTCCTGGAGATGCATTCCAATTTTCCCACCAAGAATCCAGTTTATACTAGTCTATTTACATTACACAGACAATATCATTCTAACCATTTATTCTCTATCATCAATAACTAGAGTACGCAATGTGCGATCCCTTTGGTGAATGAGCCGGATAACTGCGGATAAATAAATGATTAGAATGATACCAAACATGACATGCTTCCCGTGACCTGAACTTTAGATATCACTAAAGTGTACATAAAACCTTATAATATATAACTATAAACCAAATAACATCTGCTCATAAACAACTGTGGATTGGAACTATTTTAAATATGAAATGTGTATATATATATATATATATATATATGTGAATGTGTAAGTGTGAGTGTATGCATGCGTGATTTATCGTGCGATTACGCCACGTGTCATGGCATACACTTCGCAATCGCACGGTAAAACATTATTAATCAATATAGTTTCTATCATCCAATTATACCAGTTTCACAATCATAATATGTATAGAATGAAATTTATTAAGCAACTCCTCAAATTGTTTCATTTAAATAAAAATGGAATATCAATATTTGCTGAAGAATGTACAGTTCAAAATGGCTTTGCATTCAGTTTTGACTGGTTTACATTTTTTTATGTTTACTTTAGTGGTTCAAAAAAAGCTTTTATGGAAGTGTAAAATGACACGATGTACTGTATATAATAATTTTCATATATACATATAATCATATATGAAGTGTACATGAGATCAAAGAATACATATCTATGTAATGTACCTTCAAATGTGGACAAAAATAATGCATGAAGAATACAATATTACTTAAGCCAGGCCTGTCCAACCTGCGGCCCTCCAGATGTTGTCAAACTACAAGCCCCAGCATGCTTTGTCAGTAGACAACCTGTTGATAGCTGGAAGGACATGCTGGGACTTGTAGTTTCACAACATCTGGAGGGCCGCAGGTTGTACAGGCCTGATTTAAGCAATTGATAGTATATGAAATTGATGATTTTAAAACTATACAGAGTGTACAGTAAATTAGACAATAGATGTGGATGAAGTGGTCCATGGAACAGATTTGCCTTAAAAACTAAATTTTTCGATAGAGAGGTCCTAAAAGTCCTGTTTAGATCCAATACTTGTTTTTTAAGAATGAGGTTTTTAGTTTTAAATGTTATGTTATTTAGGTTTCGAGAGGCAAATAGATGAATCACTTTTACATGGGGGGAATCTCTGATATGAAATTGAATCTTACACTTCAGAAATAATTACTCATAAAACTGATCTTCAAGCGAGACACTGGGGAGACCCTGACACCCAAAGAATGGTCAAAGATTATAATTAACATAGCTAAGACATCAATATCGGTGAGAATAAAGGAAAATTCATGTAAGATTTACTACAGGGGGTATTTAGTCCCCTCCTGTTTACATACCATTCTTCCTGCTTCTACTGATGTTGGAGGGGTTGCGGACTATGGGGTTCCCTGTTGCACGTTTGGTGGAATTGCCCTAGACCGCCAGCCTTTTTGGCAGCAAATTCATAAGCTGATTGACTCTGTTACACAAGTAAAAATGCCTGATTCCCCCCTGTTCTCCCTAATCCTCAGACAGATCCCTGACATCACCCGACCCGTACAGAAACTCATTGGTCATATAGTGAATGCAGCTAAATGTTTGATTGCCACTCATTGGAAAAACATTCCCCCCCCCTCGCTCTCAGCTACCATTAGCAAAATCTTGTCAATTTATAGAATGGAAAGCATTACAGCTGTTCTCAAAGATAAACCAGAGAATTTCCAAAATACATGGGCTCCTTGCACTAGTCATTACAATGCTGAACCCCGATTAACAACCGTTTGACATTTCACTGCTCTCATAAAATATGGTTATTATAGGCTAAGAATGGCTTATACTTTTAAAAAGATAGTCATAGACAGTTTGAGTACTCCTACTCATAGCCGTACATATCACTATCTCTCTTTTTCATCACTTGATGCATGGAGTAACATATGGTATACCCTTCTCTTCCTCCCCCTCTTCCTTTTTCCAAACCCCTTTTCCCTCATTGTTTGTCTTCCCCCTTCCCCCAAAGCAACAATAATAAGAAAAACAACATACTCGTCTTTATAGTAATATGCCAATATATCTATTGCTGTTTTGCGTATACATTAATGTGCATTTTTCATTAAAAGTGATGTGTTTCGCATATATGTTATATAATGTCTCACTTACACCTATGTTGTTTTGAAAAACTTCAATAAAAAATCAACTTTCAAAAAAAAACAAACTGATCTTCAATGGTCTTTTTTGGTATTTTTGTAAACTAATGCCAGGTTGTCAATCCTACATTGCTGACAGTTTGCTCTGCCTAAAAGTTACTTGTTAACAGGCAGAACAAAGTGCAGTACACGCACAACATATGTGCAATATAAAGTCACATTAGAACGCATATAAAAAAAGGTATATTATAAAATAATGAACAACTCTATACAGTATAATTATTAAATAAAATATGGTTAAAATAAAAAAAATGTAATCATTTTTTTAATCATTAAATACATTAACCAAAAAGCTCTTAACACGTGCTGTACATGCATGGTCTATCTTACTTGCATACACATGTTCAGTGCTAGCTAATGGCATGCATACGTGTACTTTTCCAAACAAAGATTATGCCATGCCAGTCATCATTATCAGTCGGCATTTATACCTGTCCTGTAATTGATACGTCTGAAACCAAGCCCACTTAAGCGAAACCCAGTACTTGAATCAGCCATATATGCATTAAAATGCCCTCGGCACGCCCTTACCATACATTGACTATGTCCATCCGCCACTTCCTGCCCCTGTTCCATAAGTATTCATAAGTGCCTTTTGCATTTGGACATGAATTGCATACAATTGCGTTCATTGGCATAAGGCACATTACAGAGCTATTTCACATATATACTTATACATAGTTATAGTTCCCTCTGTTTATTTGCGTATTTCTATTTCCTTCATTACCATTTTTATTTTATTATTTTGTTTCAAGCACTTACATGACTTGTTTTTCAATTCTGGTAAAAAAAAATTAGATTATTCTAGTAAATGATGTGTTATAAAATGGATGATTAATTTCTAATGAAAAATATGTGGTCACCAATTTCTGCATTACCTAAAATATCATAATATGTATAGAATGAAATTCATTAAGCAACTCCTCAAATTGTTTCATTTAAATAAAAATGGAATACCAACATTTGCTCAAGAATGTACTGTTCCAATTGGCTGCCTTTGCATTCAGTTTTGACTGGTTTGCGCTTTTAAAAGTTTTATTTATTAACACAAAAAAGCTTTTATGAAACAGTAAAATGGAAGATTCATGAAAAGCAATTTCATGATGTACTGTATATAGTCATAAAAATAAAGTCTATACAAGATCACACAATACATTTGTTTGTAAAGTACCCTCCAATTGTGGACAAAAATAATGTGATGCATGAAAACTACAATAGTATTTAAGCATTGGAAAGTATATGACATTTATGATTTTAAAGCTATGCAGAATGTACAGCAAATTAGACAATAGGTGTGGGTGAAGTGGTCCATGGAACAGACACACTTACTTATAGGAACATACAAGCATTAAAAATTGCAAATACTGAAGATCAGTAGATCCTGAAAGTTCTGTTTGGATAGAATTCTTGTTTTTAAAGAATGAGGTGAGTTGAAAAAGGCGTAGTAGTTTAAAATGTTATGTTCTTCAGATCTCCAGTGTCAAGTCGAACAATAACTTTTTTCCAGGGGTGAATTTCTGATATGAAATTGAATCTTGCACTAAAGAATTACCTATTAAACTGACTTTCAATGGTCTTTTCAGCATTTTTGTAAACTAGTGCCCGGTTGTCAATACTACATTCCTGAGAAGCACATTTTATGTCCAAAAAAGTAAAGTTGTTGCTCTGCGAACTATGAAGATACTACATAGAGTAAGTTTATATTTGTCAACATTTGAAAATAATTTTCCAGAGACACTTTCCCATCAGGCAAGTGAAGCGGTAACTGCAGACATAGGACATAAACTACACCTACTCTATATGACTTGACCCCTAGGGCTAGATTTACTAAGCTGCGGGTTTGAAAAAGTGGGGATGTTGCCTATGGCAACCAATCAGATTCTAGCTTTCATTTATTTAGTACCTTCTACAAAATGACAGCTAGAATCTGATTGGTTGCTATAGGCAACATCCCCACTTTTTCAAACCCGCAGCTTAGTAAATCTAGCCCCTAGACAGCTACGCTACATTTTTTACGTATATCAGACACTTCACTTGTCCTACTTTTAATCACCACTAGATATAATCCTAACATATATTGGACACTATATCTACCCGCACTATATCTACCCGGTATGACTTGTGTATCTGACATGAATATAATACATTGCTACTATACTATATGTAGACATAGGACAGTACAGCTACCCAACAAGGCACAACTACTGAACATATTCATAATAAAACTGTACTATACTCTATATAGACATTGGTCACTACTTCTACGCAATATGACCTTCCTACTGAATATGATAACTCTACAACTCTTCTCACTCTTTACAGACATATTACAATGCAAGTATTCAAAATTACTTAACAACTGGACATGATCATAATACAATTCAACTACATCCTACAGATATTGAACACTACATCTAATCAATAAGACTTGGCTACTGGACATTATAATAATGCAATTATACTACAATTTATACATTCATAGGTGATGTTGAATACTTTTGTGTCAAAAAAGACAAAAGTATTATAGGAGTGATACCTTTATTGGCTAGCCAAAATACATTTTTATATTTGCTAGCTTTCAGAGCACAGAGGTCCCTTCATCAGGCAGTTTACAAATGAATGACTGAGAAAAGGACACAACATTTAAGAGATGTTATCAAGCAATTTGTACATGGGGGGACATCATAAAGGTAGTTCCATCGTGTGTTGGGTATGTGGACTGTGTTTGTTGGTAGGACATGTGTGCAGGTTTTGCATTTTTTGTTTTTGCAAGGGAAGGTGCCAGTCTCTGATGGTGATGAGAGGGCACTTCTAACGAGGAGATTTCTTAAGTTCGAAGGTTGTTTGTATGAAAGGAGAGGTACATCTGGGAATATTTCCTTCAGCTACCCAACAAACCCACTGGACATTTGCATAATACAATTAAATTATATTCTATACAGATATAGGAAGCCACAGCTACCCAACATAACATATCTACTAGAGATTTTCATAATACAATTCACTACATTCTATACGGAGGTCAGACATTACACCTACCAAACATGACATGACCACTAGATATGATCATAACAAAACTCTAATCTACACTACAGACATAGGACAGTATAGCTACCTAACATGACATAAAACCAAAGAAGAAATGAGCCTGCGTTTGGTAAATCCCATATAATACATCTAGCAAAATGAAAACATGAGGTATTAGTTGATATTTTCATCCAAACATTTAAGCCTGCATCCCAACATCAAGGGTACCACATTGTATGCATGTCCTATACTGACATGAATCAACATGCTCATTGGGACTTTCAATCGTTGGTGAAATCATTACAGAATTGCTTCTGAAGTAAGATTGTGGAGGTGTGTATCCAGCTTAAGACAACACACGGCAATGTTTTGAAACAAAACCAGAAATGAAATAAGCTTGGTTAATCCTATATTATACATTGCATCAGCTGCATGGCATATTCCACTACCTAACATGACATAGCCACTGGACATAATGCAATAATATTCACTGTATAGATGCATAGAACCTTAGACCTTACACCTTTTTAACATCATATGACCATTTTACCTAGCCATAATACAATTCTTTGATGCTCTATGTAAACATAGTAAACATTGCCTGCATATCCTGGTTGGCAATGATTATAATACAGTTTTATAAAACTATGTATAAGCATAAAATACTAAACTTAATCAACATCAGCTAGCAATGACAATTTTATTATAAGCTATATAGACATTTACCTAAAATATATATATATATATATATATATATATATATATAGACATCTACTTAAAATAACATGGGCAGTAGTCTTGATCATAATATAATATTTTACTACACCTTGTTGTGAGGATCCACCGCAATACCAGCTACAGACAACACGTTGCAGTGCACCATCAACACTGACAACAGTCCAATCTTTCTGCAACCAGCACTTTGCTCGCTCGCTCCGAGGACAGTGGCAGGTGGGGAGTTTGACTAGGGCAGTACACCTGTCAAACCGTAATGCAGGTGTCCTAAGGCGAGCTCAGGGAGGACAGAAACCTCCCATGGAGCAGAAGGTCAAGTCAATTAGGACTAAGATACCTCACCTGTCTTCTGCCTTTATAAGGCTTTCATTCCTACCAATCTTCGCATTAGAAAAGATGGAATTTCATTTTTCTGCTGGCACTTCAAGAATATTGCATTAACTTTGGCTGTATCCTTCATGATGCTATCTTCTCCAAACATTCAACTTCAGAATTGTCCCTCACAACTTGTCTAAGTAGCTTGGCTAGTTGTGGTGTGTTTCTGATAGCTACTCCAGCCAACTAGTTCTTTCCTGGGAGCAATCTGCACCTTGACACTTATATATGCATGTAATAAATGAACAGATACAGAAACTTACATCCAGAAACCCAAATATGGGAAACAGCAGTAAGGCTGGGTACACACTACAGTGTTTTCAGCCAACTCTCGGGCCAATCACCCGATAAATGACCATTCAGCCTGATATCGCATTAGTGTGTACACTTAGACGATGAACGATAGTCGTTCCAAAGCACCGACCATCATTTGTTTTGATTGTTCATCAGAACTATAAATCTCGTTCAGCTATGGAACAACATTCTTCCAATTCTGCAGTGTGTATGCAGTCACGATCAGGATCTCCATAGAGTTTACAGAATAATGATCTTTTCAGCTGACAGTTATGACAGTTAGAAAGCACAGATCTGAGGGTAAATCTTTCAAAATATTTATTGTGTGTTCGCAGGAATCGGCAGGCTGATCAGGACTTTTCTTTTCCAGTCATTAATAAATCGTTGTAGATAACACATTGGTCAGAAATTTCTGTAGTGTGTACTCAGCCTAAGCACTTGTCCAATACTAACAGGACAAATCTTCATAACCTGCGGTTGAAATTTGGGACAGACACAATATTGGCCAATATAGTCAGAACCTGTAGAAAAAGAAATATCCTAATATCCATCTCTGAAACAGTTAAAATATATTTTGTAAGTCTGGAGATGAAAGAAGGGTTGAATTTACATATATATATATATATATATATATATATATATATATATATATATATATATTATACATAATCTGCATCTATGCTGCAGACTCCTCAACTCTTCTTAAGTGTAACCTTTCAAACGTTATCAAACAAAGAAGGCCAACATAGTGTAGTACATTGAAAACACAGTTTTAATGGTAAAATATAAGTAATGCACTTAAACAATATTAATAACAAGAGAGTTTATCTGCTATACACATCCCCTTAAGTGCCTCTTCTTCTTTCAGAAGCTGAAACTGGAAACAGGTAGCGTCAACAGGGGGTTCCCTACATGCTTTGTTCAGCCGCTGTGGCTCTCAGGTCTTCATCGGGGGTAGCCATACACAATATTTATACATACCAAGCACCAATTAATTAAAAATGCACATGCGCCGGCAAGGACATACTGCCATACTGTGCATGTGCAGTCTATTAGAACTTCCTGCTTCCTAACAGTCCCCTATGAGCACAATGTTAAAAATGCAGAGCCTAACTTCCACCCCTAAATCAAAAAATAACATAATTCACAGCCCAAACTTCCAATCTCTGATCCTAATTACAAAGTGTAAGATTAAATTCATCCAAAAGTGTAAACGAAATAATTATGAAACGACGCTCATACTCCTTACTCATAACAATAAAGATCCCTATCCCTATAAAGATCAACATCCCTAAAAATTGCTTCTTTCAATATCTGAAAATAAAGCATTCTTCAAGTAAAAAAAAAATAGAGTTCTTCTGTAGAAATTAAATACTTTCTACATGCCTTATCTCATTGTTTTATAAACTGATAATTGATCATAATCAACCTCAAAAAGATAGGTGTGTGTTTTAGTGGGAGGTAGACATAGGGAAGATGCTGACTCTGGAGCAATGGACAAGGATTAGAAAAAATCAACAAAAAGTCTAATTTGCTCCAAAACTGAAAGAAAATGAATTTAAACTATTTCATAAGTGGTATTTAGTCCCCAATAGAATACAAAAAATAAATGTAAATCTGACAGATTTTCTAGAGCATGCAGTGTAACGGGCACCCTGTCTTATATCTGGTGAAAGTGTCCAAACATGGTAAGATTCTGGAGGGGAAGTATATTATCTTATAGGAGACATAACAGGAGTCACTCTTCCAACATTACTGTCATTCTCTCTTCTTCACTTCTCTGTACCAAAATTCTCTAGGCAACTATTTACTTTCATTAATCATCTTCTAAATTCCACAAAGTCATTGATTGATCCACACTGGAAGAAGTTAGACTATGTCACCATATTAAAAGTAATTAATAAGACATGGTAGCTGTATTGCCTGAAATCTATAACAAACATACTGAAGGATACCAATAACAGGTTCTCCAACACTTGGTGAGCTTAGCTTGCACATTTCAAGGCCAACTCACAAGCTTTAACTTAAAATCTCATATTCTAGAATATTATATTAATATTTTATGATGACTGATAATTTTCTAACCTATATCCTTACACCACCATTAATCTCTACTTTACTAACTAACCTCTCCTTCCTTCTTGCCCTCCATTTTTCTTCATATGTACTAAAAATTCAGTAATTTATCGATTTAACCTATTTCCCAATGCAAGAAAATTGCATTTCTGAAATTAACAATATTTTAACCCTCACCGTGCATATGTTTTTCCCTTGTTTTTTTTTTTACAATCAATCAATAAAATTATAATTAAAAAATCAATTTTGAGGATTTTCGGAATAAATAAAATGTTTATCTATTTCTGAATAAAATAAATATTAAATAATGATGTCACCTTCTTTTTATTGGATTAGATATTCCATACGCCTTGATCGAAAACAAAACAAAACAAAAAAACAACACCTCAATTTAACAAAGATAGACCTTTAGCCTTAGAATTAAGTCCCAGAGACTCCCCGGCAAAGCTGCTTTGCAAAAAAAAGCAAAAAAAAAAACTGGGAGATAAGCTTCTTCTACAGATATCCTTTTGTTAATTGGATTTTTAAAATCCTTTGTATAATATATTGGTTTAGAAGTAATTACAAAAGACACCAGTATATAATAATATGTTGCAGCTCAGCTTTCTGTTAAGACTTTTCATTTTAATAGGTGGTCCCAGATTCAGTGCATATCTCCACTATTCACAAATCATGGGAAACATGAAACTAGTTGCGTTTCAGGGCCACAGCTGACATTCAGCTGTCATGTCTTCTTTGTCTCCAGAACTTCTTTCCATTGAAATATTCAAGAGTACTTTATGGTAATGACAAAGAAATAGTCAATTGATGCCATTACACTTCATTCACACAGAGAATACAGTCCTGTTCACAACTGTTGAAACAGTCTAACATCATTCTTTGTAAGATCTATTGAGGAAGCAAGACACCCAATTTCTCTCTAAATAATACAGGCTAACGTCCTTAGTCCAAACATTTAGCTATGTTCACTAATAGGTTTCAATAGAAAGCTTTAATTGAGATAACAGCATCTGCATTTTAATGGCTAGCTATTTTTGTGAAATGGATGATTACCTGAAAAGCCTTGCCCGTCTGCACTAGTTTCAATACAAGTGGCAGCTGGGTACAAGGAGAAAGAAACTGCACAAAATATGAATTTTAAATAAAAGGGTTGACATTTTTGCATAAAAAATATGTAGGTTTTTCTGAGAAGCAGTTTGAGAACCTTTTAGCAGTTGGTTGCCCTTTTATGTGTAACAGAATTCTGAATAAATATAAAAAAGTATAAAAACCTACTGTAGTCTAAAAAAATGTTCTCTTTGATGTATATGGTCTCTATGAGTGGGGATATTAATAAGGAGTTGGGTATTATCATAAAATGCAACAAAAAATTCCCACGTTTTGGCGATACTCAAAGTATCTAGTTCAATGTAGCCCCACTGGATCATTAATGGTAAAGGTTTACTCACGGAAAGAAATTTATACTAGAGGGATACCTGATATCTGGCCTTCCCCTTACCTGTCTTTCCCCTGTCCAATCTGGCAGCTAGAATTAAATCTCACTGCTCCTCATCTGCTGCAGCACTCTGTAAATCCCTACTCTGGCTACCAATTTCCTCCAGAATTCAATTCATCTGTCCATCTTTACCTACAAAGCCCTCACCAGTGTCTCCCCTTCAAATATCTCTGATCTCATCTATAGATACACTATGGCTCAAGTTCTCCATTCTGCCTCTGACATATGCCTCTCCTCCTAATAACCACCTCTCACTTCTGCCTAGAAGACTTTAGCCACACTGCTCTCCACTTATGGAACTATATACTCCACCTGTCCAGACCCTCCTCATCCTTTAATCAAGTGCTATCTCAAAATCCACCTCTTCACTATGGATTATCCTACCCCCATCAGACCACTACTCTGTTCGCTCTACCTGCCCTGTCCACTCCTATTACACTATCTCCTATTGTCTCGACTTTCCACACTCCCTCTGGACTGTAACCTCCCACTGGTAGGGTCTTGTTTACCTTCTGACCCATGTCTGCACCTATTTCATCAATCTAATATGTACATATTCTGTTTTATATAAGCTTGTGTTCTGTAGGATTTGCAATACTGACTGTCCATCGTTACAAGCTTGTGGCACCTTACAAATGAGCAATTATAATGATGACACCCTTGATATCTTAGACCAGTTGGAAAGACTGACTCTAGATGTCATCACCCTAGTTCGTTTGGACAGTGAGACATTATATTCAAGTATACTGCACACTAAAAGGCTTAAAAGCATTGTATTCTTTCTCTACAAAATCCTCAGCAGAATTTTGATGGCCATTCTCATTTTATATGGGGCCTTTTGGAATTTATTATACTTCACAATATGCTTTTATTGAATGCCAATACTAACTGCAGGTGGACCATACTTGGTACTAGCAGAAGGCACTGCTGTCTGCTAAGTTGGATTCCCTAATATCAACAGCCAGCATCTCACACCAATCAGGTGGCGGCAAGCGCTTCCTCACTTAGAGCTGATTGCCGAGTAATGGTAACCAGCATCTTTTCTCTATGTTCCTGGTGTCTAGCCGTTTGTTGTTACATGTATTAATACTCTAAGGTTACCTTGTGACCACAACTTGGCTCCATGACATTGTATTAATTGTTCAACTATATATTTGATTTATTTGATGCAGTGTATCTGTGGGACCTTTTCTGTAGCGAGGATGAAGATCTTTGAGAAACACCCATTGTGAGTTTGCTTAGTATAATAGCTAGACATTTTGAGCCTGATGCTAAGTAGAATTCAGCTTGGGTATAATTTACGGCCCAAAAATTGTGCAGACATGCATTTGTAGCACATGCAGAAAACACAAATACTTGATATATTCACATATATTAGTAGTCACCCAATTGTGTATATGAAAATACACTTGGAGGAACACTCTTTCTAACTATAAAGTGTCGGACTGGTGCATAAAGGACCCATTGGGTGAATGCAGTTGTAGGGGCCCATGAAATATTGTGTGTGCGCCACAGCATAGAAGGGACATGTCACTGAAGCGGCATGGCCAGTCACCAGAGGGTTGTACGGCCACTAGAGGTGGTGTGGTCAGTACACAAAATAAATGTATTGTTTTGGGTGTGTTGCAAAATTGAGGAACAATGTGTTGGTGGGGCCAGTGCAAAGATTTACGTTAATTTCATCAGCTTTCCTTAGTAGTCACCATTTCATGCATAAGAGAAGTAATTTTCCGATTGCACTTCTCATATTTAATATGTTTATGCCCTAGATAAGCTATTTTAGTGGGCTCTGACAGTTTGGCCCATTAAAATCTCTCTTTGTAATCTTATTTTGTTATTTTTATGGTTATTTTATGTGCATCTTCTAATACAAGGTACCCAAGATTCCAAAACACTAAGGGCTAGATTTACCGAAGTGTGGTTTTGAAATTGCCGTATTTACTAAGGCAAAAACGACCGTTAAAATGGCCAGAATTGACATTTTTCAAAACCACCACTTTTACAACTCGCCATCCCAATTTTAAGAATGATGAACATACAAAGATGCTGGATTTACTAAGCAGGGGTTTGCAAAACCGCTGTAAAACAGCCATCCAAACACCAAAACAAAAGAGGTGCTTGTGAATGGCGAGATTGATGAAACATACTGTTTCAGCTATTTTGCCATTCAGAACATAAGACAAAGCAGCATTGAATTTTAAATTATTGGTCCAATATGTTTTTATATAATAGAGGACCCAAATAAAGTTTTAATAAATGTTTGGGTACATTTTAAGTGTTCACTATATTATGTCATATTATTTTTTAAATAATTTTTGAAAGATCATTCTGAATATATATATATATATATATATATATATATATAATGTTCCATATTTTCATATTAAAGGCACTAATTTGTATTAAATTTGTTTGATGTGTGAGCAATGCAGTTTTTTTTGTTTTTTATTTCTATTGTGTAGAGTTTGTGTTTTTGAACCAGAGGGTAGTTTGTACTCCTCATGCGCAACCTTGATTATTGATTAGCAAGTAAACTACAACTATGAATGTGTTTTGAGCAACTTCTACAAGTTTTTGAAACCCAGTATATAAGTGTTGTTTTATTGGCAGGAAAAAAATCAATTTTCGCAAACACATTTATTGTTCAATGCAAGATAAAGTATAACTGATTATTGCATAATCAAGTACAACAATGTGCACAGTATATTGGTGAAGGACAAAGCGTTCACCAAGTAAAGTAAAAGAGGCAGAGAATATTGAACCATATAACTGACCCACAAACAAGGTAAATTGCATAAATTACAAACCAATAAATTAAATTATATTTTCTTTTAGGACCATACATTCTGTTACTTGCGCCTTTTTTCAGGTACATGAGCGCTTCTAGAGGCACTCTCTACTCTTTCTCGGCGACCCCTGGAGCGGAGACCTCGCTTTGGGGCAGAAGTTCCTATGATCTGAGCAGGCATACTAGCTAGACTTGTTTCTCCTGATGAAATTGGCACAAGTAACCTTGATGTGATATCATTGTGAATTTGTGCTGCCATTCTATGCACGTTGGCATTTATCTCTTTTACAGTGATTTGTAACGCCTCCCCAGCACCTGTCATTTGAATCAGGCTTACATTGAATTGCTTTATAGCAGCTGCAATCTTATGCAAAACTACGCTGTTTTCTGTATTAGTGCGGTAGTCACGTCTCAAATGACCTACAATATGACACGTGTCTCGTTTGGGTCTCCATAAAATGGGATTGTTGGACCTGGAAATTGGCTATAGATTGGGCCTTTTCTCTGCCTTCATCAAGTTGAGTAGGTGGAGTTGGCTGCTGCTGTGACTCTTCCACAGTGGTAGTGGGGTGTTCCTGGTGGCTAGACATGGGTACATCCACCACTTGTAATGTGATTAATGTGTCTTCCTCTGGCTCTGCAGAAGATGACATCGCAATATATCCAGAAGACCTGCTTGATATGAGGATTTTCCTGTACAGAAATGAAAATGCTAAGTATATTTAAAGTCACATGATTTCCTTTTTTTATTTAACAGCTTCGAAAAACTATTTCTAAAATGACCTACAGGATCAATCAATGCTTTCTTCTGAATATCTAAAATCCAAAAATACTCTACTAACAAAAGACATTTACAAATATTTGCAAATCAATAATTCAAATGCCTTGAAGACATAAAAGGAGTGCTTTTATGCCTTTAGCATCACTCTATGACATGCAGCAGCAACATCCATGATCCTATAGATTGTAAGCTTGCGAGCAGGGTTCTCTTACCTCTCTGTCTGTATGTATTACCCAGTATTGTCTTATCAGTGTTTGTTCCCAATTGTAAAGCGCTACGGAATTTGCTGGCGCCATATAAATAAATGTTGATGATGATGATCAGTTAATATTCTCTGTTATCATGACTAGTTCACATATAGGGCCACTCTGAGAATAGTAGTGATGTATCGTTCTAAGCAATTCACAGTTACCCTCTAATTTTGGATTGGCTTTTTAAAAACCTTTTAAAAAATGCAAAATTTATTCTGCTGCTTGCAGAAAAATGTTGTACGAGGGTGGATTGGTGTTAACTATTACACCTTTAGGTGCGCCTCTGTGTAGGACAACCAGCTATAATCCACAAAGAAATGTAATCATACCTTTCTCATATTTGCAACAGCATTTCAAAAGAAAAGAAAAAAAAATGTTTCTCACAACAGGTGACATCAGCTTATTCTTCAGACGTGACATTCATGGTTGAAGGTGGAGGAGTAGGAGTTGTGCATGGCATTGAGTTGTACATTCAGCTGATACTGAATGTGAAAAAATGTGGAAAACTGTGTTAGCAGTGACAATACTTGATTCGTGTAAACAGTCTACTTTGCAAATGTTAGAGTAAAATAAACCTAATAAAAAAAATGGTACTAGTTTCATTGTTAAACACTTATACAAACAATATAAAAAAAACTCACCAGATGCTTGCTGAAAAGTAGGGGCATCAGTGTCCTGTACATTTATTCCTTCCACAGTTTCTGGCGGTAATATTTGCCGCAGCTCCTCCTCATACATGGTGAATTCCACACAAAGTGGTGGGCCACCCCCTGTGGCTCTTGCCGCCCTTTTCTCCTCAGACAGTTTTTCTTTGAGATGCCTCTTTTTGTCAGAGAAACTCTTTCTACAGTGAGGCACTGACCTCCTTAAAGGACCCACATCATTCACTGCCTGCCATATTTGGTCCCATAATTGGCAATGCCACTTTAGCGGAGTATGGGCAGCAAGGTTCCCTAAAATGACTTAATAGCAAGTCACAATATTATGCACTAACACACAATTCTCATCATGTGAAAACCTTATAGTCCTGCCTGCCGTAGTCTTCCTCCCCTCTTCTGTCTCCTCTAAGCCTTCCTGGGCTTCCTCTGCTCCCTCCAGCTCCAACTCCCTCTCCTCAGCCTCTGACCCCCTCCTAGCTCTCTCCATAGCCCATACTTGCCAACTCTCCCGGAATGTCCAGGAGACTTTCGAAATTCATATCGGTCTCACGGACTACCGGGAGAGCTGGCAAATCTCCCGCATCCAGCTACTGCCATCACTAAATGACGCGATTAACGGTGAATCGCATCATTTTGGCCAAAATGGCGTGTTTGGCCCCGCCCCCTCCTGCCCTCAAACCACACGCCCCTCTCCCGGAAAGAGCTTCGAGAAAGTAGGTAAGTATGCCATAGCCCCAAACACTAAATAGGAAACAATGAACACTAAAGTACAGACAAACACAAATGACTAACTATACAAACTGTTCAGCCACTCACACCACACTCACACACAACAAATACAGACAAAGGACTAGACAATTACCAAAAAACACAAGACAGAAATGAACACAGAAAATAAACCAACAGCACAGAAAAAAAGCACAGGACTACTCACAATCCAAGCAGATAAATCTGAAGAAAAACCAACCAAAATACCTCACTTACTAAACATCAAACTCCTAGCTCCTCTCTCTTTGCGCCTCAAAACCCTATCAAAGTGAAAGAGGAAGGTGGCTATTTTAAAATCCCGCCAGTAAACGAAACCGCCAGGTTTAAAAGCAAAACCGCCATTTTTTTTATCAAAACCGCTGGCAGGTTTGAGGCTTACATACTGCCATATAATGACTGCGGTTCCCATTAAAACCGCCCAATAATAAATGCGGCTGTTTGTCCACCAAAACCACCGGAAAATCGTGGCGATGCACGGCGGTTCTAAACCACCGCCAAACATGATTCTTAGTAAATCTAGCTCTAAGTTCCAACATGGAGGAGCTAGCAGTGCAGAATATAACCAGGACTACACAGAATTGTGGGTAGTTTTCTAGAATATAAAATGATGCATAAAAAACAATGCCAGACAGCAGTAATAAATTATATACTTTTTCTATGTTTAGCTTTCTAAATTCCTAGGAGCATTTTGTCCATGAGTTTTATGATTGTTGCGATTTTGAATTTTCAGCTTGATGTGGATGCAAATATTGGCGAGGGGGAACAGGGACAGGACTCTATAAACAAATCAACGTGTATTCTATCAGTTCATACACAATTAGAGACCTTTGCACTTTTTATACCAGAGAGAGATTCCCCCTTAAAGAAACAGTTGTATTACAGTTATACATTTGCCTAGTTTGCTGTTGACAAACTATTTATAATAATTTGTAAGAAGCCACATTGATGCACCCAAACAAGTGGTTTGTTTCACTTTACAGATTTTCCACTAAATAGTTTTTTTTACAGCAATAAACAAATGTTGTATTTTACTATGTAGAGTACATTATACTCTTTCAAAAACACATTTTTATTTAACAGTCTTGAATTACAGACAAGTATAGAAATGAGCTTAGAAAATGTGAGATAACCATGCAAATGGTTAACACTTTTTGATGTACACACATTTCTCATACACACTGACTCCCACTCCCATACACACATATTTCTCAAACACACTGACTCATACACTCTTATCATAGGCAAACCGAGGGGGGTTTCCTCGTGCCTGGCAACCCCCATCCAAGCTTGGGACACTGTATAATTGAGGTGGCTGGACTCTGCTCCTGCTTCACACAGCTCTGCTTGAAAAGGGAAAGCTGCACCTAACAGTAGTGCACGCAGCATTGCCCATGTATATTATGGGGATAGGAAAAGTTGGAGAGCAGCCAAGCACTGTCTAAAATATAGCCACGCCTCCATGCATGCTGGTCACGCCCACTGGCGGCGTGGTGTAGAAACCCCCATCTACAAATGCTGCGTTTGCCCCTGCTTATTGACACACACTGATGCACAAACTCCCTCATACTTACCTCTTCCTGCTGTCCTGCCTCTAGCTTCCTCTGTGGCTTGGGCAGTGTGGGAAGGGGGTGTGTCTATGCTCCATTTGGCTGAGTAAGCCAGGCTCAGGTTGCTTCTCTATTTCCTACAAGCACAAGATGCTGTTCCACTACCTCCACCTGGGCTCTGACTGCACTTTTTAGCCCCTTCCCCTATAGAAAGGGAAAGGGGTGTAAAGCTGTGAGACCCACCAGGCAGGCCCGGCGCTCCCATTAGGCAAGGTTAGGCAGTTGCCTAGGGCTCTGGAGGGCGGCACTGAAGTGGGGGACCCAGTAATAATTTAGAAATAAATGCTGGCGGTGCGATCGCCTAGGGCAGATCGGCCGCCCGCCCTCAATTATGCGGTGCTGCTACAGTGCAGCACCGCATTTTAAAATACACCCGGCGCCTGGCTTCTGGCAGCGTCGTGACGTCACGACGCTGCCAGTGTAGAGGAGCCGATAGGAGACAGAAGAAAGAAGAAACGAAAGGCGCGCAAGAAGAGAAAGGAAGAAAAGTGAGGAAGCTAAGGTGAGTACAGGAAAGAGGAGTCTGCAGACAGAGGGGAGAGAACGGAGGCTACAGACAGACAGAGGGGAGAGAACGGAGGCGACAGACAGACAGAGGGAGAGAATGGAGGCGACAGACAGACAGAGGGGAGAGAACGGAGGCGACAGACAGACAGAGGGGAGAGAACGGAGGCTACAGACAGACAGAGGGGAGAGAACGGAGGCGACAGACAGAGGGGAGAGAACGGAGGCTACAGACAGACAGAGGGGAGAGAACGGAGGCAACAGACAGAGGGGAGAGAACGGAGGCGACAGACAGAGGGGAGAGAACGGAGGCGACAGACAGAGGGGAGAGAACGGAGGCTGCAGACAGAGGGGAGAGAATGGAGGCTGCAGACAGAAAGAGGGGAGAGAACGGAGGCTGCAGACAGAGGGGAGAGAACAGAGGCGACAGACAGAGGGGAGAGAACGGAGGCTGCAGACAGAGGGGAGAGAACGGAGGCTGCAGACAGAGGGGAGAGAATGGAGGCTGCAGACAGAGGGGAGAGAACGGAGGCTACAGACAGAGGGGAGAGAACGGAGGCTACAGACAGAGAGGAGACAACGGAGGAGGTGAGAGTTATTATTTTTATTTTAAAAATGTCAAGTGTGTTAGGGGCTGGGGTCGGGCGGCAAGCTTAAGCTTGTCGAGCAACCTTGCACCGGCCCTGCCACCAGGGATTTCTGCGGTACCCTCTTGGGTCAGTCCGAAGCTGTAACTATATTATTATCACGATAAAGAAAAAGAGAAAAAGACTGTGGCAATGTGAGGCACTCAAAAATGTGAAATATCCAAATTTAAAACATTTAAGACCTGATTCATTAAGGAAAATAAGTTAAAAAAGGAGTTTATTTTCTCTGGACAAATCATGCAAGGGGTGCAAATTAGTTTATTAATTTGCAGTTAAGAAAAATACTGGCTGTTTTTTCATCTAGCACACAAATACTTGATAGTTTTTTAGATATATTTTATACTGAAATTTAAAATTTAAAATTTTTCTCCCCCCTCCAATGCAACATGGTTTTGCCAAGGTGCAAAGTTACTCCTTTTTTTGCTTTATTTGCCCTAATGAATCAGGGCCATAGTCTTTATTTGTAATTCATTAAAAAAATTGTCAAATTTATTGGGGACCCCTAATTATTAAAAAAGCAGTGAAATATCAAAGCTGACAGTAAAGATAGTGTGAATTTGTGTGTCTAAGAAAATGATTAAATAAAATATCAATTAATGCAACAATGCCGTGTGTTGCATTTATTTCTAAATGTATTTTATCTCATCAAATCCTGAAAATGCAGGATATTATTACCGAAAGTTATTCCTTGCTTGTATATTTTATATATAAATATAAATATATATATATATATATATATATATATATATATATATATATATATATAGATGATGAGGAGGCTGAATAAGCTTGGCTTTTTGGACAGAGACACCTTCAGATCCTGTTAGTGGTGACCACAGAAAGATGGTCAGACAGATGATGTGCCAACACCTTTTGCTGATGTCACCGGTAGCTGTGGTAATGTAGCATCTGCTGTTGTTCTACCTGTGACTGCTGTGAACATTCTGTCTAATAGCACAGCACAGGTCCACTTCAGGCAAGCAGTATTGTTTTTCCAGACCCGACAAGTAGTCCCAGCTTTAAAGACAGGGACTGAAGTGTCCTCCTTGTGAATTAAGAAAAGTGTGGATAATTCCCTACTGTTCTTGTTAGTGATGATGAACCAATTCCGCTCATTGTTTGACAAAACAGGAAGCGTCGGTAGCCCAGATCCTGCAAATGCCATGATGTCCAATAATTACAGTTCTGGTTGTGCAAGCTTAATTGGGAATGCTATTGCATTTATGGCTGCTTAATTAGAGGGCTCCCTGCTTTTGCTATTGCTACTGCTACAGCACCATTGGATATTTGTGATAGTACTCAGGTACAGACAAATACCTCTGCAGAGATCACAGTAGACCCTTTGCCTGCTTCCAAGGGTTCATCTGGTGCATGACTATCCCATGTTAGCATAGATATTAAGGCACCAATGCTTGCAGCATCTGCTACAAGTTTTGGTAGATCAGAGTCCTGCCCACAGTTATCATTGGAGTAACAATATTTCACACTGATAATAGTAAGCTCTATGAAGTCCTCAGTAATGATTATCTGCAATCTATGCAATTCTGTGGTGCGAAGGGGCAGGGCACTGGAAAGTGTGGTCCAATCTGTCCTCCACCAACACTGCTGGAGGGAACACAGGATGGACTTGAACAAGTTTGGCACAGGCTCTGTGCAGAGGTGCTGTCTGCCTGCACTGGAATATCTACCACTCCAAGTGGTGGTGCCAATATTAATGGAGTCATAGAAATAAGGAGGACATCTAAGATTTGTTTTAGGGCCAGATGCGTGTACACCCAACCTGCTGCAACTAGCACTACTCACATTGAGGGACTGTTTTTTGGTGCACAGCACCAATCAACACCAGGACAGGAGCATAGTGTGTACAAAAGCTAAATTACAGGGTTTGCAGCAGGCAGCAGATGAATGTTTGTTTCTATTAGAAACTTACCTGTTCCTGTGCTGCTGATTCCTCTGTCTCTGTACAGATCAGCATTTCCTGGTTCTAGCGGTCACATGATCATGGCTGGGACTCGGCATATACAATCTGCAGAGGATATAAGGTCCACCTTGACAAAGCAGCTGTGTCAGAGCAACAAGTTACCACTTGGGCTCTGGCTCTCCCTTTGTACCCTTGTGCTGCTTTCTTGTCTTTCCCTGTGTATGACCTTTTGGCTTGTTAGACCTCTACATCTGCTCTGCTGACTGTGCGACTCTCCTGTGTGCAGTGATTCTTCAGTTTATCCGACCCGGTGTTTCACTGCTTACAGCTTAGGATTCTTGTGTGTGTGCTGTACCACTTCAGCTAACTAAATCCTGCTTTGCCTTGCTGCATGGGGAACACACTTATGCTTATGTGGACAGAGAACCCACCGCTTCCACCCTGACGATCGTACTGCACAGAGGATCCACTGCCTAGCACCTACCCTGCACAACAGAGCTGGGGGTGATTGCAAGGTGACATGGCGGGGCAGGAAAAACTCCTTGCTTGACCAGCCGCGATCCTGGTGAGTGTTGTCACTGTGCACTGCCTGACTGTACATATAAAGAGGGGAGTTCACCACATTGATTAGGAATTAACACACATGGCCCCCATAGGCGGATAGTGCCGGAATTCCCTGACACCATTATCTGCTTCACTTCCGGTGGACCCTGGCGTTACATCCTACCTAAAAAGGCACACCGAGCTCTGCCCTTCCTAAAAGGACATAATCTGTCACAAATAAGTGTGGCTGCAGCTCTGACCTGTCTCTTTTACCTTACTCAAGCAGAGGGATTATACAGCTGACATAGAGGGAGGTACTGTTAAGAAAGATATTGTTCTGAGCTACATCAGCTCCTCTAAGCTGTGTGTGAATACATTGTAGGTAAGCAGACGATATTATTGACTGTACATGTGGGTGACTCAACATCTATATACTACCGTGCAAAACAACTATCTCTGACCCTGGGATGTACAGCAGCTTCCTATCTCTGGCACAGCCCCACAAAATGCAAATTGAATGCAGTATTCAACTCAAAACCTATTCATTGTAGTCAACAACCATGGTTGTGCAGGACCTTTCTAACTATAGTTGCAACTGGAATCACTTCTCCCAGCTTTTAGGGTGTTATGTGCGTCTAGTTGCTATCCAATAACGATTGTCCACTGCCAGTGATGTGGTTGCAAATCACAATGCAATTTAATAGCAAAAAGTAGCAGAGTAACAAGTCAGAATAAAATAAGTACAGCCTTTACTGGTGCCCTGGATCCAGTGTACAGTCATTCAGGTCTGAAGGCTGTGGTCAAGTAGACTGAACACTGGTCCCAGATCTCCTACTTATATACAGTCAGTGATACAGTGAACACAATTCAGATGATGTGGCTTGCTTCCATAGGTTCAGGCTCCAGGAAGGTCCAGTGCAATGCAGGTCATTGGCCAGTTCAAACGATGCCATCCAGGGGTGGGGCCAGCTCTCCAGAAGATGCATACTTAATCTACCCGCCAAGAACTAGTTTAAACTGGTCTATTTGCATTACACAGACAATATCATTCTAATAATTTATTCCCTACAATCCATAATTAGCAAAAGCAACATGCGATCCGTTTGGTGATAAAATCCGTACGTCTGCGAATAAATAGGGGATTAGAATAATACCAGACATGATATGTTTCCTGTGACCTGAACCTTAGATCTCACTAACGTGTAAATAACATTATTATGTTTAACCATAAACTCTGCTACATTTCAGTAGAAATAACTATGTGTTGCAACCATTTTTGATATGAGCTAATTACAGTTACGTGTAAACGTGTGCAGAAGTGTTTGCCATGTGTTGCGGTTGATAACGCTCCTCCACGCCGCAGTGTGCTATTCGCATAATTTCAGACAATCAAGTTGTTAGATATTAATTGAAATGAGCATATCCAATTATCTGACTTCGACAAGGGAGGTCTGAAGTCTGCATCAACGGACTCTATGACTGTGAAGACACAACTCCATTCCCATCTCTTAATGGACATGTGATTAGGTATAATGTAGCTATAGCATCCACCCACATATTCAATTGGCTCCTCTCTTCGAAGAAACATTTCCACTGTACATGTAACTCCAGGTTTGACTAATATGATTCTATACCTGGCTTGCACTGACCTGTCCTCACCGATCTGGTAATTCTAATTACTCTGCCTGAGACAGGCTGTAAGAGGAAATATGACTCCTAAAAAGATTAAATCGTCTAAACCGGCTCCTCAGCTCCCCTTTTTCAAACCTCAGAGACTGAGCTCTGTCTCCATGTTATCTAAGGGAGAAGAACACTTAAATGGGGCATGTTTGCTACCAAACGCAGCTGATTCTGATCCCCCATCTCCGAGCGACACTCCACCTCAGGACGACCCTAATGCTCAGGCTTCCCAGGTCACAGGCTGCCCCCGATATCCAGCCAAGAGACACTCTTTTGTGGGTCCACTACTCACATATAAAGGAACGTTTACTGTGAGCAGCCAGAAAGGACGAGGTCTCTAATATCCTTCAAGACCTACAATTGTTCCTGGATTTCTTCCTGATCACAGTAGTGAAACGTTGTTCTTTCCAACCAGTCACAAGAATCCTAACAGCCAATGACGTTCCATATCGCTGGGGTTTCACAGTTAAACTTCTGTTGCACAGGAACAACACTATGCATGTCATCCATACAGTGATAGAAGAATCCAAGCTTTTGATGACCTGGAACCTCTTGCCACACCAATCTGACCCTAACTCACAGGTTCAGCCCAGTAGTAACTAGACCTAACAGAGGAAACACAGATCTCGGGATTTCCTATCTTCACAAGTGGAACCTGCTCCGGTGACCACAAACTGTTCGGTGTGCATTTTCTTAACCTATTGTAACTGACACCTTTACACTCATCAGGGACATCAGTCAGAGTCCAGCTGCAAAAACTGTTCTTACTAGTCTATTTACCGCACCCTTTGGTGGCTGCTTACGGGACACGCAAAAACCCAGGAATTCATGCCATTAGAATACTGGTTGTATTTACGTTGGAGTTGTCCCTTTACTTTACAACTTCCCAAGATGTTACTTAATGGACAATCACCTTTTATCTCATCTATACAAATGTATGTCAGTTATTTAGTATTCTCTATGGTAGATTCTATTGACATCTAGGGGTAAATGTATCATACTCCGGTTTGTACAAGTCGCCGGAAATCGGCGAGTTGACAGCTACAATTTAAACCGGCTCTGCCTTGTAAAGGCAAGTTTCCCTTTACAAGGCAGCGATGCTTTAAATTTTAGCTGTCAACTCGCCGATTTCCGGCGACTTGTACAAACCGGAGTATGATACATTTACCCCCTAATGTCCAGTAGGTTGAGTTAAGGAGTAAGTTGGATTGATCTTATACTCTCTCTCTCTGACACTACAGAATACCAAGAAAGCCCAGATTCTCCCCATGACTTGGTCAAAACATGCCCCAATAACATGGTCCTGGAGGTCAAGGAGCCCAACCCCACTTCTGCACCTGTGGCACCTCCTGGTTTACTTACTTTCCTCTTTAGAGGCCAGGTTGGCCAACAAGGATGCTCTCCTTCTTTTTGTTGAAACAAATGATCCTAAGGAAACCTCCATATTTACATACTGGTGCGCTCTTAAAAGCAGTGGTCAGGGGGGCTGCCATTCAGGTAGCTTCCAGGATGAGGAACGCTAATATTCGCCATCAGCAGAAACTAGAATCCGAACTTATACTTTTAGAATCCCAGAATAAAGCACACCCCTCTCAGTCCCTTAGATCGGAAATCTGTTTAGTGAAAGTCAAATTACAGAAACAACTTATGACCCGCACCCTCACGGCATTGAGGCTGCGACAGAAATTTTATGTATCAGGATACAGAGCGAGCAGACTGTTGGCACGGAAATTGAGAGAGCAACAGGCTCAGAACCGAATTAAATCCATTACGGAACCCACTGGTTTTAAACATTCCAACCAGCGAGACATAGTGAACACTTTTGCATCCTTTAACAAGGGCTTATACAATCTGAAACTTGATCGTAACACACACCAAATGAGTGAGACTGACATGTCCTCCTTTTAGATGGTCTACCGCTTCCTTCTATAGACCCTGCAGTAGACAGGAGTTGAGTGCACCTTATCCCGGGAAGAGAACCTGCAGATTATTAAGCAGCTCCCTACGGATAAGGCACTGGGCCCCGATGGCTACATTAATACATTTTATGTTACATTTCAGGAGGAGCTGGGACCCATTTTGGAACAATTATATAATGCAGGCACTGAGGTGTGGAGTTTTCCTTCTGAGATGCTGAAATCCCATATAATAGTCATTCCTAAACTGGGCAAGGACCCTGTTGACTGCAAAAATTAGAGGCTCACTCCGGTAATTCCCAAACTAATTCACTCTGACCAAGGTTTTGTCACGGGCAGATAGGTACCTGATAACTCGAGAAGTGTCCTCCATTTGATAGATTATGTGCACAAAATAAATAGCGTTATATTACAGCATTCCTTAGACGCTAAGAAAGAATTTGACAGGCTCCACTGGTCATACATGGTGTGGGTCCTTGAGTGGTTTGGGTTTGCAGGGGACTTTTTGAAAGCAATTTTGGTGTTATATACTGGGCCCTCCATGCGTGTGTTTAGTGATGGCTTTCTTTCAACCAACTTCTCCCCGTCAGGGATGCCCTTTGTCCCGCCTCATCTACCTCCTGGCTATTGAACCATTAGCTGTTTGGATGAGGCTCTCACGAGAATGTAGAAGTGTAGAACTGGGTGGAATACCACACAAGCTATGTTTGTTCACCGATGAAGTCTTATTGTTTATTACTGACCCGGAGACCTCATTACCAGCCATACAAGGAATCTTCTCCTCATTTAGTAAGGCCTTTTTGTACTAACTTAACACCTCCAAAACAGAGACCCTCCCTATTAATATTCCTGCAGAGAGGCTAAAAGGACTGAAAGAGATATTTACCTATACATGGAAATTCACAGATCTAAGCTACCTAAGTATGCAGATTACCTCCCCCTGGATGCGGTTATAGACAAAAATCATTCCCCGCTGATGTAACAACTTTCAACCTTGTCAACCTCAATGGATGGGCTATGAGGTCTCCTGGTTGGGTAGAATCTTGGCGTTCTTAATGATGCTCCTTCCAAAGTGGATGTATAAGTTCCGCATGATCCTGCTCTGACTTCCAGTACGCTGGCTAAATAAATTGACAGGCTTAATGAAGACATACGTTTGGAAGTCTAAACCCCCAAAGTCTAAATGCCTTTACAAGCCATTGCCGCTTTAAATTTCCCCTGCAAAGTCACCGATTTCCATCGACTTGCAGAAATTGGAGCTTCATACATTTACCCCCAAGAGTGTTGTGCTGAAAATATAAACAATTATGCCAAAACATGCCATTTGTGCTTTAACATAGTATAGAATTTAGTTTTCTGTAAAATACGTAATGTTCTAATTCAATGTCATGTTACTGTCAGGATTGTGAACAGAGGTTGGGATAGAAAAAGTGGCAAATTGAGGAATTCCAATACAGCCTATTTCCACTGTTTACTCTGGTTGCCTTGACATCACATCAGTTTCCTAACACTCAGGTGATCAGCACTGTGAGGGTTGGACTTGATTCCAAGCTCCGGTGAGCTATACATTGTCCCTTCAATGTGCTTGCACAGATCCCTCAATGTAGCAGAAAGACCAAATTTGTTGCATTCATACGTTGACTTCTTTTTGTGGATAAATGTACCTCATTGAATTTCCCTTAGAAATGGTATCAAAGAGGAGCAGCAACAGCCAGGAAAATCAAAGTTCTTAAAGCGGCCACAATAATCATATGATAATTCTATCATAGTCATAGTCTCCTATGATAATTCTTTAGCCCTTTTGCATTAAAAGTAACAAGTGCCAACAGTATATAAAATAAATGATATAATAATACATGTTTCGTATTTCTCCTGTAAAAGATCCTGACAATGCATAATAAGAATGCACATGAAATGAGACAACAATAAATACAAACAATGCAATGAAGGAAAAGATGCATATTCCCTAAATTCTAAAGATCATGAGATTTTTGGTTTTTATAAGTCAATTTTTGCAGTCATGCATAAAAAGTTTCACTATAGCATTATTACTAAAGATACTCAGGCTCAGTTCCTCGAGTACTGAACACACCCGAACTCGCGCTTTTTCGGAATCGAAAACAAGGCAAAACGTCATCGTTACGTCATCGGATCTTGGATCTCGGGAGTTTTGAAATCTATAAATACCACCATCCACAGCGATCTAGCGCCATTTGAAAGAGAGACACAGAAGGGGAAGCACACTCTGTAGAGCAGTTGGTTAGCCAAATAGATAGAATTGAAAGAGGAGGGGGTAGCAGTGTTCAACAAAGTCTACAGTGACATTCAGGAGAGCTCCATTGCTAATTCTTATTGCAGAAAAATACAAATACTAGTGCTGGCAGGGTTGGTGTAATTCTGCATTCAAATTCTACTGTGTTATATAGGTTACACACAAAAAGGAGAGCTCCATTTGTAATTCTCATTGCAGAAAAATACAAAATACTAGGCCTTGCAGGCATTTGTTTTGAATTTGCAGTCAAAGTGTACGGTGTTATACACACCCAAAGAGAAGAGCTCCATTGCTCCATTGCTAATCGTCATTGCTGAAATACAAATACTAATCCTTGCAGGCTTTTCTTCTGAATTTGCAGTCAAAGTGTATGGTGTTATCAAAATGGATTCACAGCAGTACACAGAAGATCAGGAGCACCAAGCAGCTGCTGCCACCAGTCATGATTGTAGTAATCCCGATACGTCATCTGGTAAGGCCTATTTAAAAGTACATATTGTTTTTAAGTCAGGGAAACAAAAAAGTGAAAAAACACTTTTTACCTTGGTCAAGAAAAAAAGAGCTGTAATCCAGGCAAAATTATCTGCAGAAAAAATAGAATTGCCAACATGCCATTCTACACACGCAGTGGTAAAGAAAGAATGAGGCCTTCGCCTTTCTCTATGAGTGCGAGTTCTGCAACTGTTACTGAGGCATCTTCTTGTAAGGTCAGTTGTAACCAAGCAAGACCTTGTCATTCGGACTTCAAAAGTGGTGCACAAATACTTTTACGTATAAAAGCCGAGCTGGAAGAAAACAGTAAGGCATTAGAGGAAAATGTATGCTCAGTTCAGAAATGTCACAAATCCCTGCGGAGAGTCCATCCACGAGAGCTATGTGTGACCATTCTGATAGTGTACCCATAAAGAAGGCTCCTTTCAGCCTTTTTGCAGATGTGTGCCTGAACAGCCCGAGTGTAGCCGGTGATACATAAATTGAGGATGCCACTTTGGAATTGCAACAGGATGAGGGGGATATTTGTGTAGCTGACGAGGGCGCTAATGAGGATGTTGAGGCTGAGGATGATAACAACAACATCTTGCCACAGTAAAGTTAATTAACAGCACTGTTACCTTAGGTGCTTTGAGGCCATTGTTACCTTGTTTTGTGGGGTCCCAAACACTTCAGCCACAAGGAGTGGCGCTTTTGTGGCTGAAGTGCTTGGTTTGTTAAAGTGTGCATGTCCTTTTTTAAATCCAACATAAGGATGGGAGGACCCAAGGACAATTCCATCTTGCACCACTTTTCTTTTCTGCCACTGCTGTGTACCAATATGTCCTAGATGTGGTAGGAACTGCCATGTGTTTGAGTCATTGCTCTGTCGCTTAGCACCCAACCAGGTCGCTGCAGTATTTGTCCGAAAGTGTATGAATATAATAATGTGACCTGTGAGGTGGTTAAAATTGACTGCAAATGACTTGAAATTAGTGTTATTGAGGTTAATAATAATGTAGGATTAAAAAAAAGAGACAATTATGTGTATATTTTAGCATATTTTAGCTATTTTTCTAAAAAATACAGATCCAAAACCAAAATCAAAACATACGAGGGCGGTGTTTTGCCAAAACCAAAACACAAAGCTAATCTAGATCCAAAACCACTTCACGGGGGTCAGTGAGCATCTCTAATTATTACCAAATCTTGAAAACTTGCAGATCAAATATTAGATTTGACTTATATTCATCAATCATCTAATACCATGTGAGTGTTGTAATGGTTATTGTTTTGAAAAAGTACAGCATGAACCCCCAGGAAAATCAGCTTTGGCCACACCAGAAATAAAACTAGGGAGAAGGAAGGGGGTAGAGTAGAGGTGGAAGACAATGAATAGGACTCAGTTAGAAGGATGAATCTTCGGATCAGCATGTGCTCATCCTGTACACCTAGGACTTGCGCAGTAGCAGCGGTTTATTCTGGACATGATATGACGATATTATTGGCGAGATATAGTGTTGATGACTCAGGGCACACCTCTCAATTCATGTCATTTTACTGAACTCTTTCACTAAATTAAGGATTGCTTCATGGAGATATCTCCCCATATAATTGACATACAGTAAAAAGAATTAGAAATACACAAGCAGTTTATTAAGGGACTTTAATAATTTGGCAACTTTTTCAGTTTGACTCAGATGTTATTCTAACAAATTCTTCATAGCTTAACTTGAGTAGAATCTCTAATCAGATCAGTCAACTATTTTTTTTACGGTGCCTTGACATTCAATCTCTAGACTTGTGCAAATTAACAAGATAATCAAGTTATTTGCATGTGAAGCATGCATGTCCTATCTGGGAAACAGAAAAACTTGAATACACATTTTACCCAGTTTTCAAATTAGTACACAATTTTTCATTACCGTTCATTAACGGTTTTTTATTTTATTTGAGCACTATTGGTCACTATGCTTTAATTGTATATGGGTTGTATAAAGAGCACTTGCACGGTTTGGTGGTCTTATACTTTATTCTGGGTCTGACTCTGAGTTGGGTGCATAATGAACACAAGTTACATTTTAAAAAGTGTTTGCAGCTATGGCATATCTCCAAACGTTTTCAGATGACGAATGTATCTTTGAATACGTTGACCTCTGCATACAGGCAGAGATACTCCACAGTACAGCAGAGACACACATACAGGTGGACGTCGAAATTGGGAGCAAATGTATCACTTTTTTTTTTACATATTTATAGTTATAGTTACATATAAAAATGCTTACTGTGGAAAATTCTTCTATGTTTTTTGTATGACCAGTTTTCTAATAGCTGAATAAAATCAAGGTAAAAAATAATTTAGAAAGTTGGCATTGTGTAAAAAAAAATTCTATTTGCAAAGTCCATGGCTGCAGAGTGACCATACACAATGTTATTAGCCTCTCAACCACATCAACATAAATGGGAATCTTTTGGGCTGCAGGGCAAGGGGACATCTGCTCCCAGGTTCCATAGTGGGCTACCTTGGGCTGGGTCACTGGACTAAATCCATTTTTTTTTCATCTATACTTTGATAAATTCAAGCTAAATATACATATGATGTATCTCTAATAGGCAGCTGAGCCGTGTCTTGTAAATAGATGTAGCACAAATTAATATACTATAGCCACCAAGCAGCCACATAGTGCTACAGGTAACATCATCCCGAATTTTTGCACTAGATCTCTAGTACCTGCAAAAGTTAATCCTTCTATAAGTTGTATCTGGGGATGCATCCAAGTCTCATTAGGAGGCATGTTACCTTATTGCATTCAGCTAAGGCTTACCTGCCACCATTCCGACCCAAGATGTAAGGGCTGCAACCACACACAGAGACAGATTCAGAAGCATTATTATTATTATTATTATTATTGTAGATTTGTAAGGCGCCACAGTGCTCCGCAGCTCCATACAGTAGGGAAAGCAGGACATACATAAAACAGGAACATACAAGGTAGACAAAATAAATGCAGAGATGAAAACAAAGGGTATGGAGGACCCTGCTCATTAGAGAGCTTACATTCTAAGTGGAAGAGGGCACAGCTGAAACAAGAGGAGTAAATGTGTTTCAGAGTGGAGATTGGGACAGCTGTGAGGGTGCATTAGTGTAAATAGTGTTATCGGGGATAAGGTCACCTCTAAAAAAAGATATGAGGTTTTAAAAAGAGCATCTAAAGGTTTGAAGGCTGTGGGAAAGTCTGATTGAGCGTGGTAGGGAATTCCATAACTTAGGAGCAGCGTGGGAGAAGTAGGCGGGAGTGAGAGGTGGTTACCAGAGAGGAGACAAGGCGCAGGTCAGAGGAAGATCTAAGAGGGCGGAGGGAGAGTATTTTGATATGAGATATGAGATGTATGCAGGGGTAGTGTTGTTGAGGGCTTTGTAGGTAAGGGTGAGTAATTTGAATTTTATTCTGGAGGACACAGGGAGCCAGTGTAGGGATTTGCAAAGTGGTGCAGCAGATGTGGAGAGGTGAGAGAGGAAGATTATTCTTGCAGTGGTATTTAGGATAGATTGAAGTGTTGATATATGGGTATCAGGAATACCAGATAGCAGGAGGCTGCAATAGTCAAGACGGGAGATGATGAGAGAATGGATAAGAGTTTTGGTAACATGTTGAGTAAGAAAAGGGCGTATTCTGGAAATTTTTTAAAGGTTTTTTAAGTATTCTAGATTACCAGAAAGATTTTCCCTGTGTTTGTGCTTTGAGCAAAAACAAAGTTTGTATTGTGACTGGAAATTTAGCAAACTGAAAAATCCCCTCTAAATACTGTCTTCTATAGTATTTGGAGCACCCCTATGGTTACATTACTCTTTACTTTTTCTTTTTTTAAATACTATTCAGGATATTTTATATAAATCGGAACAGCAGAGCGACATTGGAGTTATCTCTAATTTAAGTGTCACAATTTATAATCTAATTTTTCATTACATTGGATTATCTGGGTATATTAATATACTTTTCTTATAAAGTGCAACTAGACTGTGCAAAATACATCCCAGTGATTACACACTTGAGCAAGTCTAAATATCTGACCATTCTCCACAGAAATCAAAAGAGTCTCTGCCAAAATGGCAAAAATTATTTAAATTCCCCCCCATCTGGAGCCTGTTATAACAAAACAAACTCTTGTTGTTGTGCTTCTGCATTGGTGTATAATTACAGTTTTCCATATGAAATGACCCAAACTTACCATATCCATACTGGTTTTACTTGAGTAAATATTTGCTCATCCTGCAAACACCACATCCTTATCCTTGCATTACTCTGTGCATACAGTATGGTGTGAAATCAGGCACATGACATGACAATACAGGAATTAAACTGCTTTTGCAAATGACCTCCTATGCATTAATATACTTCGTCTTTATTTCCACCTTTGTCATTAGAGAGATCTGGAATCTGAGAATCATTATTTTACTACAGAAGTTGCTCAATAAGATCAGTTAGAATGAATCGTGCACCCAATGTGAGATCAGTTTACATATGGTGTCTGTGGATTGTTATTTTAACCTTCAATTGGTTTTTAAGAAGGCTGATAATGCAAACTTAAGAAGCATTTATTTCAACACGTGAGTTTTCCCACTGTGATTTTTTTTTCATTTTACAATACTATTATATTTGCATGCCCTTTGGCTAACCCAGACAAAGGCTTTGCTAAATTCATTGCATGAGGATTTCTTGTTCCAAAGGGAAATGTATTCTTGCTTGGCACATTGCCTGGCCAAGTAAAGGCTAAACCCAGCTTTATGGTCAACCTTGTATATGTGACTGACGACTGTGGGTGTTTAAGCTAAGCCTCTATGGCTTCAAAGCGAAACATGCACAAGAGATGCTGGGGTTGCCAGGCAACAGGATGTTGAGTGCCACAAAGCACATCCACAGTGCATGTCCCTGACAGGTAACCCTTTGTACATTCTCTTCCTCACCATTGAATATGTACGGTGGCATTTACATAGGAGTCTATGGACAAACCCTACAAAATGCAATGAAAATATACAACCCCTGAAAATCTGTTCTATCTTCCATTATATGCAATCTCTCCAAATAACAACAACTCAGTTTATTTATCCTTGTGTAGAGTGTGGGAATAGTACTGATATAAGATTTGCTGAATTATGTCAGGGAGAAGAAAAGCTTCAAAAAAATACTGAGCCATATTATATGCAGATGAAGCACATTTGTTTATAACGGTTGCATGGCATCCCAGTCTGTTCTAACCATGTCTCACTGCCCTTAAAGTAAAATAGAGTGGGCAGAGTAAGGACGGGGCATTCAGGCCCATCCTCTTTGCTTATATGGGTTGTTGGATCAAGCTATTTGAATAAAGAAAACATGCTCTACATAGTTTGGAAGATAAGCAATGTACATTATTATTATTATTATTATTATTATTCTGGCAATAAAAATAATAAGCTAATTAATTTTAATTAGTTCCAAATACAAGCAAACCCGTCTTAACGCATAGGCACGCTGGACAGTTGCCCGGGGACCCCGCGAGCATAGGAGCCCCATAGGCTTGCTAACCTTTCAGTATATTATTCCGAGAGATTTATTCAGAACCTTCAAACCCTCTTTAGTAAAACGTTTAGGTGGACCAATCACCTATGTATTGGCTGTTATCTGTACATGCGATCTTGCTGTTGTGAATACGTATCTTGACCTTGCCGAAGACAACATATACTGTAGTGTGTACCCAGCTTTAGTCATTCTCCTTAAGCAACATACTTAAGATCAGTAAAACAAGCCATGGCTTCCTCTAGCTTGCAGTCTGACTTGTTACTCAACACTCTTTGTACAAGCGGCATTTAAATAAATTGCTTTAGAGTATGCTCTGAAGATAATCACATTGCAGTACTTTTCTATTATAAATTATTTTGCCATTTTTCAGTTCAATGCACAGGCATAGTGATTCCTGCCATGAAGACTGAATACCATATTTAATTGTTATTACATTAAGTAGCGTGTTTTTCATTTGGTTAATATATAAGCTTTTTGTATTTTTTGAAACAATAATCATCATTTCATGGAATTCCTATAATAACATTACACCTGTGAAAATATTTATCCTCGTCTCCCTTTCTTTAAATCAGCACTCTGTAAAAAGGGTTTGCCTTCAACAATTCTTAAAATCTGTATTTGGTCGACTCGGTATATTTCTTAATGGCTTTTAAGGAAAAATATAAAAGCTTTGTTTCATTTTTGATTTCTGTGGAATATCACACAGTGAGGTTCTATGAACTACACATTATATTAAAAAATAGTCTTTATGGAGCATTGTGGTTGACACATTACTCTAAAGAAAAGACAGCTTTAGTTCTTTGTAAACTGAATGAAAGCTGTGTTTAATCTCTATGGCACAACTCTATGATACAATATTTAATTTAATGATTCAAGCTGTGCAGCACACAATCTAACATACAAAAAAAAGAGTGATCATTATCTCTGGACGTTGGTTCATATTTACTGATAATTGTGATGCGCTATATATACAATGTTTGCCTGTATCCACAATCCACAGTTATAATTAGAGATGTTCACTGATCCCTGTGTTTTGGTTTTGGATCTGGATTACCTTCGTGTTTTGGTTTTGGTTTTGCCAAAACCGCCCTTGCATGTTTTGGTTTTGGTTTTGGTTTTGTTTGGTTTTGTTTTGCTATTTTTTTAAAAAATTCCTATTTTTGGGCTAAAATAACATAATGTAGGTATTATTTTGTACCTACATTATTTTTAATCTCACTAACACTAAATTCCAGTCATTTTCATTTAATTTTGACCATCTCATAGGTCACAATATTATTTTCATACACTTTCAAACACAGATTGCAGCAGTTCTTGCCAGTGATAAGAGAAAGGCCATTGTCATGCCTGGGCATAAGACCAAAAATCCACCTCTTAAGTGTGGAATTATTTTTACACAAATGCTGACAACAGTTGTCTAGTCATTTGTAGTTTTTTTAAAGCCACATTCAATAGAGGTAGGGACCTTAACCATCTAGGATCCTCATCCATGTTACGGCATTTGAAGTGAGTTCATGGGAAAATCAGAAACTTATGTTAAAAAAATAACAACAAGCAGTCCAGCATCATCTACCTCCCTTCTCTCATCTAGATCCTAGCACCTGCAATCTACACCCCCAACACCTTCATCATCAATATCCTCAGAAGCAATAATTGACTGTTAAACAATCGTTTGCAAGAGGAAGCAAGTATGAAAGCTGTCACCCAGTCGCAAAGCGGATCACAGACACCATGTGAAAATAATAATAATACTATGCTAGTATTAGATCTGTGTTCAATGTCCACTATTAATGCAGCTGGTTTTAGACAGTTACTTGAGGTCTTCTGTCCCCGTTACCAAATTCCATCTCGACACTATTTTACTAGAAAAGCTATTCCTCACCTCTACCAGAAGGTTCATGAAAATGTAATTATTGTGTCACAAACTCAGAGTATTGCTTACTGGTTTTGGCACTTCTCACCAAAGAGGTGCGGAGTCTAACGTGTCCCAGGTCTTCTCCAGGAACCCCCGCAAGAAAGTATGGTCTTTGCTGCGGGAGACACGCAGGTCGCGGTCCTCAGAGGGAGCAACCAGTGAAGCGATGGGATGGAAGTGGTGTCAGGCAGGCCGGGTCAGAACCGAGAAATCAGGAGATGCCACAGGGAGAATCCAAATACGTAGTCAGGGGCTAGCCGGGTCAGGTTTCAGGAGCGCAGAAGAGAATGGTCAATAACGAAGCCGAGGTCAATACACAAGGAGCACAGAATAGGGGTAGTCAGGAACAAGCCGGGTAAAACACAGGAGTCTCAGGAGGGAAATGCACAGGAACGCTGGAGCTAGGTGGGACCTAATACTCTGGCACCCACTAGGTGTCAGAGCCAGCTATTTATAGTGAGAGGGTGCCAAGCCTATTGGCGGTGGTGACGCTGAACCGACGGACCGACGAGAAACCGGAAGTGCGCCTGGTTGCCTAGCAACCAGGCGCTCATCAGCAGAGACAGGCGTCCGTCCCTGTGTGACAGACACAGCACAGGGGCGGCGCCTGACAGTTCCTCCTCCCCTACTTCGTTGGATAAATCTTTGCTCAAAGAATTGTTTTAATAGCCGTGGGGCGTGAAGATCTTCTTTTAGCACCCAGAATCTCTCTTCTGGGCCGAAACCCTTCCAATGGATTAAGAATTGATGTCGTCCATGGAGGACACGGGAGTCCAGGATACGACTCACTTCAAATTCTTCACCATTAGTAGTCCGCACAGGAGCCGGATGATGAGACAAACGATGAAACTTATTGAGTACAAGTGGTTTCAGAAGAGAGACATGAAAGACATTGTGGATCTTCAGGGAAGGAGGTAACTGGAGTCTGTAGGTCACCGGGTTGATAACATGTGTTATGGAGAAGGGCCCAATATAACGAGGAGCCAATTTTTGGGAAGGTACCCTCAACTTGAGGTTGCGTGTAGACAACCACACTTTGTCATGAACGTGTAATAGAGGAATAAGTCTCCGATGGCGGTCTGCCGCTTGCTTATAGCGCTGAGAAGTCTCTTGGAGTTTGGTTTTGATGGTTGACCAAATCTGGGAAAAGTTCCACCTTAACTCCTCAACAGCTGGAACTGACGAGGAACCCTGGCTGGAGAAATCTGGGAGGGTGGGTTGGGTTCCATAAACGACAAAAAATGGAGAAGCACCGGAAGACTCGTGGTGATGAACATTGTGGGAAAATTCTGCCCAAGGTAGAAGATTAGCCCATTCTGTTTGGTTGTCTGAAGAAAAACATTGTGAAAAGACTTTGAGGTCCTGGTTAACCCGCTCTGTCTGGCCATTAGTTTGTGGATGATAGCCGGACGAGTACTTGAGGTCGGAACCAAGTGTCTTACAGAAAGCCCTCCAGAATTGGGAAACAAACTGCACTCCATGGTCTGAAATTATTTCACGAGGGCATCCATGGAGTCTAAATATTTCCTTAATAAAGATAAGGGCCAACTGAGAAGCAGATGGTAGAGCGGGCAAAGGTACAAAGTGGGCCATTTTAGAGAATCTGTCAACAACGACCCAAATGGTGGTGAACCCATTGCTAGAGGGAAGGTCAGTGATGAAATCCATGGATATACTTTGCCAAGGAAGATCTGGAGTGGGAAGCGGTTGTAGGAGACCTGGTGGAGCCAATCTGGGGTTTTTACAATGAGCACACGTAGCACAGGAGGCCATGAATCTTCGTACATCAGAACTCCTCAACAGCTGGAACTGACGAGAAACCGACGAGAAACCGGAAGTGCGCCTGGTTGCCTAGCAACCAGGCGCTCGTCAGCGGAGACAGGCGTCCATCCCTGTGCGACAGACACAGCGCAGGGGCGGAGCCTGACATATTGTACACTTAACCACAGATATGTGGACAAGCGGAAATGGGCAAACTAAAGATTATATGACTGTGGCAGCCCACTGGGTTGGTCGTTCGCCTTCACCAGCAAGAACAGCAGCAGCATGTACCCAAGTACGTAACATTTTTCAGAAGTAGGATACTCTGTGTATCAGCGGCTTCAGTAAGAGGCATACAGCTGACAATCTGTTTCAAAAAGTAAGGGATGTCAATGCAGCATGGCTAATCCTGCTTGGACTCTCCTGAGGACATGTCATTTCTGATAATGACACCAATATTGTTCAAGCATTACAGCGTGGGGAAATTCCATCACATTTCCTGTTTTGCTCACACAATAAACTTGGTGTTACAGAACAAAATGACAATGACATGCAGGAGATGCTGTTTGTGTCCTGACAAATTTAGGGTCATTTTCGGGATTCTGCAACAGCATGTAGGAGAATGCAGCAGCTGCTAGAAGACTAACATTTGAGGGGAATTTACTTTAGTCCAGCGAAGTAGTCACCTGTGAAGAGAGTGCAGACATGGTTAGCTTGAGTAAAGTGACTGCCTTAATTATACATTTAGAGAAGGAGCCACAGAAATTTAATGGATGAAATAAAACAAAGTAAATGTGCTAACTTATTTTAATTGTAGATTAACTACTTAATTTGCTTCGCCAGGATCCAAGAGCTATCAACATCTTGTAATGATGTCTACTCCTTCAGTTTCTCTGGCAACTGCTTGTCGGAAAAAAAGTAGCTTTCCCAAGACACCCAGTGGTGATGCAGATGAGTCAGCACAACATTTTGACATTTGTTCTGCTCTAAAAGAATTGCCAAAAATTGTGACAGCTCTGCCCTAAAATTAACTACTAATTCCATTTGGAAGGCCATTATCGACAATTACATCATAGTACACAGACTTCTATGATGGTGGGATGAATTAGTATTGTTTGAGGAAGATTAGCACTGAACCCTGTCACCTCTCCTGTTTCTGAGTGAGCTATGGTACAATAAAATGTAAGTGCAGATTTAGACCAAGCCAGGCAGGCCTATAATTTCTATTTCAGCTATTACAATTAGCAATGGCGCAATGGAGCTCTTCTCTTTGGGTGTTACCTATATAACGCAGCACAATTTGCCTGCAAATTCTACAGACAAGCCTGCTTGTCTTTCTTTTCATCAATGACTCTTAGCAATTGAGCACTAGTCTTTGGGTGTATATTACACCCAAACCTTATTAGTGCAAATTAGGAAAAATACAGTTTAATCCCTGCTAGGCCCTCCACCATGCTTTGCATGCTTATAGTAGGATTGGTTGGAGTTATGGGCAAGGTCACACATTTTTTGGTAAATTCTTTCAAACTAACCCAGATGTCAAACTGTTGGGGTCTGCCACCTGCGTCATCCCTACTTGTGTTTGAAAAGTGCAATTTGGTACCAGAACCTCACATGCCAGAACTGCTGCCACTGGTGCCACACTGCTACCACTAGTGCAGGACTTACACAATCAACCGCATCCTCACCAGCGCCCTCATCGGCTACACAAATCTCTCCCTCATCCTCTTCTAATTCCAAAGTGTCATCCTCACTTGGTGTATCACCGGCTACACTCGGGCTGTTCAGGCACAGAGCAGAAGAAATTCTGAAAGGGCCCTTCTTAATGGGCAGCACAGTGGCCTAGTGGTTAGCACCTGTGCCTCACAGCACTGGGGTCATGAGTTTGATTTCCAACCATGGCCTTATCTGTGTGGAGTTTATATGTTCTCCCTGTGTTTGCGTGGGTTTCCTCCAGGTGCTCCGGTTTCCCCCCACACTCCAAAAAAAACCATACTGGTAGGTTAATTGGCTGCTATCAAAATTGACCCTAGTCTCTCACTCTCTGTCTGTGTCTGTGTGTGATTGTGTGTCTATTTTAGGGAATTTCTGAGCATACATTTTCCTCTAATGCCTTACTGTTTTCTTGCAGTTCGGCTTTCACACGTAACAGTAGTTGTGCACCACTTTTGGACTCCGAATTACTTGGTCTTGCTTGGTCACGAGTGACCTTACAAGAATAAGGCTCAGTAACATTTTTAGATCTGGCACTAATAGAGAAAGGCGAAGGCCCCATTCTTTCTTTGCCACTGCGTGTGTAGAATGGCATGTTGGCAATTTTTTTTTTCTCGCCAGTTAACTTTTCATCAGTTACACCTCTTTTTCTCTTCAACACGGTAAAAGGTTTTTTTTGTGTGTTTTTTTCCCTGACTTAAAAAGACTATGGACTTTTACATTAGCTTTACCAGATGACGTACAGGGAAGACTACCATCAGGACTGGTGCCAGCAGCTGCTTGCTGCTCCTGCTCATATGTGGACTGCTGAGAATCCATTTTAATGAGACCCAAAGCACTTGTAGTGCAAATTCAGAAATATATAGTGCTGCTATATAATAATTTCTGCACCAGATTTTTTTTTTCTTTCAAACCCCCAGCACTTGTAGTGCAAATTCAGAAATATATACTGCTGGTATATAGTAATTTCAACACCAGAAAATGGCTTTTTTTTAGAACTGGGGATTATCTGACACCCCAAACACTTGTAGTGCAAATTCAGAATAATATAGTGCTGGTATGTAATAATTTCAGCACCAGAAAATAGATTTTTGGAAACAGGGCAATATGTCACACCCCAAGCACTTCTAGTGCAAATTTCAAAATATATACTGCTGGTATAATACTATTTCTGCAGGCAGAAAATAGTTTCTTGAGGAGGGAATATGACACCCCAAACAGTTGGTAATGTTTGCAAATATGCCTCCTCTATCCTCCTCTCTTCCTGCTGTAATTAGTGCTGTAATAAGTGCTGTAAGAACTGTTCTCTCCCTGCTCTAATGCTGCGACCTAATCCTTCTCTCTTCCTCTGTCAAATGGCGCTGTATTGCTGTGGAGGCGGATATTTATGCATTTGAAACATCGCGAGAACCGAGCTCCGAGATCCAACGACGTCACAATGACGTTTTGCCTCAATTTCGATTCCGAATAGGGGGGAGAGTACCGAACCTGCTTGGCTCGGTACTCGGATACCTCAAGTTCAGGAGGGTTCGGTTCTCGGGGAACCGAGCCCGCCCATTTCTAGTTATAATACATTGCATAGTTGCCAATACATATAAATATACTGCCTATACCCCTGAAGTAGTACTAATATAGTAGACCTTAGTGCTCCATCATCCCCATTATGACATCTTAACTGAACATGGGTATAATGTAATTTCTGTATTATAAATATAATTGTTTTTAATATAAATTAACTTATAAAGCCCAGATAACTAAACAGAGTAATAACAATGAAAAATAAGTACATGGGAAATGTGAAATTGCCCAGAACATTTGGTCAATATTAGAAAAATATGTACATTTGCAGGGACAAATATTTAAGACCTGGGACTCCTCAGAAATTAGGGACACTTGGTAATTATGCCATTGTAATGTGTATTCCATGCATCCCATGTAATATGTGTATAATGTGATTGGTTTTATGTACTATGTACTGTAACACGTGTATGTATGTATGTATGTATACTATGATACACTTGGACTGAATCATGTCCGAACAGAACTTGCACGGAAGCTGCTTTTATAAAAAGCGCACAGAACTTGTGCACAGCTCCGACACTATTCAAATCCAAGCATTTCTTTAGATAGGTTTAATTTTAATACTGGGTGTACGTATGCCTAAACAGTACTTGCCTTACCTAGACAGACAGAAAGAACTGCAGAATACGCACATGCATATGTACAAAAAATGGTCACATCAGAACGCATAAAACTTTTCTGTGATCTTAAAATAAAATACCAACTCAACAGTACAATCATTTTAATATTGTTTTATCCACATTTTTAAAAACTATATTTTTACATTTACTATGTAGAGATGCTTGGGCTTGGTATTCTGAACCCGTACTGTACATACAATGTGTTTTTATGGTATACGAGTCTTGGTGGCATTCTATTGTTCTGTGATAGCTAGTGGCACTTTTTAATTAAAGGCTATGCCATGTCAGTCATCACTACTGTACATGGCCTATGTTAGTCCACCCCCACCGTCACCCATTTCTCCTCTTAAGTTGTAGGGAGCCTTAAGTGGCATTTGCATGAATTACATGAATTGCATGCAATTGTGTTTATTGGCATAATGTTCATTTCTGGGCATGCACAGAGCTATTTCATGCAAGATATGCTACACAAATGTATGTATGAACGTCCGAACATGAATCAGATCCATTGTGTCTTTCATTTGTTATAATAAGCATACAATGCAGAGAATCTACAGTATGCATACAATGGACTGAGCTGTGTGTGTAATGGCATGCAGTGTATATATATAACATTGATTAGAGTGAATCTACAATGGGATGCAATGTGCATACAATAGGCCACAATGTATCTAAAGTTCAGAGTGAAAAGTTTGATTATCCCACATGGGGAAGGAACAGATACCCACCTTCACCTGTACTTTACTTCCACATTTGATTCCTACCCCATGCCATAGGTTGAATTAGCTCCTCACCTGTCTCTGATCTGCCAATATATTTCCACCCTGGAAATATATTGGTAAAAAGATATGGGCAGATCAAGATGGCTGAGGAGGCAAATCACAAGACCACCATTGTGTTTCCCATGTGGCTACACCAATTTGTAATGATGCACTGTGGACTCCATGGTGCACCTGCTTCCTTCCTATGACTCATGAATCAGGTACTTTACCCCAATCAATATTATTCAGTGGCATACATAGATGACATAGCTGTGTTTACTTGCCACTGGCATGCACATCTTGAGAATTAGTGGATATTATAGAGGTTTTATTTTATCTCATCTTTCTTCCTTTGCAGTCTGCTAACAGATACATTAAGAAGACTTTGCACATTCAGTGGGCTCCAGAGTGTCAGGTTGGATTTTGCAAACTCTATTAGGGTCCCCACACACACCCACTCCTACAATTGATACCACACAAATCCCTTGAAAAGAGGGAATCAAATCACAGCCACACCCATGACTCAGGATTGGACATCAAGCACTGTAACTCCACTATAAAGACCGGTCCTCACACCAACCCTACCAAATATCCCTGAGGAAGTCTAAAAAGGACGAAACGCGTGGAGCCTAACCCATACAAGGCACAACACTCCTATTCAGATCACCACCACACCACCCAGCAGACTGAAGGTAGAAAGCTTCTCTCCTGCACAAGCAGAATGCACAGTCACATGTATGTTCCACTGAACAGGAAGTGAGACACTGTGGAATGCATATAGCGTTCCCCAGCAGCTCACCACACACCAATGTGCATTTATTACATACAGAGACCCATAGAGACACTACCATCCTCCCTTACTAAAAAGATGTTGGAGGACAGCACCAGGAGGAGCACAACACAACTGCTATTATCAGAGCAATGGAACCCAAACTACCACCTAGGTAGTCTAGTAAGCAAAAGCAGCTAAACATCACCAATATATGTAAACCTAAATACCTGACCAAATTGCTCTTATAAGAACAGTCTAGCAACACTACCACTTGAGTAGCTAAAAGGAAAACAGCTAGACAGCATTTACCTGACAAGAGTATAATCACGATTAACCACAACATACACTCTCTGTTCCTCAACAGTATCTGAACAAGTCCCACTACCCCACTGCAACAGGCACCACACCAGCTGCCATACACATTTCAACATCACAGCCGTGCACAACAGCTAAGGTAATGGTACAAGAGAACCAGCTTACCAAACCCACTTGGCTCCCCTTAATACAGCATACCAACCCAACCCCCCCACCCCTTATTCCACACCTTAATCTCACCCACACAGGAATACAGAGAAATAAACAACCTATAAAGATTAAAAGAATCACAACCTCAACCAACCGACAAACACAGAAATTTAAACCAACCAACTAACTATAATAGAAGGACAACAGAATAAGAAAACATCAAGAACAACAGCACACAGGTGAGCCTCTACAGCCCCTCCACCTCATGTCCGCCCCCCCCTTCCCGTTCTCTCCCCCACAGGTGCAATAACAAGACTGGGAAGGTAAGAACCTAGACCACCGCAATCCTCTATCAGGCTACTACATCACATCAAAGAGAAAAGATAAGCTTCAATCAAGAACAAAACACCATTATAATAGACTCAGCCAGCATACAAGATACAGAAGAACACAGAAGGGTAAGTAAGCACCACCTTCAGAGCAGCCCACCACACACATCACTCCACATTGCACCACGTAATCTTGTCTGTAAACAGTACCCACAGGGTTGGAACCCCTGCTAACTCCATAAAGGCAGCAACCACCACATCCCCTCACTAAGGTGTCCTATGGGACTTCCCAAAGGATCCCCCACCCATCTGATTTATGCCCTTTCTAAAGCTGAGCAGGCACAGTGTGAAGTTGCTTACTAATAGCAAGAAGTGTAGTCTGTTAGATTACTCTGTGTTACCCTCTGCCGGGCTAAACACTACTCAGACTCAACCATTCCAATTCACAGTTGGTAATAATCACAGTCAGTGAGCATGTGTTAAGTGCAGAGTAACGTGAGATCCTCAACTTCAAGAACCGCTTTGCAAAATGTTCACCTTTAACAGCCTCCTTTCCGAAGAAATTTTTATGTTTCACAGTACTCGGTTGCACCTAGGACCTAGGCTTGGGTGGTAGCAGTTGTTGATCTAGCAACTGCCTGGTGGAGAGGACAGAACACAGTAGGAGGTAATGAGCAACCACGATATATTAGAATGCTCTGAGCCAGACAGGCAACGGTTAATGTGGAGTAGTCTGGCACTTGTCTGATGAAGTGGACTGCACACGGCAGCAGGTAGTGAGCAACCAGACTGTAACTAGCAGAACTCTGAGCAAGACAGGCAAGGGTTAATGCAGAATAGTGTCAGGCACTTTTCTGGTGGACGGCTCATGATAACAGGTAGTGAGCAACCAGAATGTATTTAGCAGAACTCAGAGTCAGACAGACAGGGACCAGGAGTAGAGAAGTCATCAGAATCCTATAAACAAGCCAGGGATCAAGTCAGATAGATATATATGAACAAATCCGTTTAACATAGCCAAGAGTCAGGAGTAAAGAAGACAGCAATTTTTATAAACCATCCGGGTCAACCACAGCAGAACAGGCATACTAGGTCAAGCAGGAACTATTACCAGTATTGGTATGCTGCCAGAAAGAGGTTTATAAAGGAGCACCAATCAGAACTACAGAATGATTAGCTGCATGAATGTGGTAGGTGACTGCACACCTGAGGCTGCCAGACTGAGAGCTGAATGATGCTTGTAACTATTTGCCTAGCAACCAGCTGAATCAGTGAACTGTAGGAACTATCATACACAAAGTAGTAGCAATAATTGCACAGATGATAGATCAAACAAACAGGAGAGCTCTTAATTCTTAACATCTAGTACAAACCAAGAATAATGACTATCGACAAATGTTTATAGCCTTATAATAGGACAATATAGACCCTTGGACATTCATTCACCCTGGATTATACATGCTGCCAAGTGTTAATTATACTGAAAATATTTGGTAAATCGCAGTTGATTTTCATAACTTTGCAGAATTTCAGAATCTGGAAACCTATTGTCATCTTGTTACTACAGGTTTTTTTGACAGCTCAAATAGCTATAGTAACAAGTGCAAAAATTGCATTTATTTGGGCAGTGGGTGGCAGCAGAGTCAGGGAAAAAAGGGCAAAAGAGTGGTGTAGGGCAGGAGGGCAGGAGATGGGTTCTATGGTGTTCTTTTTGGGAATGGAATTGCTGGCATGGGAAACTGAGATTAGCAATGCACATGCAATGCACTCAATATCTTATATACTAAGTATAACCACTAAGTATTAACTTGCCATGCAGAAAAGCACTTACTTGATCTTGCATTTAGATTATTTTTGTTATTTATAATTATTCTTTAGACACATTTCTGTTTATAGTTTAGACTATAATTGACATTAAGCCTTGACAATTAAGGTCTAGATTACCCTGTAACTTCAGCAGACAATTGTTTTGCATAGATTTCTGTTTATATTGAAGGGTTACCTGAATTACATCTCAGCTATAAACACATATATACCTCAACATACACTATATGGAGAAAAGTATTCAGACGCTAGACCATTACACCAACAGGGACTATAATGACATTGTATTCAAATACATTTACATTAATATGGAGTTGGTCCCCTTTTTGCAGCGATAACAGTTTCCACTCTTCTTGGAAGGCTTTCCACAAGATGTTGGAGTGTTTCTGTGGGAACTTGAGCCCATTCATTCTGTAGAGCATGTATGAGGTCAGGCACTGATGTTGGACGAGAAGGCCTGGCTCGCAATCTCCATTCCAGTTCATCTCAAAGGTGTTCAATGGGGTTGAGGTCAGGGCTCTGGGTAGGCTAGTCAAGTTCTTCCATACTGAACCATGCCTTTGTAGTCATTGCTTTGTGCACTGGGGCACAGTCATGTTGGAATACAAAAGGGCCTTCCCCAAACTGTTGCCACAAAGTTGGAAGCATGGCATTGTCCAAAATGACTTGGTATGCTGAAGCATTAAGATTGCTCTTCACTGAAGATAAGAGGCCTAGCCCAAACTCTGAAGAACGTTATCCCTCCTCCTAAAAACTTCTCAGTTGGCATAATGTAGTCAGCAGGTAACGTTCTCCCGGCATCCGCCAAATCCATCTGACTGTCAAATAGAGAAGCGTGATTCATCACTCCACAGAATACGATTCCGCTGCTCCACAGTCCAGTGTCAGTGTGCTTTACACCACTCTATCCAAAGCTTGGCATTGGTCCTGGTGATGTGAGGCTTGCATGCAGCTGTTCAGCTATGGAAACCGATTCCATTAAGCTCCCACCGCACAGTTTTTGTGCTTATATTTATGCCAGTGGAAATTCAAAACTCTTCAGCTATGGAATCAGAAGAGCGTTGGCGACCTTTGTGCACCATGTGCCTTAGCAGTCATTGACCTTCGCTCTGTGATTTTACGCTTTATGCCTGAGTTGCTGTTGCTCCTAAACACTTCCATATTCTATTAATATCACTTACAGTTGACCGTGAAATATCCAGCAGGGATGAAATTTCACGAACAGTCTTTTTACAAATGTGGCTTCCTATCATAGTACCACGCTTGAAGTCACTGTGCTCTTCAGAACGACCCATTTTGAATCACAAATGTTTGCAAATGGAGACTGCATGGCTAGGTGCTTGATTTTATACATCTCTGACAACGTGTCTGATTGAAACACCTCAATTCAATAATTAACAGATGTGGCCAAATACTTTTGTCCATATAGTGTAGGCTAATCAGTTCTGAGTTAAATAAGTAATGGTAAATTATAGACTAAAGAAAACTACAGGAAATGTCATTTTAAAAAAAAGAATATGTTATACACACACACACACACACACATATATGTGTGTGTGTGTGTGTAAATATATACATATTAGAGATGTTCACTGACCCCGTGTTCTGGTTTTGGTTTTGGTTTTGGATCTGGATTAATTACGTGTTTTGGTTTTGGTTTTGGTTGTGGCAAAACCGCCCTCGCGTGTTTTGGTTTTGGTTTTGGATCCTTATTTATTTTCTAAAATCCCTATTTTATTTTTTTTGCTAAAATCACATAATTTCACTCTTTTTTTGTTCCTACATTATTATTATTAAACTCAAGAACATTAATTTCCAGTCATTTCCAGTCCATTTTTGTCAAGTGACAAGAACACTGCTACCCCTCCTGTTTCTGTATGAGCAATGGCACTGAGCAATGTCACTGGAGAATGGAGAGTGACAAGAACACTGCTACCCCTGTTTCTGTGTGAGCAATGGCGCTAGATCTCCTGGGGAGGGAGGTACTTATGTAAGCCAAAACCCACTAGATCCGACAACGTAACAATGACGTTTTGTCTCGATTCAGATCCGAGCACGCGCCAAAGTACCGAGCCGGCTCGCGAGCTTACTCTGATCCCCTAAGTTCAGGTTCAGAGTACCAAGCCCGAGCATCTCTAATATATATATGTATATATAAACAAATATATATATATATATATATATGAAAACAGGGATACTCTGCACTCTCCAAACCCATAATTAATGCTATACCAAGTACTGTTCTATATTAAAAACAGGGAATGTTAGTTCCACATATTGCAATATATGTTAAGCTGACCAACTCACGCCAAAGTCTTCCCATTCTGGCCAGTCCTAACTTGATCAAATGCTATGCTATTTTATCTGGGCTTAAGGCTTACCTGCACACAGCTTTTAAAGGCAAGGCTTTCCCAAGCACTAGCAGCCATGGGACACCTGGGACTCACCTGACTCAAGTTGGAATTAATAAATGTAAAGAATGTAGAAAATGGGGTGCAAGAGTTATGGGACTTACATTATATAAACAAAAACAGACATAGATCCTCTGCACTCACCATGTAGAAACTGGGGTGCAAGAGGGGGTTGCCCACATTTTATATACAAGAAAAGTGGCCAGAATGGGAAGACTTTGGCGTCAGTTGGTCAGCTTAACATATATTGCAATATGTGGAACTAACATTCCCTGTTTTTAATATAGAACAGTACTTGCACCCCAGTTTGTACATGGTGAGTGCAGAGGATCTATGTCTGTTTTTTGTATATATATATATATATATATATATATATATATATATATATATATATATATATATATATGTATATATATATATATATCTATGTATATATATATTTATATATAAATATATATTAGAGTTGCTCAGGCTCGGTTCCCCGAGAACTAAACACACCCGAACTGAGCAGATCCGGGTACTGAGCCGAGCCGAGGCAAAATGTCATTGTTGCGTTGTCGGATCTCGGATCTTGCGAGCTTTGGATTCTATATGTCCTGCCCTCCACAGTGATCCAGCGCCATTTAACAGAGGGACACAGAAGGGGTAGCACAGTTCTTGGCAGCCTCTAGTGCAGTTGGGCAGTGTCATAGGTAGAATAGAAAGAGGAGGGGTAGCAGTGTTCTCAAAGTCTCCAGTGACATTGTACTGTGTTATATAGGTAAAACACAAAGAGGAGAGCTCCATTGCTACATTGCTAATTGCACCACTTTTCTTTACTTACACTGTTGTGTGGCAATGTTTCCTAGATGTGCTATGAACTGCCGTGTGTTTGTGTCATTGCTCTGCCGCTTAGCATCCAGCCAGGACGCTGCAGTCTTTGAAAGTGTATGAAAATAATATTGTGACCTGTTCGTGGTCAAAATTGACTGCAAATAACTTGAAATTAGTGTTATTGAGGTTAATAATAATGTAGGGGGGAGCAAAAATATGTGATTTTAGAAGAAAAAAACGTGATCCAAAACCAAAACACGCGAGGGCGGTTTTGCCAAAACCAAAACACAAGGTTAATCCATATCCAAAACCTAAACCAGAACACGGGGGTAAGTGAACATCTCTAATATATATATATTGAACATGTATATTTTTTTTTATTATTTATTTGAGTCTTTAATGTGGATTGATTGTTTATTATAATTATACTGGGCAATACATTTTTAATTTTTGCATTTTCAGCGCATGCCTTCAATCTCTTGTATGTTTCACGGCCTGTTCCCAGGCTGCCTTCAAAAAATGGTACAGAGTGTGAAAAGGTTCATGTACTGAAACTATTTTTAAAATGCTTTGATGATTCACAATCATTAAATGAGCACTATTAGCAGCAATTATTCTAACATAAAATTCATTCAGCTTCACAATCTCTCCATTGCTTGATATATTCAAGCTGCAGGACATTTTGTATCTCTGCAGTTGATCCTGATGTTATGGCTCCTGACTCTACTTACCAGTACCTTCTAATTGTGATCCCAACTCCATGTCCATGGAGAGGTGCCAGATGTTCCTGTCAGCTCAGCTTTTTCTTCTCTGTCCATTTGGCTCCCACTACATATTGTTATCTCCAGCTTATTCCTTGTATCATTCATCTCCAGTGTATTCCTGGTATCAGTTATTTCCAGTGAATTCCTGGTAACTGCCATTGCCAGTATATTCCTGGTATCTGTCATCTCCAGCATATTCCTGCTATCTGTTATTTTCAGTGCATTCCTGTCAATATCACCATCTACAAGAATAGCCATCCACGGATTCTGTATCTTGTGACAGTACCTCCACCTCTGTACTTTCTGACCTGCCAGTCACTACTGCAACATGTTCGAAGGGTTTCAACCTGCGTAGTGCAAGCAGCAAAGTCCATACCTCTTTGCGGGGGTTCCTGATGAACACCTTGTTAGATTCTGAGCCTTTGAGACAAGTAATGCCAATTCATGCTGAATATCTCACCGTCTACTTCCGTAGAGCAGTGACATGTGTTTGGATCTAGGTTTCTGACCATGCTCTGTCTGCTGCCTGTACCATAGTTGATATATTTGCTGACTGGCTTGGCCCTGTATTGCATGATGACAGCTCTGTTTCTTCTACCCCTGCTATCTTACTGAAGCCTCAGCTGACAATAGCTTACAATAAAAATATTATGTAACCCGATACAGAAATAAGATTTCCAAATGGAGATTGCCACAGAAGCAATAACTTTCTTCACAATAGGTAAAGCCATATCAGAGCAGGCTTAATCCATCCATCCATCCATCCATCTCTCCACCATAGCTTTGCATTAATAGGTCAGTGATATGTCAGCTAGCTTTAGATCACTATTACTGGTGATGTATCACTGCAGTGATACAGGAAGGGTGCATGAATTAGTCCTTTCTGGTCTGGCAAGCTCTTCAAAATGTAAAAATTAAAATTAAAAAACATAAATTAAAATATAGACTTAAATGTCTCCCCTCTTAGGTACCTTCCCAGCCCTCACAACAAATGTCACCCATTTTCAGTGACACTGATACATTGATGAACTATTTTGAACTCAACCAGGATTAGATAGCAGGTCATCTCCAATACACTTTCATAATATACAACATGATTGCAACTAGGCCTGAAGTATAATTCAATCACAATGCATAGACAACAAATTCTGAGGAAGTAAAAAATCTATACAATACGATATATATATATATATATTCATGTTTTAAAGATAACGGAATTCAGAATTCCTTGTCTTTAAAGGAATTTAATGTATTCCCACCTGTGCTTACCTATGTGATACACACACAGAACAGAATCTATCCTATTTATATTTAGCACATAATTTTATTAACATGTTTTAATAAATCATCTTTGGCTAGCAAAACAACACAAGTATCTTGAAATTGGTATCGTTATGTATATATATAGCTTGTGATTTATTATTAAACTGACATTATTAATTCACGGACATGGGGGAATGGAAGGGGATGATATATATGTATTCTTCATTGTCAATCAAGGCCCAATGTACTATTTTTTTCCATAGAATTTTTATTGACAAGGCTATACACTACGTATACATATATCTAAACAGCAACCATTAGTAAAGACTCATTTGTTTAATGACACTACTTGGGGTAAATGTTTCAAGTTGAGAGTTTCCGGTGGGTTTCAAAAGTGGAGGTGTTCCTATAGCAACCAATCAAATTCTAGTTATCATTTATTTAGTATATTCTACAAAATGAAAGCTAGAATCTGATTGATTGTTGCAGGCAATATCACCACTTTTCAAACCCACTGGAAACTCTAAACTTGATACATTTAGCCCCTGGTGTCATGCAAGCATTCCTACCTTCTGAATCCAACACATATAGCCAAAAAACAAGTGGTTGTTATCTCCTGAAATATTCCCTCAGTGAATAATCAAATGGCAAGCAAAGTGATCAGTTAATTATGAAAAAAATGTTACTTATTAATTCTGCAACACTCCAACCCCTCACTCTGGCTCTAGGTATATTAAACAAGTGTAGAGTGTGTCTGCTAGCCCCCCACCAATTGGTTGCCATCAATTCAGTTTCGCTAAAGGGAAAGTTACCTCTCTTTATCTAAAGCAGGAAAGCCCTGTGATGTAATAGGATCATTTAACAGTAGAGATACTGGAGCGCGTTGGTTCTCTCCAGTGACCTCACATCAAATAGGTCTCTCCTCACTACAGATGGGAATAGCAGTCTAATTCTGAAATGTTACCACATTTCAGTGGTTGTTTGTCCAGATTCACCCACAATTCACAGAATAACTTATCAGATCAATCACTGTGCATTGAACATAAAGAAGCCAATCAACACATGTAACATTTACAGCCTTATAAAAAGAAGCTAACAGTCACTCTGGCACTCTTTCTTTCAGGATTGTTCTAGTGGAAAGTATATGTGAATGCTATTATTTGTGAATGTGATCTGTGACTGTGTCCTGGCCAATACTATTCTACTCTTCCTTCACTTCTGTTCTGTGCGTACTTGGTACTTTTACATCATGTTCTATAGCGTTATAGTGATAGGTAATACATTGATAATTGGTGTATTTTTTTTACAGTAAACTAACTGGCTCAGAAATAATTTTTATCTAAGGGGGGAATTCCCCTCAATGTGGCACAGAGTGGTGGTCGTGAAGGACATTGCCATGATTTCCAGTGGCTCATTGCAAGGAATTGAATGTCTCCATAATTGCCATTAGTGCCATTATACATGTATACATACCCAGGCATCAAATTACTGTGTAAACTAGATTATTTTTTACAATGCACAAAGCTCCATATATTTTTATATGTTGTCATTTACTATTTAAGCCTATAAACACTCAGACGATACATCTCAGCTGGTGTATTTTTCTACACAATGACTAGGATAAAAGACGGCTTCTGATTGTCCTCCTGACAATAGGTGGGCTCACAGCAGGTTAACACATTTTGTGTTGGCTACTCCTTGGGAGCGGTCCATATATATTACTTTAGATCAAGAAATGAAGAAGATATTAGGTGTTTATTAGGGACAAACATTTATTTCTAAATTATGGGATAATACTAATTTCTTTCTTAAAGCAGCCATATTAGTTTATTCTTCAATTTCATTTGTTTGAACCTGGGTCACTCCTACTTATTTGTTTTAGACAGGAACATGACTTATAATGTTAATAATGGGGGAACTATTATTTATTTCTTTACCATTTATATTAATTACCCTGGTACCCACCAAGAGATGTACCATGTACCCCTTTGTCTGGTCATGTCTAGAGGACAGGGCCTGATGCTGAGTAGCACTGGTTTTGTAGAAACTTGAAGGGGGCCTTTTTTCTCTATTTGTCTACATTTTTTTAAATTCTGACGGAAGATAGCTCAAACAGAATGTGCCAGTCAGAACCAGGGGCCTGATTCATTAAGGATCTTAAATGAAGAGGTATCTTATTTCAGCCTCCTGGACAAAACCATGTTACAATGCAAGGGGTGCAAACTAGTTTTCTGTTTTGCACATAAGTTAAATACTGACTGTTTTTTCATGTAGCACAAATACTTGATAGCTTATTTGTACACTGAAATTTAAAGTTGATATTTGTGTGCTACATGCAAAAACAGTCAGTATTTAACTTATGTGCAAAACAGAAAACTAGTTTGCACCCCTTGCATTGTAACATGGTTATGTCCAGGAGACTGAAATAAGATACCTCTTCATTTAAGATCCTTAATGAATCAGGCCCAGGGCAGGTGTAAGTGCCGATTGATAGTGATGATGGTCACATGCCAGAACATGTGTTTGCAATTAAGAGCAACTGAATAAATGTATTTTACTTACAGTAGGCATTATTAACATCCTGATATAAGTATGTCAATATATTTTTATTAACAGTTATTAATGTATTTAATTTTTTTTATACTGTTTGGTCTGTTGGGACTTTATATTGCACTTATGCATTGTATGTATCCTGTAGTTTGTTCTATCTGTCTGGTAGAATGTACTTATACCTGTATCCAACTAGAAACGTTTCTTCAGATCCGCTTGTACTCGAACTCAGGCGTACGTGCGTGCAATTTCCACCCAATTTATAAAACCCCTAATTGCGTTCACATTGCCTTTTGACTTTTCCTTAATGAATCAGGCCAAGGATGTTTTGTTTACCTCCCATGTATAAGAATTAGATAGCGATTTTAAACCTTGACGTTTAATATCATGCATTTTCATGTGCAGTTTGTTCTTTGGTAAATTGCATGGTTTACAAAGCGAAAATCAAAGCAAATGAAACACTGTAGTTTTTAAACAAAGATAGTTTAGTAATTGTACCCTTTAGTTGTTTTAAATATGACCATATGTTTCTTCACAGCATTAAGTTTATAACAATAATAAACTTAGTAACAAGAGTAGAGTTAGAGTGTACACGAGCAACAAGTGTGTTATATTACCCGTTGTATCCTGCATATATGGTATTTACACAGTATACACTTGGTAGCATCGGTTAATGTAGATGTTAATATAAAATACGTGGGTGATTTATTATTGATTCATTATTGATGATTAATAATTTGTTTGTAACTTGTAATAGTTGTTTTTCAATGAAGTGTTTTGTAACAAAGGTTTTTAATGTTAATGAAGTGATATATAATGGTGTTATCTTTGTGTAACATTTTGACTGTCTTTAAGTTGTGCACATTGCGACATAGATTAATTTCTTTCTTTGGGAGTGTAGTATTATAAATGTTACGTTTGTGCCATATATAGAAAATGTTGATCGATTTACAGGGGCCTCCATGACATGCAGAAATACGAAATGTTTTTATTCAAAAATATTGGTAAACATAATTTGTACAAATAAATTTGCAAATTAGCATTAGCGTGTAATGGTTAATTGACTCTTAATTAAGTTGACGATATAAAACTATGTATCCAGTACCTTGATGTTAACTCTTCTTGCACCTGAAGTCTCCTGAAACTTTATGATGTCCATTTGTTGAGGTAACAATAAACTAGGGCAAATGAACATCTAAAATATATCTGCTCTTTTATGGTGTGAACCCATAGGGCCTGATTCATTAAGACATGTATATGCGCTTTTTGAGTGTATGCTCTGATAAATCAATCTACGCATGCCCAGAACCAGACCATATGCCAGAGAAAGCAGCAACGTTCAATTCATCATAGAATGCAAACCACACCTACTACAACCTACGATTTCGAGCAGGGAGCGAGGTGGAGAATGGGTGGATGCACGTAGTCAATGTACAGTAAGGGCATTCACATGCAGCCACGTCCAATTCAACCTCGGACGCACAGAGAACTATTTGTATTTTCTGCCATATCTCTTGCTCCAGCTAGGAGTCAAGTCCAAGTGCAGCCGGCGGATCCCACTGCATTACAACCACTGGACTGGCTGGCACAGGACAGTACAAAAATATATAAATAAATAAAACAGTGTGGTCTCCTTACCCCCAAACAGATTAAACCTAGTGCTGCCAGGCTAGGCTGGTAGTAGCAAAATCAGGGGGACAAAAAGTGTGGGATCTGCCCGATATTACTACAACCAGCACTAGGCTTAGCCAGATGGGGCTGGTGGCACTCTGGAGATGAGAAAAGAGTGAAGGAGAAGAAAAGATGGTCAGAGAGTGGAAAGGAAGAGTTGGAGAAGAAGAGTACATTGATGGGAGAAGATTGATAGCTGACAATGCTTCTGCCTTACAATAGCCAACAATTGTGGTGGCAGAAAAATGTGTGACCATCCCCAACACTAGCTACAATTGTTAATTCTGCTACATTATGTATCAATTGTTCCCCACACATCTTAGAGTGTAAGCTCAGTTGGCCAGGGTCATCTTTGTTATTTATTTGTATCATGATCTCCTCAATCTACAGCACTAGGATATTACTACTTCTACTACTACTACTACTACTACTACTACTACTAATAATAATAATAATAATAATAATATAATAATAATAATAATCATAAATTCCATAAAATTATTTACTATTTCCTTCCTTCAGATCAGCACTTGTATTTTATCACAGCATATTCTAAGCGGTTTTCTCTCATCTTGTTCAGAGCATGATAGAGTGCTTGTCTGAGTGATCCCTATATTTTTAGTCTTTGTACTGAGTAGCCTTGTATGTAGATTAATAGATATATGCATTCATTAGCATACTTTTACTCCTATGTATATATAAGTTCTGTGCAGTTATGTAAATACATGCTAATAGCACAAAGAAATGAGAAAATATTCTCACAACCATCATTCTGATATTTTCCTTAGTGCTGCTTTTTGTTCTTTATATATCATTATTTGCAGTCACGCTCTTTTGGTATTTACCTAAGCTTATTTCAATCATTCACACCTAGTGCATAAATATACCAATGCCTGTAATGCTGGTCACATAGCAATGGTATCACAGCTGACATAGCCAAGTTAGCCCAATACTGACACTTTGTGTGGCCTTAAAATGAATAAATCCCTGAGAATGCACCGTCCAAAATCCATTGACTCATTTTTGGAAATACCCCCCAAAAATAATTTTGCAGATGACCATGTGCTGCTTCCACGTTATGCCTTCGCTCTACCCCAAGTGGGACACCCATATGTGGTCAGTTTGTAAACAGAACCTCTTGCTCATGCTCTGCCCATATATAAAGAACAGATAATTCAACTTAGGCCCAAATGGGGTTTTATGAGAAAATTCATCAAATAATTCTTGTTAAGATTCCTGTTTTCCATATTCAGCTGTAAAACATCATTTTTTATTTTTTACAAGCTGTTTACTCTTTTCTCCTTTATAATTATGTACAGTTGACCTAATTGAAGGGGTTACATATAATATAAAACTAGTTTTACAGAGTATCAGGTGTATTATATAAGTGTACAAAATATTGCAGTTTTTCTATGCTCTCTCCTGAGAAAAATACGTGAGCTGTATGTAAATGCTGAAGACTCAGTGTGAGATTCGTCCTGCATTGTCTACTATCCTCACTTCTGAGTACCTTCCTCCTGCTTCTCTACTGTGCAAACTGTGACACCTGAAAGAACAGGCGTGGGGCTAGTCTTGAAGTCCCCCCCTTTTGTTCTATGCTCTCCGAAGAGCAGATTGAGAATGGAAAACAAATATTTTTGTGCACCTATATTGTGCGCTCTACACTATGTTAAATTGCTATTATTCAAATATGACAGGTTCTCTTTAAGTGAACTATGTATAATTTGTGTTCATACATAAAACAAATGTAGGGGATTGTTTACTAAAAAGTACAAGTGTGCAACCAAAAAACATTAGCTTTAATTGTAGAACATCTCCTAACACAAAGCAATTTGCTGAATGGTTGCTATGGACTACTGTGTATTTTAACTTTGTTAGTAAATCCCCAGAAACAAGGACAGACCTCTGAGGATTCACCTTTAGTTAAACTTGTGGATTATATCAGTTTTTTTTCCTTAAAACCATTTGTATACAATGAATATTAATGCAAGAAAAGAACAGATAAATTAACATGGACCTGAAATCTCTACAGCATATTAAATGGTGCAGTCTCATTGAAAGGGAGAGTGACCCCGCAGCTCCTTGCAGTTTGAAGCTAATTGTTTTCGTCAGGACGAGAATGTCTGGAGTCCACTGCAGGATCCCACCAGCAAGGCTTTAGTAACTGAGCTGGCCTGTAGAGAATGAACCCACTTTGTAGCAACACAGTAGGCTCAGACACCACCAATTTTGATCTTCAAACTGTCATGCATAACAACTTTATTGTACTAAATTGAACTTGAAAGCAGCCAAGGGCTAAGAGAGGGTGAAGCTATGAGAAAAGTGTGCTGTCAGCTCAGGCAATGATTGACCTGGAGAGTGGACTTTGCCATTGTAGAATTAAAGCTCAGGCCCGATGAACACATGCATTGTTTGGCTCTAGTCTGTGCTTCCCATGCATGTTAAAGTAGCAAATGCAATGTAAATTTATTTAAATAGATTCTACTGCTTGAAAGTTTGCCAGCCACTTCTATCCAACTTTCCCAGCTCTTTGATTTGCTAGTTACAGTGGGAATACACTGACGTATAATCATCATTTTCACAGATTCTACGCAGGGGGTACACTGCTGATTTGTAACCACAGACACATTTCACATGTTTCTGTAAGCTCCACCATTTTAAATTAAGAACTACATAAAGGTTTAAAAAATAGTTGATTAAGTGGCAAACGTTAACATTTTATTTCATCATCATTGTCACTATTTTTATTGCTATTACTTTTATTTTTAAAATAGCAATGGCTACTGTACATTACTTATATTTTTGTAATTACATTTTAATTGTTGAACGGTTGTCACATGTCGTTCTGCATGGTTGGCCGTCTTCCTCCAAGGAATTTATGTGCGACTTCAAGTCATTCTTGCTTTTCGGGATGAGTTAACTATCTCAGAGGGCATTGTCTTGTGTGGTTAGCAGTTTCTAATCCTGTATGCTCTCCAAAGATTTTATGCCCAGCAGGCCCATCAGGGGCACAACAGGTGGGAGGCCACATTGCGACGAGCTAAGGATGCATTCTATTGGTCCTCTAAGGCTGCTGACATTGAGTGGGTAGTCTCTGCTTGTGCCCCCTGCAATGCTCTCTGGCCCCAGTGTGGAAGTCAAATAATTGGAGGAAGTAAAGTAAATTGATTAATATGTTTTACCTTGCGATTAGTACGCCACGTGTAATGACACAATCGCATTGGATAAATAACACACACATTTCCATTCGCAATTGCACTTGTAAATAGTACATATTTATTAAGGTTCCAATCCACATTTATTTATTAGTAAAATGTATTAGAGATTATTTATACATAAATGATATTATATTAAAGATATCTAAGGCTCAGGATATTGGAAATGTTTCATGTTTAGTGTAATTTTGATCCGCACATTACCATCAGGGATCCGCTATTATTGACGAAGCAAACGCTTCCTGCGATCGCTAGTTATGGAAGATAAAGGATTATTGTTCAAAATTATATTGTGTTTGGAATGCAAATAGATTGCTTTAAACTGGATTAGGTTATTTCCCTTAAGCACAACATGTGCTGAACTGTTGGAGTGAGCTGGCCCCAGCTTGTCAGAGGAATCCTTTGAACTAACCTATGATTTGCATTATACTGGACTAAATTGACCCTTGGACCAATGAAAAAAGACCCCAGTTTATCTTTATGTACATTGTGACATCATCAGTGTTTTTTGTTAACTGAAACTGGATAAAAGTTCCCTGGGCCAGTTAGTTTTTCCTCTCTTCCTGACAACAGACAACATGACTGTATCTGAACCTGTATCTATTGCAATGCAGGACAGTCCTATACCCCTGATCAATAGAGAGCCCTGTTCAACACAGGACACATCACTACCCCCTTTATTCATCACAAGGTCTGGTAGAATCTCCAGGCTAAATTCCAGGACTTTGTTATGTAACTTTCAGTATTACCAGTTCATGTGTATTTTCACTTGCACACTGTTCCCACATCTAACACCTGTCACACTGTCTTGTACCCACACAACTATTGATTGTTACTTTGTTCTCAAAAAAGTAGGATGTAGATGTATGTGGTTGATGGAAATGACATCACTGCCATCCACTTGCCAACCAGGAAGTGCTGGCTGACAGGAAATACCTGGCAGCCACTTTTCATTTTTCAGTATATACCACATAGTAAAGACATATTTTCACAGCTCTCCAGCCACTTCTTCTTGATTCAGACAGTTGTATTGTGTGGCGGGCACAAGTATGCTATGTATGATGTGTCCATGATACATTTTTATCAAAGACAAAGTACACTTATTAAAGGTCAAATTAGTTGCAAAGAGATATTTGCAGAAATATGGTGAAGATTCAAATCCCACTTTCATTCACACAACAAAGTACATTCAGGACTCTGATAGTCGTTGCAGCTGTACAGAAGATGAAAGGCCCAGGGAGATATGACATATTAACTGGAAATCCATCTTCAGAGAAGAGAGGAAAAAGGGAGCTTCTCAACCAGAGTGCTAAAATTTGTGCAATCCTCAACCAGTTTATGATAACAGATACCAAAGGTGTATCAACACAGAAAAAAATAGCCTACCTGCAGTTGGAAGGAGAAGATGATTTTGTATCTTACGATGAGCACTACTAACAAGCACAGTTGAGCATTTTGTAAGTTGCAACAACTACTTTTCTAGATATTGGAGCTGTAATAGGAATTCATTTTAGAAAAGCCTCACCAAAGAGACTGAAAGGCAACAAAGAGAGACATCTTATATCTTAAAAAAACAAAAGACATTAGTATGAAGGCATCAGCAAAAGATAACATTAAATTCACAAGCCTAGAAGATGTGGCTTAGGTGGTGGCTCCTATGAACGCAAGTAGATATATAAATAAATAGAGGTTACTTGTTTAAGTTAGGTGATAATCCATTCTCCTGGCCTAGCAGAAACCTAGTGTCACTTGCATTAATATCTGCAGAGGTAAAATATGTTTCATCAGCTTATGCCAAAAGGTGATTAGACTGTTCTAGTTGTTAGAGGTTGAGCCAACAGCTCAATCATTGTCAGAACTCTGCTCTTGTATTGTATGAGTTCTGCTGTACCTCTGTTTTACCAGAGGGGCTGCTGTTATGAATTTTGGACATTTGCAAGTTATCTCCTTCCCCTGTTTGATCATCTGCACCTGCTTCTCTGACCGTATATACAGCGGGTGAAAAAAGTATTGAACACAACAACATTTTTCTCAGTAAATATATATTCAATGTGGCTATTGTAATGACATTTACACCAAATGTCAACAACAACCCTTGCAAGCCACACATGCAAAAAAGTCAAACTATAGATGTCCATAATTTAAGTTTTGTGTAATAATGTGAAATGACACAGGGAAAAGTATTGAACACATGAAGAAAGGGATGTGCAAAAAGTCATGGAAAGCCAAGACACCAGCTGAAATCAATCAGTAATTAGAAAGCAATCCTTCCAGCTGGTTCAGCCACAACTGATGGCCTATAAAAAGGTGTCTCATTACGAAGGTGTCAAACAAGAAACATCTCATTATGGGTAAAAGCAAAGAGCTCTCTCAAGACCTTTGCTACCTTATTGTTGCAAAACATACTAATGGCATTGGTTACAGAAGGATCTCTAAACTGCCGAATGTTCCAGTGAGCACTGTTGGGGCCATTATCCAGAAGTGGAAAGAACATCATTTCACCATAAACTTGCCACGACCAGGTGCACCTTGCAAGATTTCTGACAGAGGAGTGAAAAAAAAATTATCAGAAGAGTTGTCCAAGAACCAAGGACTACTTTTGGAGAACTTCAGAAAAGACCTGCTATTAGCAGGTACAATTGTTTCAAAGAAAACAATAAGTAATGCACTCAACTGCCATAGCCTGTATGTACGCTCACCATGCAAGACTCTTTTGCTGAAGAAAAAACATGTTAAAGCTTGTTTAAAGTTTGCTGCACAACATTTGGACAAGCCTGTGAAATACTGGGAGAATATAGTGTGCTCAAATGGGAGCAAAATTGAACTCTTTGGATGCCATAATATACACCATATTTGGAGGAGAAATGGCACTGCACATCAGCCCCAAAACACCATACCAACAGTAAAGTTTGGAGGTGGGAACATCATGGTGTGGGGCTGTTTTTTTGCACACGGTACTGGCATACTGCATGTGATTGAAGGAAGGATCAATGGAAAAATGTACTGAGACACTCTTGATAAAAATCTGCTGCCATCTACCAGGATGCTGAAGATGAAACGAGGGTGGACATTTTGGCAAGACAATGATCCCAAACACACATCCAAGGACACTCTCAGTTGGTTTCAGAGAAAGAAAATAAAGCTGCTAGAATGGCCTAGCCAATTACATGGCTTGAATCCAATTGAAAATCTATGGAACGAACTAAAGATCAGAGTTCATAGAAGAAGCCCACGGAACCTTCAAGATTTGAAGACTATTTTCGTTGAAGAATGGGGAAAAATCACACCTGAGCAATGCGACTAATTTCTTCTTACAGGAGGTGTCTTGAAGCTGTCATTAACAACAAAGTCTTTTGTACAAAGTATTAAATAAATTTCAGGAAGCGTGTTCAATATTTTTACCCTGTGTCATTTCACATTGCTACACAAAACTTAAATTATGGACATCTATGGTTTGATTTCTTTGCATGTGTGGATTGTAAGGGTTTCATTACAATAGCCACATTAAATGTATATTTACTGAGAAAAATGTTGATGTGTTCAATACTCTTTTCACCCGCTGTATTTCTACTCTGTGCTCCGTACATTGCTGGTCTTTGATTGTTTTCCCATGAACTATGTTCTGAGGTTTGGACATCCTGCAAACCAGTTATCACACATCAGAGTCTGGCTATTACTTTTCGAACCTGAAGTCCAACACGCTCCCTCTGCTGTTTCATCTGCTCCAGGTATAGAATTCTGTGCCTCAATCCTATTCTGTACAGCAGGAAGTACATGGTCCTTTAAGAGCTTTGAACCGGTGGTCATGTGTGCTGACCTGAGACCTGCCCTTTTTCATCAGCTTACCTATTTAAACCTACGCTATGAACAAGCTTGTGCCAGAGTATTAGGCTCCAAACCTTTACTCCAGAGTTACTGGTCAACTTTTAGCTGATTTATGTGAATTATGATCCTGACCTCTCTTCTTCCTGTCATTTGGTAATGTTTATGCTTCTGATTGTTGTTGCCCCGGATTGTTCTGATACTCCTTACGTTTTCTGATTTGGTAATCTGCAGTCTCTTTGTGTACCAGTCCTAGTTATATAGACCAGACTCTTCTTGCTGTTGATACCACTTCATCACACTTGGAGGCAGTGCAGAGGGCTGCGACCTGTGAACCCACCAGCAGTGAAGCCCAAACTCCTTGTGCGGGTCCCTGACAAAAACCATGGGTGCGTTAGAATCTGCTCCTCTGTTACTCTCAACGCTAATTCAGGCTGGTGAAAGAGAATCCACTGTATCCTCTAGAATCGTGACACCAGTATTTTGTTCCTGTGTATCATTGGTCATGGTTGTTTATCATTATTTCAAGATCACAGTTTGTCTGTTTCTTCAAGCATTAAAGTTCTCATCATTCACCTATGTCTACATATTGTAAGTGATTTGCTTCTCCTGTTTTTGGCCTGCTGTTCACTATGTTTTTCAGAGCATGTTTCATACATATCCTGCCATACCCGGATTGTGTTTTTGTATCCTGCTAACTTTAAAGAAATTGCAAGTATGTTTTTAGTTGCTTTTTTATGCTCAATATAATGTAATGTGCACTGCCTTTGGTCTTATTTCTTCACTTTTTTTCTGAGCCTAAATGCGAACAATCGTGTGAGTCTGAAAAAAACTCACATTCCGCTCAGTATGCGTACCTTGATAAATCAGTCTCTATATGTTTTATAATAGAGTATGGCACCCAGTCACTAGGTATAGTTAAACTGACAGTTGACTATAATGTGTGTTTGTGCAATGTAAAAAGTTTTCAAAAGTTTGCTGTTTCAAAAAAAACCAAACAATTAACATCAACAGGCTTGGACAAGGTCTTATATTATCGGCTGGTAACAGAGTTTAACCTGCCAGTCTACACAGAGATGAAAAAGTGTGCAGGTTTAGCTAATCAGAAGTGAGGTGAGCGATTACATTTGCAGGGAATAGAGAAGTCTTTAAAAGAAGCAGATTGTTATGAATCACAGTGTGTGCTGTTATGAAGCAGGTCAATTAGGTCAAATAATTGTAGAGTTTATTATGATTAACCCAGGTGATGGCAGCATAGCAGAGCCCTAGGCTGGAGAGTAACAAAACATAGTGCACAACAAACAGTCCCAGTTAAAGAATAAAAAATAACAACAGCCACAATATCATAAAAGCCCAAATCACAGAAGTGCAGGTAAACTCAACTTGAAATCATAATATGGGGTGGCAGGTTTACAGGGTAAAAAGGTGGAAGGTGCAATGCCTTCCAATAACCCAGTCAAATAGAAAGCATCCAGAATCAGGAATCTGAAGGGATGCAGGAAAACACGAACAAACTGGTGGGTAACTGGAATAAAAGGCTGGATCGAGCTGGAGATCAGAGCAACAATCTGCAAAAACAAACAATGACCAGCCATGAACAGAGTGTAGGTGCAGGTGATCAGGTGAGGGAGGAGATTAAAGCATCACAGGTAAAAAGTCCACAGGTGAGGTGCACACAGTCTAGAACACCAGCACCTCTAGTGTAACAGGACAACTGCATGACACACATGTTCAGGACACAGTCCGAACAGACTACTCAACTCATCCCTGTAATTGTACTATGGTCACCAAATAGAGATTTAAATTGTATTACAGTCATTATATGCTATTACAAGATTATGGCCTAGATTTACTAAGCTGCGGGTTTGCATAAGTGGGGATGTTGCCTATAGCAACCAATCAGATTCTAGCTATCATTTTGTAGAAGGTACTAAATAAATGAAAGCTAGAATCTGATTGGTTGCTATAGGCAACATCCCCACTTTTTCAAACCCGCAGCTTAGTAAATCTAGCCCTATGAGCTCTACATTGTACTGTGGTCACCAAAATATGACCTTGTATTTTACTGTGGTTACCAGAACAAGGGTTTGCATTGCAGTCACCAGAAAATGCTCTTAATATTTTCTTTGGTCACCAGAGATGGGTTCTGCATATGCACAAAAAAAATAGGATCTGTTATGTACAGTGATCACCAAAATAGGGACTATGAATTTTTTCTGTGATCACCAAAATATATTATTGCATTGTGCTATATTCACCAGAACATGGACTCTGCATTATATTATAGTTACTTAAATATGGCTTCTATATTGTACTGTGGTTACCATGTTTCTTCAAGCTGAGCCAACTACTTACTTTTTGACATCATTGTGAGGAATTGAGTATATGTTTCCAACCAAAGTGCTATTGTGCATTAATATTGCACACCAATCTAAACCTTATTTGCCATAGAGCTGCACCTGTCCAATTTTGACCTTAACAAATTAGGACAACCCTAATCTAGTTGCATTTATGTGAAAGACATAGCAAAAAACAAATGTAAGCTATTATTATATTTAAATCAACTGCAATGGTTAGCCAAACTTTAAAAAATTGTCTGGTTGCACACTCCAAAAGGTCTTGTTTGTAACAGCAGCTTGGAGGTGGCATTGACCACGGTTTTTAATTGGTTGTTGTTACACATTTCAAGCCTGCTATGTGACGAGCAGGCAGTATAGCACAAATAAATGAGAGCATTTAATAATACAAACTCAAAAAATATAACACCTAAAATTAAGGTGTTGTTCCTTACTTTCTTAAGTTAATTAATACCTTTATGAAGGCTGCATGAGCAGTAGATTTGGAGAAAAGTCAAGAAAATATTAATTTAATGAGGAGATGAGAATAAATAGGAACTAGCTAGTGCTGTGGCTGGTATGCAAATGCAACTCAATTAGCTGTAGATGCATTATCAGATACACCTGTCAGTAGTGTATCTCTTGTGGGTACTGGAGAGCTGGTACAACAATAGGCAATGATGATGATGACTATCAGCTGCAATATCCAGCTGCTTCTGATTGAGTAATTGTGTATTGATAGTATTTTATTCATTAGCATGATGGCTATATAATATGAAGTCACAGCCATCTATTTGCGTTATTTTATTTGTCATTTGGTTCTCTGCAGAAGAGAAGATTGTCATTGAATTTTTAAAAGAATTTCTATTTCATTTCATTAGTATTTGTATTTAACTACATTTTATTTAATTACAGTAATAACTTTCAAAAAACTATTCTCTATTGTGTATCTAACATTTCATTAAGTTATTATTTTGTGTACAAATAGGGTAATGTAACTTTAATATTTACTACTAACACTGTTTACTAAGCATGCCACATTATACATTTTTTTGTTAGACTGCTGATGTCCCTCTTTTGCTTTGGTTGATTTGAAGAAGTTAAGTAGCATTCACCTTCTGTCTATTGCTTTTATATAATATTATAGAGGTATATTATACCTCTTTGACTTTGTTAAATTTCTGCCTTCTTTTTCTCCACTCCTCTCCTTACCCCCCTGTGCCTCTCAGCCTTTCTCAGTCATCTTCCCCCCACCTCTTTTCTTCGCTGCTCCCCCCCTTTCCTGTGTGTGCTTTCTATCCATTTTACCCACCTCCCCCCCTGACACGTGTACCCCGTGCTCATTTCACCTCCTCTTTCTGCATGTCTCTCCCCAATGGCGCCTGCCCCAGCCATGCTGCCACCCCAGACATTTGCTCCCCTCCCTGCCTTTCCTCCGTGACCACCACCCATCCATCAGGAGGGCGAGTGGCCGCGTGTCCCAGCCAGCACTGCATTTAGCTGTGCACAGCAATCCGTCTGTCTAGCGCACCCACCTCTCTGCAGGGTCAGCAGTACTCCCACACCCGGTAGCTCAGCTCCTCATGCCGCTGAGTGTAAGCTGGCCCCCACTCCCTATGATGTCTCTGTGTTTCCTGCTAGAATAAGCAGGCTGGACATCCCTGCTCCCCCAGCCATGTCCTCTATCCTGGCCAGGCCTACTGTGTACAGCCAGGCCCTGTTAATTCTGGCCTTGCTCCCACCATCATTGACCATCCTTCACAGCGTGATTCTCGGTTCCCACACTACTGCTAGGTCATTCCCTGTGGATGCCTTCATACCTCATGCAGAGCCTTTCCTTCCATCTTACCCATGAATGCATAATTACTCCGCAGCCCCATTTCCGAATGTGACATTTCTGCAGTTTTTTTCCACCTCCTTGCTTTCCAGTGTTTCCTCTCTTGTGGTTGGGGCTGGGTGGTTTGTCTCACTATCTCTATTGGCGCTTCCCAATGGGGGTTCAGAATGCTTTCTTCTGCCTTGACAGACCAGCCACTACTCCACTCTTCCGTTCGGATTGCCATAGGTCACACAGTAAACACAACTCAAACCCTTCTCTCTCCGCAGGAGGCCAGGCTATCCGGGTTCCAGAGGCTTTGTGTTTGCAGGAGAGACAGGCTGTGATGGCACCAGTGGACCATGTTCTGATTGTTGCTTCAGGTTCGGACTAGGGCCCTGACATGCTGGGTAAGGTTGATGTTAAGTCAAATGTTGTTATTCTGCTAGAACATTCAGTTTTTCAAGTTCAAGTGGGAATTCCTTGGGGTCCAAGTTATGCCCCAATAAGCTTCTTAGGATTCAGTTAGGATTCGGTAGGATCACCAGTAGGGTAATGGGAATTGCAGGACATGAGATTGTGCACTGTGCCAATATAGCCATTTTTAGTGGGGTCTGTCTTTCCATTATAAATAGGATCAAAAAGGCCTAGTGCATAGACATGTTTGCCATCACGAATTGGACAACCAGGCTAGCGTGAAAGGTGGCGGAGATGCCAATAGTTATAAGACCCCCCAACTCTTTAAGTGTTGTCTATGTTTTTGCTCCCTGGTACCTTGACACTAGGCCTCACGAGTTCATAGATATGTTTACGTACATACACATGGTCCATGATATGTACATGACCTCTAAACCCAGCACATGTCTCACTTCTGACGAGGAATTTAGGACGAAATACAATGGTCATCTGAGTCTTCTTCTTGGGTTTAAAGGAACGGCCATGCGGACCCACTACACCCCCGAGTTACGCCAAGCTATACATGGGTGGCGAGTTTGCGGGCAGACCTGTTCCACTACGGACGGTCCATAGATGACCTGTTTATTATTTGCGGTAGTGGGGAAACACAAGCACAAATTTTTGTTGTTTCACTTAACAAAATAGTTATAATTTGAAATTTACTCACAGTTTTTCCACTTCCACCATTGATTTTCTGGATCTAACTTTAAGTGTAATTGACTGAACTATTACTACTAAAAACCTATAATAAGAAGGTAGATGTAACAAATTACCTCCATTATAAGACCTCACATTTTAAACCATAAAGGGACAATGCAATTGCTCAAATTAAATTTTGTTTCAAACACAAGCTAAGGAGCTCCTACAGACTTTTTTGAGTTAGAGGTTATCCAAAGTGTTACTGGAAAAGGCTCTAAATTATGTTAATCTGCTCTCTAGAGATTCATTGTTAAAACCAAAAATAAAGGAATGGATTGCTTGGCGCTGTCTGATTTAAAACAGTACAGGAACTTTATTAGTGAATATCATCTAATGTCGAGAATATTAAGCAAAAAAATTATACAGCTCATAATAATTTCGATCTAGCATTCATTTCAAAGTACAATAGGAGTTCTAATAAGGTGGCAAAAATTACTAAGAATAATTATACAATATTACAACAAGAACCTTTTTAAAATGTATTCTTCCTTCTAAACTGAAAATTATTTTCAGAAAAGGAACTAATATAAAAAAAAATAATCTAGTAGCACCAAGTCTATTACGAGAACTAAGGCTGAAAACTAACAATACTGACCCTGAGTGATTGGTAACGAAACCCAATGGCTGCTATAAATGTAGTGGTTCCAGACCTGTAAATATATTCTAAACAAACAGAAGTATTTGGTAGATAATGAGACACAACATCAGAGTATTTATTAATTGGAGCATCAATTATGTAATTTACATTCTTAGGTGCAATTGTCAACTACTTTATGTGGGAAGGACCAGCAGATCTCTAAAAATTAGGTTTCTTGAACATCATCAAAACATAATAAATAAATCATGGTCACATAGTGTCTCATGGCACTCTATAGATAGACATAATTTAGATCCAAAAGATTTAACAGTCATGGGATTTGAGCATATTAGATTTACTATGCGAGGTGGCGACAGCTTCAAGAAATTATGGAGACATTTTGGATCCATTCTCTAAATATATTGAGCCCTGGTGGTCTCAACGAATCAGTTGAATTAAATAGTGTGATATGAGGGTTTATTATTATTTATTACCATTATAACTGTTTATTATTTTTTGATGGTTGATCAAAGTACATAGAGATATTATTACATCAAGAAAACCCTCTCTAGTTGATTGGTTAAGACACTTTAAGTGATGTCAATATGAGACCTCTTTCTTTTCTTGAATCAAATCATAAGTTTTGTTTTTGATACTATGTTAACAGGTAACTCAATAGCTCATTAGGCTGAAGCAGCAGAAAGATGAGTTCGCACCTGAGGTGGGGGATCAATGGTATGGTCAAAAAATGCTCATTATTATTTATATTGTTTTTGGTATTTATTTAACATATGATTTTTTTGTAGATTGGTATTATACACTGATTAATTTTGGTCACTTTTGCAGTATAAGTAGACTGGCATAAATGCACACTAATATATGACAGAAGGCTAAGGGAGTACTTTTTTAAACTAATTATGGATGAAATGAAGTTTATTGTTTGTTTGTTTGTTTTTTATACATATATATACTTTCTAATTGTTCCAATTATTTTAAATAGTTTATACCAACATAGTGAGCTGTGATGTTTTATATGACTATTATACTATTGTTGTTTATGCAATTTTTTTGGACTAATCATATAATTCTGGTGAAGTTCCACAGGTTTTGAGGGTGATCGTTAATGAATGAGTATATATGTGAGACATTTGAACTATCCCCCACACTGCTGACTGTAGTACTAAGAGTTGGGCATTTTCCTCTGAAGAAATTATCATTATGATAATGAAACGCGTCAGCCCTGTATGCTAAATTGACTGTACACTTCGGGACCTGATATCATATACGCCAGTAATATTGTGGGACATCTGTGGCAATCTTTTTTTACATTGAATCAGCTGCTACATAACAACAGAACTACCGTGTAGTGAAACAAAGCTATACTGTGTTATCAGTTCAGGAGGTGTTCATTTACATGTGCAGCCGCTCACAAGGTTTCTAACCATCCGCTGCTGATATTTAAGAACCTTGCTCGTTGCAATCTGGGGCTGGACAAGTGTCTTGTATGACAGCTTACACGGGACTGTAAGTCTGCGCATTGTATATAAAAAAACTATTTTCAAGTTTTACAGCTTGGCTTCATAACACTGTTGTCAAACTCATATTTGCTCAGCTATTCCAGCTTATCTGATTCTACATTTGTTTATCAACATTGTCACATTGTTACTAATTATACAGACATTTTCATTGGTGATACCATCCTTTTTGTTGCACATCAAGCTGAGTCAGTGCAAACAAATTAGTGGGGACAAGACCACATTAATATAAAAGACCAATCACCCTTCAAATATTGCAAATATACAGTATACTGTATGTGACATTGAGATTTTTCACAGGTCCCACACAGTGATTTACACAGTATTTCATTGCCTTTTCTCATCTTTTGATCTTGATGTAATGTGATTGTTTTGGTATTTCATTGGTATGTTTTAATAAATTGCAGTACTATGTTTATCAACTGTTCACTGTGTTTGTATATATTGCTAATAGAGCCATCTTCATCACTGTTCTTTTCTTCTTTTGTTCTTTACCTTTGGGATATCAGGTGTTTGACACAGCTCCTTACAGCAGTGGTTTTGGCTCACTTAAGTCTGCCAGTGGCAACTTTAGGAATCTATTATCACCTCTCAATAAATTATCTAGTTTACACCTATATTTTGCACTAGGACTTATAAGTAACAGGAGACTTATCAAAAAGATTATAAATACAAGTTCCAACATTAACATTGATACCACAACTGTGCATTCCACAGTGGTAAGCACAACAGACTTTCACCACAGTACTGATCAAAGCTGCGGCACCCACTTTCCACATCAGCACCGCCCGTTATGAGACATTAAGGGTGCACTTGAAAACAGCAAGCATCTGGGCCTGTAAATCCATTTCCAGGAGAATTTTTGTTTTTGGCTATTTGCCCACAGTGGACTTAAGACTCTGCACTTGGTGTTATGTAACCTGTGTCCATGTTATGGTTAATTGACTTTTTTAAATGATTTATATTGTTTATATTGGTTTTATTGTTATTTGACCATATGTGTGCTTTTTGTTTTGTTTTTATGGGGTATTTTATGATATGTTTTTAGGCATTACAATTTCACATTTGTTTTAATATTTGAAATAGGTCCCATTTGATATAGATACACATCTCAGAATTGTTAGTATTTATATATGGATCTATGCATTTATGGACAACTGTAGATAGTCTGTCTACATAAATACAGTACTCTTTTGATGGTCTGGGCAATACCTCTGAACCCCCTATATCTTACTCCATTATAATCCTTGTTCGCAAAGGTAGATTGTTGCAAAAGGCAGCAACTTTTTGACTGCCTTCTCATGTGCAATTTTGAGTGCCTTTGCAGCTGTTGACATCCAAAAGTATGACAGATCTGCTTTGTTTTCAAATGCAGTACGTGCTTCATTATTGCATCAAAGCTCAAGAAGTGCCTCTGCCAACCCTTGAGGCTCTTCTGGTACAACAGCAATTTCACATTTAAAGGGGTCTACAATCCAAATGACAGCATGTGAATCGGCAGCATTACCCCCAGGAATTTCATTTTTACCCCATTTGGGGTAATTTACCCCTGTTCCCTGACCACTGTATTAGTCGTATTATGTTAGAGTCCACATTGTAGGCAGTTAAAGGGGTTACTATTGATTGTCTAATACCCCGACAGAGGAGTCATCGACTGCCAAGAAAAAGGGCATGGTAATGTCAAGTTGTTTGAGGACAGGAGCTGAAGAGAATATCACTTTGAGGGAACTGAAGGTTCAGATGCAGACAAGATCTTTACAAAAATTTAAGATGTCATCTAGATACACAATCACATGAGTAGAGAAGATCTCTGAAGATTTCATTAACAAAGCTCTTGAAAACTGCTGGGGTATTGCAAAGCCCGAGGGGCATCACTAAATACTCTGTTTTACACTCATTCCCTTTATAAGTACTAATCAAATTGTAGGCACCACGAAGATTGAGTTTAGTGAAGGTTTTGACTGCTTTGATGTGATTGAACATCTTGGTAATGAGTGGAATAGGGTAGCATTTTCTAATTGTATTAGTATTGAGGCCATGATAATGAATGCAAGGACGTAGGGCTTTTCTTTATAAAGAAAAATCCTGCTCTGGCTGGTGAAGATGAAGACGGTGAAATGAAGGCCTAATGAATCCCTGCTGCAAGTTTTCTTTAATATACTCGGCCATGGTTCAAATCTCTGGAATGGAGAGTGAATAAACTAGATGAGGTGGTAAGGTCTTGGATTATTGCTGAAAGTTGAATATTGCATAGGAAGGTATGGGGTAACAGCCGTAGACTTGATAGGTAACACTTGAAGAGGAGTGACCTTATGTAAGCAGGGAAATATACAAGCAAGATGCCACACCAATAACTGGGAAGACGACCAATCCAGTTGAGGAGAGTGTTGTTGAAGCACAGGAAGGCCCAAAACAACATGACTGGTGGTACAGGATAAAACAAGAAAAGAAATCTGTTCCTTGTGTAAGGCACCCACTTGAAGAGTTAAAGGAGAAGTATGAAGATGGATAGTACCACTGGAAGTGCAACTGTCACTAATGGCAGTAATAACTACATATAACCACACAATAACTGGTCGGCGAGTTGGTTCTTTCTGTAGGACTCACAAAAATGGATGTCCATCCGATTACACAGAAAAATCAGTTTCTCAAAGGAGGAAGGAAGTTCTTGAGGTTAATACATGCTTGATACGATTCAATAACACCTGCCAAAAGGCTGCCGCCAAAGCCTCTTTATTCTTCAAAGAAAGACAGCAGAATTGAATCACGTATTAACCCACAGAGTGTGATCCCTGGCAAAGCCATAAGATGCTGGAGGTGGCAGAGGAGGTACAATTGGGTTCATCAAATATTCTATGACAGGAAGCAATGAAGGATGCACAGTCTTAGAGCAACGAGTCATTTTGCTCCCATAGAGGGGCGGCCAGGGAGAGAGCTTGGCCTGAAAACAGAGAGATGGTAAATATAACCTTCGCCCTCTCGGTAGAGGAATTATGAGGAAGCAGTTCAAATTGGATGGAACATTGATTTAAAAACCTCAGCAGGTTTTAGGGTCTCCGTTGTATTTGACTAGACCAAGAATCCGCAAAGTGGTGGCAGACGTTGGAGCAACCACAGCAGCAGGATGATTGGCTGCAGCCAGAGGAGGATTACCCATGATATTTTGGAGCACATCTAGCGGGGTATACAGGCCTGGAAGGCATTGCACCAACTGAACTTGAATAGTTTCTTGTTGTTCCACTCTACTCAAGAGATTTTGGAGCATTTCTTTGGTTGAAGGTTCTGTAGAATCACAGAATTCGCAGTCTGTCTGATTTTACTCCACCCATCATGAAGGCACAAAGTCTAATGAGATGCTTTATACTAGGACCTATTAAATAGACACGGACACAGAATACCAGGACAAGCTGAGAAGCATATTGTGCTGGATACCACAACGTGATGTATAGACATGGATACAGGATATCAGGATTCAGAGGAGCAAAATAATACAGCAATTTAGCAAGCTACAGGACTTGAAGATCTGGCACCATTTTGCTAGAACGGGCTCTTTATATAGTTTGTTTCTCACGCCCCCTCATCTTTCAATCAGTCAATGACTGAACAAGAGAAAGCATCAAAAACGGTCCTGCACTTGCGCAGACCAGAATCCAAGATAGCCGTCACCATCAGAAGAAGCAGGACCCATCAGCACCTGGAGTAGACCCGATAGAGGAGACCAGGAATGCGCACTGGACCCTGGTAAGTTATCCAGAGGGTGTGTGACACTCTCCCTGTTTGTTTCTCATCTTTCTCGCTTCTCATTCACAGACTGCTTGGGTAGCTTGTTTCACACTTGACTTATGTATCTTATCATATAAGCTTTAGATGTCTGCATTTTCAAATTATGTTGTCACACTGGGGTTCTTTCTCCTGATTTACAGATCATCAGTGGACCCAGAAAATCTGGGTGATCAGCCACTCCTTTATTCATTGGGTTGCTTCAATCGATTTGCAGCTGACACTTGTTTTTTCCCCAGGCTGGTGGTAATTGTATGATTGGAGCAAATGAGTCTGCATTGGACTGGTGTTAATTCAAAGTTGAATATAGAAATTGCATGGAGAAGTGTCCCTCATTGTCTTGTCATTCATCTAGGAGTTGATGATTTTGGTCATGTCACTTCAACAAAGGATAAAGGCTTCTCAATATAATTTCCAGGTGGCCTCATCTAGTAGTCTGCTGGTCTAACATAATTTCTAGGAGGCTTTGGAGGCATTGTTCAGATGGTAGAGTAGTTGAGTGGATGTCAAGGTGCTACGGCTAGCGGTTATTGACATAAGCTTGCAGAACAGATGACAGAGGTCTTCACCTATAGCAGCCACCTTTTCTGTAGAGATTGTTATGCTCACAGGTACAGGACTTAACTCTTGTGTAGTGTAAGCTTATGTGCAATACCGCAGCTGGAAGGTAGGAGGTGGTATCAAGAATGGAGCGGATAGTCAAAGCAGGCTGAGGTCAGGGGTGCAAAACAGGCATAATGGTCAGGGACAGGCAAATGGATCAGTGCTAGCAGCAAACAGGAATATCCAAGGAACAGAGCCAAAGGTCAGGGCAAGCAGAATTCAAGCAGAGTCCAATAACAAGTCAAAGGTCACAACAGAGGGTCAATCAGAAAGAGTAACTAAAGAACATGGTAACAGAGTAGGTCAGCAACAGACAGAATCAATGCTATAACCAACAGGGAGGCTAAGCCCTTTCTGCCTTAAGTGCATTGGGGAACCAATCACAGAAGCAGGCACATTTGAACAATCAGCCTCAGGAGGCTGTTAATTATTGCTTTTTTTAGTTCCTACATTTAATTATTCATTGTATCTCATTAACATTGCCAATTATGTCTGAAGATATTTGTCCATCTCTATTGTCCAATTTACCTGTAGGCTTGTTTAGGCAGCCATGTGCAGTGTGAGAAGTCTGATGTTAGCTCTAATTATCGTCAACCATCTTCGTTCAATGCCTCCTTGGGTATTTTGCTGAATAGCACCAAGTTACTTTCCGACTTGAGTGTATGTATTTGTGTGTGTGTGTGTATGTATGTATATGTACATGTGTATATATATATATATATATATATATATATGTAGATGTATGTATACATATATATATAGTGTGTGTGATCCATATTTTCCCTTTAAGGGCCTCATTTTGGACCTTTGCAAATCAATTTTGTGTGTACAGATTTGCACCTCTCCCCTTGTATTCCTATATGGTTTTTCCAAGTAAAAATGTGTAACCCTTAGCTGGCTTTACTCGTAATGCTAAATAAAACTGTAAGTATATATAACAGTGCACAACCATATAACAATAGTTGTCCACTGCCCTTATGTTTTCCTTTATATACTTGCCAGCAAATATGTGTATATATATATATATATATATATATATATATATATATATATATATATATATATATTTTCCTTTGAAACAAACTATCCTAAATAACTAAACAGGTATGCTATCCCACTGCTTTCCTTGCTATGTTATAATTCTGTTTCTGTTCTCTTGGTTCGTTCTTCAACATCTGTACAGCTCAGTAGTAGGAAATGTCTGTTCTTTTTGCAAAAAAATGAAAACAGGTAAAATCATTTTGTGACTCGACTACAAAAGTCACATAATTTATATGTTATCAAAATCAAAACAACAGATAGTATCAGGAATATTTTTGTCTCAATGTCCAAAGCTTGACAATATCTCAAATGTCATGTGAGATTTCAGTAACCATTTAAGACAGGGATTTAGTTTCGAGCTGTGATTTCTTTTAGGCTGTTTTACCCTGCGGTGAAATGTCATGCATGTTTTAAAAGCACTAACTGTCTTCTGAGGAGATCTTATTTCTCTATGCATGGAATGAATCCATTCAACAAAATAACCAACAGTCTCATTTTGTACCTGATAAGGTGCCAAAAATGTTTGTGGACATCCATTTAATGCTGAAGGATAATAGATCTGGAATTTTTTAATCACAGTAAGATATGTACTTTTAAAGGTCACTGACATAAATATGAAATATGTAATACATAAAAACTTGCATACTTGTATTTAGAAATGGGCAGTTGGTTAAAGTTGACATGTCACCTACACACTTACCAGATTTATGGAAAGAAAATACATTAATATTCTTACATTTGACTGTGGTCCGTGAACATGTGTGTGCTATCCCATAAAAGTAGGAGCAAGTGCAAGGATAAGTAAATTACTCTGATTGCCTAAATTGTTTTCTATAGCTCAAACAATTAACTTTGATTCAAATTAGTATATTAAGTTAAAAATGTTACTTGAAGTCTAACTAGTGTAATGTTCGTTTAATCCGTGTGATTGCGTCATTACACGTGGCGTACTAATCTCAATCGCAAGGTAAAACAATATTAATTAATTTAGTTTACTTCATCCAATTATTTCACTCCACACTAGTGAAGTGAAGCCCCAAATTGTGTGTGATACTCAATTGCCATTATAATTACCTCCTTTGCACTAACTTGCCCTACTTCCACAGCCCTTGTCTTAATCCACAGCCCAATTCCCAATACAATAAACCAAGGTAAATATATTGCTTAATCCTATAGATTGTAGGCATGTGACCGGATCCCATCTCTTAGTCTTTTTTTTACACCCAGTCTTGTTTTAATAATGTGTTTGTTCCCAATTGTAAAGCTCTGTAGAGTGTGGTGCACTATATAAATAAATGTTAATAATAATATTTGTTTTCATGTCCAGTATCATGGTTGTCATCAAGAACTTTATGGATAACTAGCTGAAGTACCCGGTGTTGCCCAGGTTTAAATCGTCAAGTTGTTAAGTTATCAATGAGTTGGATGTAACTGACAACATTTTATAAATAATTAGCGACTGGAACCCCAACCCCCCCTAAATTCTGGCCAGGTTCAAACTGGACCACCTTGCATTGGTTTTGTCGCTATGTTGTGTTGTCGTGAGGGTTCCTTCCAGCAGTCAAGCAATTATTTACAACCAAAAAATTATGTTTTCAACATTTGGTGCTCTGTCGCTTTGTTGAATTGTCGTGTTTGTGCTTTGTGGTCTAATAGAGTCCTTTTTTGATACTAAATATATATCTAAAATTTGGCAGCTTTACCCTGAGTACTGTGGAAGAAATTTGTTAACAAACAAACTTCGTCTTTTATATATATAGATGTCATCCAAATCCATCCAGTGGAAGACCCAGAACAGGCTCCAAAGGTCAAATTTCTGGTCATCGTACACCAACGGGAGGTCCGACCAGTACCTCAACCCAATAGTATGTCTTCTGGGATCCAATGTTACCAGTCTTTGAAGTCTTCATCCAAATCCATTCAGTGGAAGGCTCAGAACAGGCTCCCTGGGTCAAAGTTCTGTCCAGCATACACCAATGGGAGGTCTGACTGGGACCCTAACCCCCTTAAAACCTGGCCAGGATCCAACTGGACCACCTTGCATTGGTTTTATCCCAATCGGTGCAGGGGTGTCGAAGATATTCACCAACAAACAAGCTTCTTCTTAATATAAATATATATATATATATATATATATATATATATATATATATATATAGTGAGCATAAGCTTGTTCGTGGAGCCACCTTGTCTGCTGGACAGTTAAGTGCAACATTCACTTTACCTACTACTTTTTGTAACTTCCCTTCTTCTATTCTCCTGACTTAAAACCTTCTGCAGACTATCCCTAGTTCTCCCTTTACCACAGCATAACCATAATCTCCTCCAACCCTAACCTCCACCCTCCCAAAAGTCAAACTCTCATCTCCTGCCCCCATCTACCATCTTCCCACAGCTTATCATTAAACTAACCACAATAAGTATAAATTAGCTCCAAGATTCGAAATATATATTTCTTTGTTTGATATACCAATATATGTGCAGTTGACAAAGCTGGAACCCAAAATTAATTTTTTTATCTAAGTAGTAGTAGCGTTCATTAATGCTGACATACATGTAAATTAAAGAGTTATCAACTTTTCAACAAACTTCTTTCCTTAGTTTGGGCCCAGTGTTTCTACTATCAGAATTCCACTAGTGGTTCTGAGTATCTCCACTCTCTAGACTTAGCATCAAGTGCATGCATCCTATTATTACATATACCATTGTGAGAGATGTGCTTGGCATACTAATTGTAAACCAATTACTGTATATACCAGCATTTGTAATACATGACAGTACATTTTCCTTTGAGAACTTTTATATCTTAGGTACAACTTATTAGTAGTACCCCATGTGACAATGCTTTATTATCACTTTAAATGTGTTAATTTTGTCCACTACCACCACCACACTCAGGGGTGGGATGAGCCTTAGTGCTTTGAGCACAATGCTGGGCACACATTTTCTTTTGCAGGCCTGATCCCCCCTAGGTAATTAAGCTTTGTACTGCAGGGGGACCCCACAGTGCAGGTTTCACTGCTAAAAAAAAATCCCTATACAGATGATAGTAATCATCATCATCATCATTAGAGTGAAAGCCTATCATACACTTATGTATTTTACTCCAATGTATGCAAGTTGCATACTAAGCAGCCTCGCAAGTATCAGAAGATCCCTTCGACACACACACACACACACACACACACACACACACACACACAGACTGAGAGAGACTAAGGACAATTTAATAGCAGCCAATTAACCTACCAGTATGTTTTTGGAGTGTGGGAGGAAACCGGAGCACCCGGAGAAAATCCATGCAAACACAGGGAGAACATGCAAACTCCACACAGATAAGGCCATGGTCGGGAATCGAACTCATGACCCCAATGCTGTGAGGTAGAAGTGCTAACCTTAAAGCCACTGTGCTGCCTATAAAACTTATGGCCAGCACACACCTAAATCAACATGTTTCTCACATGCAAAATATCCACAGAAATGAAAGAAACTGAAAATTAAATCCCCAAAAAGTTCACAGCCAGTAGATATATAACAGGGTTTCTCAAATCCGGCCCTCGGGCCCTAACAGTGCATGTTTTCTATATCTCCTAGCTGGAGCACAGGTGTATTCATTACTGACTGAGACATTTTAATAGATCCACATGTGGTATAATTATCTAACTTGTGACCTGGAAAACATGCACTGTTAGGACTGGGTTTGAGGAACCCTGCTACATACAAAAGAGAAAACCCACAAAATATCTTAAACAAGTTAATGATAGTGGTCAATGATGTGGGCATCACTTGTGGGTAGGCAGAGCTCGATTGAGCAAATCTGGTTATGTGTAATCAGCACATGGAGGAATATATAAACATTATTATTAAAAAAAAAAAACAACTTATGTTCGGAGCCAATAATTGGTCACTGGCGGAAGGGATGTTTTTACTTTTTTTTTTGCATTGTTTTTCATTTTTTGTACACAGTGCCACTTTTCCCAATTTACCTGAATGAGGGGGAACTTGGATTAGTTAACAGGGCTGCATCAATGGCTGATTAGCTCTGTTATTTTATGTTACCTAGTGGGGGATTCCCATACAATTAGGGAATCCCCTGTGAACTCTGGTGAACTCCAGGGGCAGAGGGGGCAGCCCTGGTAACCTGAAACAGGAGATGGCTGTACTGCATAAAGTCAACAACCACTGAAAATCAGTGGGGGTTGCAACATAATGGAAACAAGCATTAAAGCCATCACCTGTTATGGGTATTGGAGGTCAGGCACGAAGACCGAATGCAACCGACAAAGGGAAGACAAGGGTGATCCAGGTTGAAAAGGAGCTCCCCAAAGTATAGGGGATATCCCTGACCATTCGCCTAAGCTGATGTTCCGCTTCTGTTAGCTTAAAGAGCGCTATTGAAGTAAGGGCCATCCATTAAAAGAATTAATACAAAAAATAAAAAATCTATACACAAACATGTGTGTTGGCAGTGCGAGGGTGGTACAGTTGCTTGACAATCTAGCTATAGAAGAGGCTAGTGTCATAATTTCTACTGGTCTGGACTCCTAAGAGTGGGACAGGCAAGTCAGTAGAATTTATAGTGATGACACCGAAAGGTTAAAACATATCAGTAGTTAACATATTAAAATGCACGCAGAATAATGCACTTATCAGAAATTGGGCACAGTAGTTAAAGCAACAAACCATCATATAGACATAATCGAAAAAACACACAAGTAATGTAATGCTGTGTACAATGCATAACATTATGTAATGACAAACCATACTTAAATGTCTTATATTCGCCAGGCTGATTTTAAATTCCATTGTGAGAGCAGAACCAAATATTTTATATGCTTAAATTAATGATTGTGATTCCAGTCACATCCCTTATTGTAATCATATCACTATGGGATATTATAGCTTTATCTTTAATATGGCACCGTTATGGTGGGAACATAAGTCTTTTTTAATGTATGCAGCTCTTGAATTATGTCTCCTGGAAATGGCTAGACATCCTGCTGTCTGAGGCTGGGTAGCTAAGACACAGCAAGTGACTTTTCAGTACAGTGATGAAATAGGGTTAATCAATTACTAAAATGCAGCTGAAAACTAAGTTGTATGAAAATGTATATCTTAAAACCTAATATGATTCCATGCCAAATTTCATTTTTCAGTTTCATAAACTTTCTCATATTTCAACCTTTATCTACATTGGTTCATGTTTCCCCATGGAAATAGTTCAGAGACCTAGAGAAAAAAATTCAAGTTTTTGTGTGTATTTGATAAGATACTTCTCTAGAATGTTGCTTAAGTCGATATTGCTTTACTGGGTGTCTTGAGTACTTTAACATTTGTTAAGTTCCATCCTGTATAATCAGTGAAAAACTGAAAGGCAATTCATATTTTACTACACACTCGACATTTCAGTTTGTTGCCCTGCTGCAGGCAAATCTATACATGCCAAGGTATAAGCACAGGTTTGTGTGTGATATATAAGAAAGAAAAAAATGGCTAAAAATGACTAATGCCATGGATAAAACACAACATTTTCACCAAATGTTAGTACATCTTAGGAGACTTTTTCTAGCTAATTCACAACATTTTTTTTTAACTTCAATGATGCTAGAATCTCACTTGTTAAACTACATAGAAAAAATTAGCAACTTACATTTAATGTAATGTGTGCTGACTACATACAACTGGGGCTTACCATTACACATTGAAAAATATTTTGCTGAGTCTTTAAATTCCAGCCAACTGCACCAAACTGCACAAAGAACCTCAAATCCATCAGCAGTTGATAGAATGAGAGTCCTCCATACTCATGTACAGGGGCGGACTGGCCATCTGGCACTTCTGGCAAATGCCAGAAGGGCCGATGGCCAGAAGGGCCGGTCCGCATGTCCGCCGAGCAGCAGCACCCTGCGCGCTGCTCGGCGGACGGAGAGTCAGTGACTGGCGACTATGTGAGTAATCACATGGGACGGCACCACGCCACAGGCGCCGTCCCATGTGATTACTGCATAGTCGGCAGTCATTGATTCTCCGTTGGCTGACCAGCGCGCAGGGTGCTGCTGCTGCTGGATGTAAAAAGGTAAGTGTCTGTGTGTGTAAGTAAGTAATAGTGTGGCAAACAGTGGGGCTGGCAAACTGGGGCAAACAAACAAACAGTGGAGGAAAAACAGTGGGGCTAACAAACAAACAAACAGTGGGGCTAACAAACAAACAGTGGGGCTAACAAACAAGCAGTGGAGGAAAAACAGTGGGGCTAACAAACAAACAAACAGTGGGGCTAACAAACAAACAGTGGGGCTAACAAACAAACAAACAGTGGGGCTAACAAACAAACAAACAAACAGTGGGGCTAACAAACAAACAGTGGGGCTAACAAACAAACAGTGGGGCTAACAAACAAGCAGTGGAGGAAAAACAGTGGGGCTAACAAACAAACAGTGGGGCTAACAAACAAACAGTGGGGCTAACAAACAAACAAACAGTGGGGCTAACAAACAAACAAACAGTGGGGCTAACAAACAAACAAACAGTGGGGCTAACAAACAAACAGTGGGGCTAACAAACAAACAGTGGAGGAAAAACAGTGGGGCTAACAAACAAACAGTGGGGCTAACAAACAAACAGTGGGGCTAACAAACAGTGGTGCTAACAAATAAACAGTGGGGCTAACAAACAGTGGAGGAAAAACAGTGGGGCTAACAACCAGACAGTGGGGCTAACAACCAGACAGTGGGGCTAACAACCAGTGGGGCTAACAGTGTGGCTGTGGGGCTAATTTTGTGCATGTGTGGACCCATGTTGCTATAGTGTACGTGCGTGTTTGGCCATGTTCATATAGTGTGCGCGAGCGCAGTATTTTAAATATAGCATGTGTGTGCGTGCGCGCAGTATTTTAATATAATATGTGAGAGAAGGGAGGATCTTAATATAGTGTGGGAGGTAGGCTATTTAATGGTGGAGTGTAGGTGGGGGCTAATTATTTAAGGTGAGGTGAAAGAACCTTTAATTTAATGCTGGGGTGGTTTAGGGCTATCAATTGAATATGGGGCTGATTTTGGGGAGAAGGGCTATTTATTGAATGTGAATATAAATTATTTATTGTCGGGATTGGTTGTGGAAAATGGCTATATTTATTACATTTTAATGCTATTTAATTTATTGCTGGGACTGTTTGGAGGGAGGGAAATATGTCTTGAGTAAATGGGTATACTGTTAATTTTATGTTGGGGCTGGTTGGAGGGAAATTGGTCTACTTAATTAATGTGAATATTATTATTGTGGGGACTGGAGGTAGGCCTAATTATAAAACGTGAGTGCTATTGTTTTAACATTGGGGCTGGTTGGAGTTTTCTAAATCTCATGTACCCATTTTTTTTTTCAAAATAGGGCATCCAATATTCCAGGTTCGAGACAAGAATGAACTGAGCTAAAGAAACCATCTGCTACAAGTGGTGAAAGTGACCAAGACAGGTAGGAGAGAGCAGGACAGTCTGCCAACTGTCCTGAATCTGGTAGGGCAGTCCTGAATTTGGATGACTGTCTCCCTTAGTCAGGATTTGGTCCGACTGCAAGGACAGTTGGGAGGTATGTCCCGCTTCACAACGTACTGCTTGTGAAGGCAACGCTGTGTGCTTCTAACAGTAGGGCCTGTGTATTTGTCTAAAATGTAATGTATTATTATAATGTATGTATCAATGCCCCATGTTGGCCACACCCGCAACACAATGAGGTCACGCCGTGTTCAGCGCCACCGCTACGCGGCGGCACATATTTTCATTCCTGCTGGAACTGAGGTGGGCCTGTGTACCTTAAATGCCAGGGCTGATTTTTAGTCCCAGTCCGGCCCTGCTCATGTAATATTCAAGTCAGGCAAACCACTCTTTCAAAATAGGAGGAGAGGAGGATCTCCAGTAGGTGGGCACAACCGCCCTTCTTGCAGTTTTAGATTCTTTAGTATTATTTTTTTTTCTGTTGAGCTATTGGTATATTGGTCAAATTTAACAGCCAGAAGCCAGAATTGTTTGGACTTCTCTCCCCATAATCTCTTTGGATGTGAAGACCACTCTTACAATATATGGAGAAGAGTTCCAGGTGCTGTTCTGCACCTCCATCAGGTGTTGGGAACCCTAAAGTACAATTTAGCAACAAGACTTGGGCACCTGTACCACCTAGATAGCACTATAACTGATTTTATACCACAACCAAATTCACAGGGCAAAGAGATTTTTTTATAAGGAGTTTATAAATATCAGACAATATGTAAAAAGTGTAGGTTGGGGCAGCGTACATCACTTCAGATGTCATCAGCTGTCTGCTTGCCTCTTTTCGGATTTTCTCTTTTCAGAGAAAGTGCCTTATCTGTGTTCTAGATAGGTTCCACTTGTGACCAACACTTCCTGGTAGACATCTAGGGTTAGAAAATTGTGGTATTAGAAGAGAGATGAAAGATGATACATGTTTTTGTCCCTTCAGTTTACTCCAGTCTTCCACTGTAGAGCAATCATGGGGTGCTGTATGTTCGGTAAGCTAGAAAACCATGGCAATATGCTTATGGTTACTTTTGTGAGTACTTCTTTATTGCCCCACTTTGCTTGGCTTACCTTGCTCTTATCCTCTAAGACCCTAACAAGCATGATAATATTGGAATATGTAGTGAAATTGGGAGTTGAAAGCTATCAATGCCCCACTTCACTACATTTTCTATATTTATCTCTGTGTAAGATATCATATTTCATGACAAGCTGTTATCAGGGCTGTCCCTCCTCCTTTCTTGTGCAGGGACGGATGCCTTCCTGCAGTCGGCTGGGTGTGTCTGTTGCCTAGCAACAGGACGCGATTCCTCAGCTTCCTTCTTCAATCTGCACATTCATGTCCTGTTGCTAGACAATGGGATGTGATCCTCGGCTCTACAATTGGCGGTCAGTGACATCAATAATCGCCAATTTCAAACTGCTCTGCCAGAGTATTAAGTCTGTATTGTCCTGCTTTGGATTCCTCCCTTTGGATTCTAATTTGGCTCTGTTAACTACCCGGTCTGACCTAGTTATTCTTGCAGGTATTCGATTTGGCTCCATCTGATCCCCTGGCTCTGACTATTTGCTGATCCTGACAACTCTTTTGGATTCTGACTTGGCTCTAGTCCATCGTCCTGATACCCACCTGGCTTGTCTGACCTTTCTGTTCACCCTGCTACCTAAGTAGTGACTGACATAGAGGACCGCAACCTGTACGTCCCACGCAGTCCATACCTCCTTGCAGGTGTCCCTGGTGAACACCGAGGGCATCTTAGACTCTGCACCTCTTTGCTTATTTGTGCCAACTACTGGTAAGCAGCTGCCATCAAATTCTTTGCGATCTTGAAAGTATACTCTGGCCCTCTGCCTGAGATTTGTTTCTACAAGCAATGAGGACCTATTACCAATTTTCTGGCAGGGCTTAGCGGATAGTATTAAGTACGAGCTGGCCTCCAGGGAACTCATTTCCAGTTTGGTCGACCTAATTTCCCTCTGCCTTAAGGTGGATATTCAGTTCAGGGAGCGTACCCAAGAGAGAAAAATCTCTCGCCAACCCAGTTCATGTTTTGCACAAAGGTTTCAGAATCCGGCTTGGCTGAAAGGGAACACATGCAGATTGACCATTCTCATCTTAACCTGGAGGGGCGAGAAAAACGATTCAAGAACAAGCTGTGTCTCTATTGTGCTGATTCGGGTCTTATCTTGTCCAACTGTTCAAAGGGAATGGGAAATGCAAGATTCTAGTTGATTTCAGGAAGGCCAATCTAGGATTCAAAGGTTCTTCTTCTTGAATACAGAATAATACAGACTTTCTTATGCCGGTCATCATACATTTTTCTAATGGTCCAGTACCTATCCAGGTGTTTGTGGACACTGGACCTGTGGGAAATTTTATTTTCGCCTCCTTTGTTTCTGAACTCCACCTGGCAGTGGAACCCTTGTCTCAACCTTGACATTTGTCATTGACCACTGTGGATGGCAAATAGAGTGTCAACAGTACTATTTCGAGATCACTCATTCCGTATGTATGCAGGTCAGTGTTATTCACTTATAATAGATCAGCTTTCTGGTACTTTCACAAATGATCAATCCTATTATTTTGTGTCAACCTTGGCTGAATATTCACTCATCTTCATGAAGATTGCATTGAAGCAAACACTGCCTGCAGTCTTTATCACCTCCTGATATCAATACTACGTGTCACACTCTATGTCCAGTTTCTGCATTACATCTGGCTTATGCCTCCTACCAAGATGTCTTTCGCAAATTGGCTGCTGAGACTCTTCCTCCTCACCCCTACTGAGACTGTCCTATAGACCTTATTCCTGGTAGGAACATTCCGAGATGTAGGCCCTATCCCCTCTCTCTACCTGAGACTCAGGCTATGTCAGAGTACATTGCTGAAAATTTTAAATATGGGTTTATACAGAAATCCTCCTTTCCAACTGGCACAGGAATTTTCTTTCTTAATAAAAAAGATGGTTCCCTGAGATCCTGCATTGATTATCATCACCTCATAGTAATAACGGTAAAAAGCAAAAAGCTACCCATTGCCCCTCATTTCGGAACTTTTTGATCGAATTTATAGAGCAAATTTCTTGGACCTTCGAGGGGCCTATAATCTTTTTAAAATGCGTCAGCAAAATAAGTGGAAGTTGGCCTTTCGACAGCCAAGATGGTCACTAGTTATGCGCTTCGGGTTGTAAAATGTATCTGCAGTTTTCCAGGGATTCTTTAAAAAGATTTTCCGTGACCTTCTCTACCACTTGGTAGTATATCTCGATGACATCCTTATCTTTTACAAAGACTTGGGGCTAGATTTACTAAGCTGCGGGTTTGAAAAAGTGGGGATGTTGCCTATAGCAACCAATCAGATTCTAGCTGTCATTTATTTAGTACCTTCTACAAAATGATAGCTAGAATCTGATTGGTTGCTATAGGCAACATCCCCACTTTTTCAAACCCGCAGCTTAGTAAATCTAGCCCTTGGTCTCCTGCCGGTCTCATGTTAAAGAGGCACTCAATCAGCACTACACTAATCACCTATATTGCAAACTGGAGAAATGCCTCTTCAAAACTCCCTAGAGTACCTTTCCTGGAGTATTCTGTATCAGGTTCCGGCTTACAAATGGATCCAGAGAAGGTGAACGTTATCCTCAAGTGGCCTTAACCATTAGGCTTAAAGGCGATCCAACACTTCATTGAATTTGCTAATTACTACCGACAGTTTATTATGAATTTCTCTTCTCTTATTGCACCCATCACTTCACTCATCCAAAAAGTCGCCCATCCAAAGTTTTGCCGGTATATTTGCTAAACTGCGAGTTTGAAAAAGTGTAGAACCAGATTCTAGCTATAATTTACTTAGTACATTCTACAAAATGACAGCTAGAATCTTGATAGGTTACTATAGGCAACATCTCCACTTTTTCAAACTCGCAGTTTTGTAAATATATCCCTTGGTCTTCTGAAGCAATTATGGCATTTCAGCCCCCCCTGTGTTAAAACAACCTGCACAATCTAAGAACTATTTCATAAGGGTGGATACTTCCTCAGTTGGAGCCTGGGACAAACTGTCCAAAAAGGACGCTTCTGGAAATTTTCATCCATGAGGTTTCATTTCTAAAAGATTTTCCTCCAGTGAAAAGAACTATGGTATTGGAGAATTACTGGCAATTAAAGCTGCCCTAGAGTAATGGCATAATCTTCTGGAGGGGGTCAAACACCTGGTTTCGGTATTCATGGACCATAAGAATCTCGCCTATCTCCAATCTGCTCAATGTCTCAACTAGAGATGGGCGGGTCCGGTTCCCCGAGAACCGAATCCATCCGAATATCGCCTATCCGAGTACAGAGCCGAGTAGCTCGGTACTCTCCCGCCTGCTCCGAATCCAAATTGAGGCCGAACGTCATCGTGACGTCGTCGAGTCTCGGGGCTCGGTTCTCTCGATACTTCAAGATTATAAATACACGCCTCCACAGCAATCCTACGCCATTTGACAGAGGGAGAGAGCAGGGTGTAGTCACAGGCTGATTAGAGCAGGGACAGAGAATACAATATTCTTATTCCAATTGAGCTATCAAAAAACGCTAGAGAAGAGAGGAGTTGTTTTTTTTTAAATATTTGGCCCTCCCCAGTGCTTTTGGGGTGTCCCCCATAATTGTGCATACATACTTCTGGCTGTGAAAATTACTATCTGTCAGCAGTATCTACCAAATACTTTTTAGCACTCCCCAGTGCTTTTGGGGTGTTCCCCATAATTGTGCATAAATACTTCTGGCTGTGAAAATTACTATCTGTCAGCAGTAACTACCAAATACTTTTTAGCACTACAAGTGCTTTGGGCTCAGAATGGATTCAAAGCAGTCCACATATGAGCAGAATCAGCAACCAGGTTCTGTCACTAGTCCTGATGATAGTGTTCCCAGTACGTCATCTGAGAAAGGCGATGTCAAACTACACCTTCTTTTGAAATCATCCAAAAAAACACACACCAAAAAAAATTTTACGCTGTTGAAGCGAAAAAAAAGTCTAACTGAGGAAAAGTTAAGTGCTGATAAAAAAAAAATTGCCAACATGCCATTCTTCACATGCAGTGGCAAAGAGAGAATGAGGCCTTCACCTTTGGCTATTAGTGGCAGATCCCAAAAAGTTACAGAGCCTACAATTGGTGCACAACTACTGTTACGCGTCAAAGCCGAGTTGCAAGATAACAGTAAGGCATTAGAGGATAATGTTTGCTCTGATTCACAAATGACAACAATCCCTGTGGAGAGTCCATCCAACAGTGGGATGTCTAATCGTGAGCATTCTGCTGATGTGTGCCTTAATAGCCCGAGTGTAGCCGGTGATACCCAAATTGAGGATGCCACTTTGGAATTAGAAAAGGATGAGGGGGAGATTTGTGTAGGCGACAAGGGCGCTACTGAGGATGTTGATGAGGATGAGGTTGTTTGTGTAAGTCCTGCACCAGTGGGAGCAGTTCTGGCACGTGACAAGAAAAAGGCCATTGTCATGCCTGGGCATAAAACAAAAAAAATCCACTTTTTATGTGTGGAATTATTTCTACCCAAATCCAGACAACAATTGTATAGCCATTTGTAGTGTATGTCAAGCCACAGTCAGTCGAGGGAGGGACCTTAACCATCTTGGAACCTCGTCTATGTTACGTCATTTGACAAGAGTTCATGGCAAAGTGTTGGAAAAAGCTGAAAGTTCTTCCCAAAAAATTACAAGCACTCCATCATCAGGTAACACTCTCCGGTCACCGACATCCCGACGGCTACAAAATACACCCACCACACCATCCTCATCAATATCCTCAGTAGCACTTATTAAGGCTTGTACTCCTGCACTATTATTGATTCCTCTGAAGAAAGCGTTAGTCCCACTGCTGCTGCTGCTGCTGTTGCTGCTGCTGGGGGTGAATCGTCAGCCCAGAGGCAGGTCAAGAAAATGAGCAGTCCTACATTTCAGCAATTAACTGTGAAACAATCATTTGCTAGGGGAAGCAAATATGACAGCAGTCACCCAGTCGCCAAGCAAATCACAGACGCCATGGCTGCAATGTTAGTGTTAGATCTGCGTCCAATCTCCACAATAACCACAGCTGGTTTTTCACAGTTAATTGAGATTTTGTGTCCGCGTTACAGAATTCCATCGCGACACCATTTCTCCCGTAAAGCAATTCCACAACTATACCAAAAGTGTGTAAAAATGTAGAGATTGCCCTGAAAATTGCCATTCTGCCCATTGTGCACTTAACCACAGATATGTGGACAAGTGGAAGTGGCCAAACCAAAGACTATATGACTGTCACAGCCCACTGGGTTGGTCATTCTCCTTCACCAGCAGAAACAGTGGCAGCATTTACACCACTACGTAACATTTGTCACAGACAGGCCACTCTTTGTATCACCGGCTTCACTAACAGGCATACAGCTGACAATTTGTTACGCAAACTAAGAGATGTGATTGATACATGGCTTATACTACTTGGACACTCCTCAGTATATGTCATTTCTGATAACGCCAACAATATAGTGCGAGCATTACAGCTGGGTGATTTCCAACATATTCCCTGTTTTGCTCACACCATCAACTTGGTGGTGCAGAGTTTCCTAAAAAATAACCGTGAGGTGCAGGAGATGCTTTCGGTGGCCCGTAAAATTTCAGGCCATTTCAGGCATTCAGCCACAGCATGTAGGAGATTACAGCAGCTCCAAGAGCAGTTTAACTTGCCCTGCCACCAACTTAAGCAAGAGGTGGTAACTAGGTGGAATTCCACCCTGTACATGCTTCAGAGGATGGAGGAACAGCGCAAAGCCATCCAAGCATATTGCACAAGCCATGACATTGGGAAAGGAGGGGGAATGTATTTCACTTTTGCACAGTGGGGAATCCTTTCAGTGCTGTGCAAGGTGCTGAAACCATTTGAAGTTTTGACGTGTGAGGTGAGTGCAGACTCTGCTAGTTTGAGCCAAGTCATTCCTTTAATTAGACTATTGGAAAAGCAGCTTGAGAAACTGAAGGTGGAGCTGAAAGCAAGCAAATCAGCAAAGTATGTTGGCCTTGTCGATCAAGTACTTCATTCGCTTCACAATGATCCTCGAGTTATTAAGATCTTGAACTCTGATCAGTACGTTTTGGCCACTGTGCTTGATCCAAGGTTTAAGACCTACATTGAGTCTTTACTTGTAAATGAGCGAGATGTGAACTGTTGCAAGGAGCTATTGCTCAGCAAGTTGGCCGCTGTACTGGGCCTCAGCTTGACTACGTGTCCCCCTTCACTTTCTCAAGCTGCTGCTGCTTGTAAAAAATTAAATTTCCCCCAAAAAAGCAGGGAAGACGCAGGGGGCAGACCAGAAAAATTTAACATCTGGGCTGATTTGAAGGATTTTTCTAAAAAATGTGTCACCTTGCCCATAACTCCATCCAATACGAGTATAAACATGCAAAGGATGGTGGAGGATTATTTTCAAGAGGTAATGGATATGGAAATGTCCGACAGTCCCTTTCCTTACTGGGAGGAAAAGCAGGCCATTTGGAAACCCATGTACAAACTTGCTTTGCAATACCTAAGCTGCCCAACCTCCAGTGTGTACTCTGAACGAGTATTCAGTACAGCCAGGAACTTAGTCAGTGATCGCCGTAGAAGGTTACTTTCAAAAAATGTGGAGAAAATGATGTTTATAAAAATGAACTACATGTTCCACGAGGAAGGCCTTCACCATCAAAGACATCCAAGCACTGACTGTTCTCTAATGGCGGATTCAAGCGGCGATGAATTGATAGTCTGTGATGATGACGTACACACTGATTAGGGTGAGGATGAAGATCCAGAGGATGATGATAACATCTTTACCAAACTTTCTATTTAAGTCTAGGGTTCAATCTACCTCCAAAGAGGAAAGGGACTTGGGGCATTTCCATATCACGTACCATCTTGAAAGGTTGTTGTTTTGGCAATTTATCATTATGGGTAGGGTGTCAAACACAGACTGACCCCAAACTGCCTTTGTCCATTTCAAATAATATTGTACAGTCTATAACGGCTGATTTTTTTTTGTGTTTTCCACACTGGAGGGGGGCCTATAGAGACAAAAACCAAACTGCCTTTGTCCATTTCTTTACATATTTAACTATAAGTGTAGGGTGTAATATACACCCAAAGACAATGACTGCATTGCCAATATGCATAGATGGAGAGGAAGACAATCTGGTTTGTGTGTAGAATTAATGAAGGCCTACCTACCAGGAATTAAACTTTTTTTTTGATAATTTATTAGCTTTACAATTACATTACTTATCCAAAAAACAGTTGGAGCACTAAATTTGGTTATTTTAGGCCCAAAAACATTGATTTTCCAACAAAATAGCAAAACAAAACCAAACAAAACCAAAACAGGCTATGGCGGTTTTGCAAAACCAAAACCAAAACACGACGGTAATCCAGATCCAAAACCGAATACAAAACCAAAACACGGGGGTCAGTGACCATCTCTAGTCTCAACCCACATTATTATTCTTTGCCAATTTTAACTTCATTCTAAACTTCCGACTGGGCACCAAGAACTCGAGGGCAGATGCTCTCTCCCGTTCTTTTGATGTTTCTGATATCTTGACTACCCCTGATCCAAGTCACATTCTTGATTCCATCAACCTCTCCTAAGACTCCCCCTGTTGGATGTTCCTACTTGGGCCATCCTCTGTGTGTTAAGGCTCTCAAATGGACTCATAACTACAAATTTGCCATTTATGCTGGTTCTAAAAAAAACTCTTCTCTCCAGAAATTACTGGTGGCTCACTCTCCACTCAGATGTGCTACAATATTGAAGCCTGCGATGTATGTAACGAGCACAAAGCCCCTTGACAGCTTCTTTTGGGTCCTCTACTCCCACTTTCTACTCGGGATAGACCCTGGTCCATCATCTCTATGGACTTCATCACAGAATTTTCAGCCAGTCAAGGGTTCAACACCATATGGGTTTTTGTGGATCGTTTTTGAAGATGGCACACTTCATTCCGCTCAAAGTGCTACCATCCGCCTCTACCCTTGCTAACCTTTTTATCAAGAAGATTTTATGCCTCCATAGGTATCCACAAGAGATTATTTCTGATGAAGGGGTTCAATTTGTTTCCAAGTTCTGAGGAGCATTTTGTAAGAATCTAGGTATAGGCCTTACATTTTCCTCCAGATACCATCCAAAGACTAATGGTCAGACTGAGAGAGTAAACCAGGATATGGAACTCTTCTTAAGAAATTACTCTTCTGAAAACCAATCTGATTGGAATAATCTTCTCTCCTGGGCTGAATTCGCCCCTTAATAATCATGTGCATGAGTCCACCGGTACCTCTCTGTTCTATGTTGTTTATGGATTACATCATATACTACCAGAATTCTCCTCAATCCCCAGGTCTTCTGTTCCTGCAGTCAATGCCTTGATACAGGACTTTTTTCCCATCTGGTAACAAACGAAGACTAAGTTGCTGGAGACTTGTCGGCGTTACAAGCTATTCGCTGACCACCGGCATAAATCAGTTCCTCTTTTTCAAGTTGTGGATATAGTATGGTTATTTACTCACAGTTTGATGAAGCTTGCCTCCCGTCCTTTCCAAATCACAAGAGTCATAAATTAGGCAACTTTCAAACTTCTCCTACCTCCATCTCTCAAGATTCATAACACATTTCGTTTTTGAAACCTTTGATCCTTAACAAATTTTTCAAAGAATCGTCTGTTACATCTCCCATTAAAACTGATTCTGGGGAGGAATATGAGGTCAATCGAGTTCTGGATTTCCGAACCTTCATTGGTCATCCACAATAATTAGTCGACTGGAAGGGTTAAGGACTGGAGGAGAGATCTTTCATTAATGAAAAAGATATTCATGCACCACAAATTTTGGCTATATTCAAGATGTAAATATATTGAAACAAAGTCCAGATGAGGAGGAAGGGAGGGAGTACTATCAGATGCCAGCCCTGCTCCTCTCCGGAGCTGGGACAGACCACTTCCTGTAGTAGGATAGGTGCTTCTTTTGCCTAGCAGCTCGATGCGATTCCCTGGCTTCCTCTCTTCAATCTGCACAGGTAGGCAATGGGATACGATCCTATATAAAGCAGACTCTGTCATCCATGGGGTGCCAGAGTATTAGGTTTTTATTGTCCTGCTCCAGCACTATTCTTACTATGCGTGATTCCTGTGTGACCCATGCAGCTTTCCTGACTTTCCTTCGGATTCCTGACTATCCGGTCTAACCTAGGTATTCCTGCTGGTATTCTGATTTGGCTCCTGTCCAGCTACCTGAATCCTAACCCAGCTTATCTGACCTTTATGTTCATCTGCTGACTTGTGTTAGACTCTGTTCTTCTTTGCTCACTTGCACCAACTACTATTAAGCAGCTGCCATCAAATTCAATGCAATCTTGGCAGCTGTTAATTACTATTATGCTAACTAACCGCCCTATCGAGAAAAAGTTTCTGGTCTGCCAGCCTCTCAAATGGGAAATTTTATACTGAAAAGCTGAGACACATCCTTAGCCATGTCCACTCCAGATACCTTATTTGGGTCAGATGCCATGTGAATGCAAAATCCTGTTTCAGGCTCTCAAAAATGTATGTATGTGTGGTTAAATTAGGCACCACAGACTTTGAGTAATGTATTTTAAAATTGTAAAAGCTTCCCAAATTTTTGGAACCTGGACATTAGACACAGAATCGAGATTACGTGGTTGGTAATCACTGCTAATAGGTCGTTTGTAAGGAGTGCTAGTTTATGTCCAGTATCACCGACTCATATGGACAATATGTCAGATTTTACTCTAATTATCCTTTCCGGAAAGTCCATGCATAAGACAAAAATAAGTGGTTATAATGTGCACCCCTACATTTGCATTTCTACCGTGCCCAAGAGTGAGCAGTTAATTTTGATCTCCAGGTGATGCCCATTTGGAGGTGTGCACAAGTTTCTGCAAGATTTTTCTGTCAAGTGCTTTATGTGTAGATTGTAGTTCGATTTTCTGGATCCTTATTGTCATGATTGTGCACAGATGCTGGGACAGAAACTGGTAGACTCAGGAGTTCCACTGCATCCCAACATGTTTAGACCGTGTACATGGTTTCATCAACCTCTGACTCAGTTGTTGGACATTCATTAGCATTGTGAGGTCTGGACTAATTGGCTGTTTTTGACTGATTTTGGTGGGTTTATTAATTTGTTATCAATTCCCATGATTTAGCCGTTACGGCAAAACGTTCGTCGGGTCAACGTCTGATGACGTCACAGACACGGATACTGTAGGGAGCTGGCTGATGGCATTTTGCCAGAAACAAGCAAAATAATTAATTATCATGCTCTATGTCAGGGATAAGTCCCTCTAACTACTACCTGATTAGACATCTTATCATATATTGCAACAGTCATACAATATATCACCTCTATTTAGGCAGGAAATCGCTCCTGAACTCCTTTATCAGTCAGAAACCGCCCTCTGCGCACTTGTGACTTGGAAACTTACTGTAAGGGAACACACAGGATTCCAGCCCAAATCTCACACTGACCTCTTCCTCTAAGGCTACAAATTTCGCTGGTCCCTTCCCAACACAGACGCATGCTTCACACCTCTCAGCAACTGCCACCAGCTACGAATAAAGCCCGTAGCAAGCCTATGACTTAATCACCCAATTGCGCACACTCGGTGCTCTGGTAGCTAAACAGTTAACCATTCACATTCTGGTTTCTAAAGAGTTAATCCAGCCAAGCAATCTGTCTCTCATAAACAGGTAATTAATTCGTTTTAGAGCAATAAGGACAGAACTATTGAATTGTTAGATTTAATATATAAAAAGTACAATGCTTACAGAGAATTTTAAAAAAACAGTTAGATAAAGATTACAAGACATACAAGTAAAATATTGCAAACAGTTATAAAAATGAATGGGATGAAAGTACAGAGCATCACTTACATATTATAATCTGTATGCCTGGGGCAGGCAGAAAAGATGGACAGTCCTCCAATTAGATTGATCCCCAAGAAGCCGACCATTTGCCCCTTCCCAACACAGGTTTTTTAAGCTAAATGAAATGGGACGTTCTTCACAGGGGCGTGATAATGCTAATAGGAGGGCAGGGATGACCCCTGGGTGTCACTATAGTTTTCTCACAAATATTCCCAAAGTTTTGACTTTTAGGTAATTCTTCACAGACCTATCCCCCGCACATTTAAATACCAAATGTGATGGAGTTATGACAATGTGACATACCTTTTCCAAAGATATGTGATTACAGTACCTGTCATTCACAACCCTGGTGTGATTTCTGCTCCTCAGTATGGAGTGCCACCTACATTTCCCAAAATATGAACTATGAAGACATTTTGATTTGTAACTCATGTTTCTATATACCTTTACAGGCAGTCTTAACATGATGTCTTTGTCTACAAGGATCTCACCTAAGCATATGGCTCTGTAATTCACACCTAGTGGGTCTTTTGTGTTTACAGTACCTATTGAAAGGAAGTCAATTAGGAAGTGGAATACATGATCAAAAACAATGGATGTCTGTGATCTGCATATGTTAAGTAGGTCTCCTCACAAAAGGGTTTGCTCAACCTAATTACCTCCTACTTGGCGAATTGTTTCCTTTTAAAAAAAACATTTGGTCAAACATTTATCTGAGTTGAAAATCAGGTTAATTTATGTATCAATGCAATAATTTATTTGGGCACTGACATTCAATATTCTATTTCATCATATCAGATTTTGCTCTCATCCTGACACCCTACTCATACCCAGTAGCAGGGGATCGAATTATTAGATGACCTACTTACTACCTAGTTGGGCAGTCTCGAGACAGGGCACTTATACAATTGGATTCCTATGGGACTACCCTCCCTTCAGTTGTAGTAACCACCATAAGGACACAGCGTTACTTACTGTCAGTCAAGGGGAGATCATTAGTAGAGAATGTGAGGATGTTGAACGGTATAAAAGCAACAGTAAATGTGACATTACTGATACAAAGTGGATATTAACCGTCTGTTTTAGAGTGTTCATTGGAGACAGCAACATCGATTCTCCATATGATTACTGAGTGTAGGGCCACAATATTATTTATACTGCATTTTGTAAAGATGTATACACATTATTGATCTGTAAATACATAAGGGATATTACTCAATCCACATATTCACCGTAAACAAAGACTTATTCCTCCATCTGTTGCTCTCCTTTGATGGGTCCTTAATGTGTAGGTTACAATAAAATTGAGGTAACAAGGGGGTATACACCTATTCTTGAAATAGGTACTAATAAAGTCAGCAAGATCCGTCTTTCCATTCATTTCAATTCACTTATGGAGTGGATCCCCCCATATATTTAGAGCTATGAGTGTGTAATCATTTAATGAAGAGAATTTGTGTAAATACTGGGATGTCAAATAGGAATTAACTCCCCTTTGATTTAACCTTTCACATAACTCGATTACACACACAAAATTGTATGTCAACTCCCACAGCGGGTCTGTAATCTTTCTTTTAAACATATCTATATTCACATTTTTCTTACTTTTCACATCTATTTTATTTCAATATTTCGCCTAACATCCAGTATGATCAGATATCTAATACCTATATATTTTTAAATGATTACAATAAAGATGTTTTTTTAAAGGAATTTAAACATTTATAGAAAATAATAAACTAATAATTTATTTTTATTGGAACAGGAGTGCTCACTTAACCAATCTTGATTTGTGGTCATCCTTGTGGGTAATCCATTTTTTTGTGCTTGGGGTTTATTACGCTCTCAGTGCCATTTACTCATTGCTGATTATAGCAATTGCTACCTTGGTATTCATGTTCAGTATTATTCTAGTCTTCTCAGGGTTTGACCCTACTGGTTTAATGATTACTCTGCTTGCCACCTGTATGACCTCTGCTTGCTTAACATTTACTCTTGGGTGCTGTCTGCGCTGACCTCAGCTTGTTATAGCATATTCTGGTCTGCCGCCTGCCCTGATTTCAGTTTGTGTCAGTTACTCTGAGTTGCTTTTTGAGTTGACTTTGGATTGTTACAGTTTTTCCTGCCTATTATTTACACTGACTTCTTTGGTTATACCTTGATTTTCTTGACATATGGATGCATTACGGTGTCTGGTCTGTTGTCTAGTGTATTTAGTATATATGTCTTGTATATTTCCCTGTATGCACAAGCCTATATAGATACACTATTGCACAAGACCTGGGGGCAACTTAGAATAAAGACTGATATATGTGAAGACCAGTACTTCAGTGCTATGATTTTATATAATAGCTGAAACATCAGTTACATTTATACACTTAAGGCCTCAGTCCCCGATTAGGTCCTGTTTATTGGAGGATCGAAACTAAAGGTATATTCTAGTAGCTAAATATGTCAGGAATATTTGCATGTGAAAAGCTCCCAGTTATTTGTGTGGGAAAACCCTGATACAGTTAGTTTTGGGATCAGGTTAGTAGAGCTCTAAAAATAGGCAACTGACCACTATGTCTTTATAGCATGCCCATTTAAATTGATGATATTTATCTGTAAGCCCTGTTTGCATGTATGTGATGTATTAGTGTCTTCTATAAGTCATAGCTGGTATTGGCCTTGGTTGCAGCTGGTTGTAGCCACCTTGTTGTAGCTCAATATATTACTTCTCAGGATAGAGATTGGTTACAATAGACAAAAACACCCCACATGCAGGTTTGAAAACACTTGAACAGATACAATGCAGATATACAAGGTGAAGTGGTACACAGTCACTGCTCATGAAATAATGTATAAATCTGTAAATTAATATTATACATGTATATATTTTTCAGTCTCTATTTACAGTATCTTATCTTCATATTTCATAACTCATTGCAGCATAAATCAAATCTTCACAGCTGTATTTTTCAGTATTATCGCTTCATCCATGCTCGTCTTGTTATATCATTCCATCCATGCTCATCTTGTGATAACAAGTTTACTTGGATTAAACACTTATGCTCATCAATTGTGGGATGGATACTCTCTAATTAATCTCTCTCCTCTTGTACTGTGGCTTTGGGTGGATAATTATAACTTTCCTTCTCACTGCAAGCAGTACATCTAACATTCTTGCAATATCAAGTGATCCCATATACTGGGACTGTTGAGTACTGCATACTCCATCTCATAAGATTCCGACACTTTCACAGATCTAGTTTAACTTCAACTACTGAATAGTAATTAACAGACTTTAGATATTACTCAAATCTCTTTTAGAGGATTTGCACACTCTCAGCATTTGGTTTTCACTTTAAATAATTTTGTTGCACTCTAGCTATCCTTATCTGCAGTTGTCACATTCCAGCCCTAAAGCTCAGCTTATCTCTCTTTCATATATATCTCGAACCCTGGAACCTCAGTCTGTTTTGGGACTTCATCCTGAACCCTCTACTAGTCCAACACTCTGGAATATCATATTGAAGTTAAAATCATCATCCATTTTATTCCATTCTCACCCTACTCAGTCCAGAGATCCCACACTGAAATTGACTTTTCAGTGTATTGTATATTTCCCCATGCTATATGTGTTATATGGTGCAGTATAATGTAAAATATTGTTAAAGTGAGCTATAGCCACTTTAGTGAATTAATTTAATACATTCTTTATTTGTACATTAAAATATATTTGTCTAGCTTTGCAATTTTTACCCACATTAACAGTGTCAGGTAAAGGGATATGGTGGTCAAATAAACCCAGTGGTGCTGATCTGGTGCTGGAGACACTCCTTGTTAAATCTGGGTGCACTCTTTGCCAACTGACAGGGGTAACAGAACCAGTAGGAGACCCAATATTGTGAGAACTAGTGACTGTTGAATAAACTAATAAAAGGGTTTGATTACTACTTAACTGTGAATTAAAGTGTCAAGATGTGCATATTGGCTAAGATTGTACCGACTGTTGCAAATCTATATGAACAAATTATATAGAATAATACTTTGTAAAAATAAATACTAAATCTCTCTTGTATGCTGGATGGGTTTAATAAAACACTGGAGTACTCTGATTATATTTATGTACACTATTACTAGGGCTGATTTAGTGCTAGGAACAAAAAAAACCAACATTTTGTACTGCAGTATTGGAAATGTAAAATCTCCAACATGACTTAGAGTTGTGGGGGTGGTGTGGACTATCCTGACTCTAAAGTGCAAATATAGCTGGCTAGTAAGTGTGGGTAGGATGCAAGATCATAGAGTATTTTATCTGCATGCAAAAAGATTGTTTGCATTTGCACCCTTGCAGTATAATATAGTTTGCACGTCTGCAAATTCTGTACCTTGGTAAAATTTTCACCTGGCTTTAAATCCTCTAATGAGGTTTTTTTTCTATCTTATGAAATGCAAATAACATTTTACTAAATAAAGTCAGTTAGAAAATGATTTACTATCCCTATAGACAAAATGGTATAGTGCATTATTGAAGCTCCTTCATAAAAACTATATTACAATTTCAACAATTTTGTTGAATATTTAAATGATATCCTGAAATACTTTCTCTACTATTTAAACTGGAATCCCTCTCTTATTTTCATTTTGTCTGATGATAGGATATAAAATATTAATTTTATTTTACAATATATAAAAATTATACATGCCCAGTGACTACTGACTACTCAGAACTGCCCTTTCAATTGCTAAACAAACATACTTTAAATCTCTAATATCCACTCAGTCTTTTAACCCACATTGCCTCTTTGCCACCTTCAACTCACTTCTCTAACCCAGCTGTATCTCTTCCCCATCCTCTCTCACAGCCTATGATTTTGCCACCTACTTCAAAGATAAATTCTTCACCATTAAATATTTCTTAATGGCAAATTCCACACACTCCACCCACTCTACCCACCTTCACCTACATGCCCCAATCCACCCTCAATTCATTCTCTCTAGTAACTGAAGACAAAGTATTTGCAGTCATATCATCATCTCACCCTATAACCTGTCCCCTCGACCTTAGTCCCTTCCAATGTCTCAGCTTCCTCTCCCCAACTGCATGCCCACCTCTAGCTCACCTCTTTGACCTGTCTCTCTCCATTCACACATTTCCATTCTCCTTTATCATGAGTTCATCTCACCAATTCTAAAGAATCCATCTCTTGATCCAGCCGCTCTCTCCAACTATCACTCTATTTCTCCACTCCCCTTTGCCTCCAAACTACTTGAGTGATTGGATTTACAACCTCTGTTTCACTTTCTTTCCTCTAATTCCATTCTTAACTCTCTCAGGCTTCTGTCCCCAACTTTACACTGAAACTGCAAAGTCTAAAGGTAATTTTGCCATACTCATTCTCCTGGACCTCTCTGCTGCTTTTGACACTGTTGATCGCCCTCATCTCCTATACACACTTCACTCCATTGGTTTTTTGACACAGTTCTTTCTTGGTTCACGTCCGATCTTTCAAACCACTTCTTTAGTACCTCTGGCATATCCTCCCCTCCATTTCCATTATCTGTTGGGGTCCCAGAAAGCTCTGTTCTTGGCCCTTTATTATTTCTCTGTACACATCTTCTCTTGGGGAACTAATTCGCTCATTTGGGCCTCCAGTATCACCTATACACTGATGATACCCAAATCTAGATCTTTTCGCCTGACCTTTCCCTTTCTGTACTATCTTGTGTAAACAACAGTCTTTCTGCTGTCTCCAAATGGAACTTCCAAATCCTACCTAAATATCAACATGTCCGAAACAGAGCGCACCATCTTATCTTCTCCCAGACTCATCACCTACCCTCAAATCTCCCTCACTGTCAATAACATCACAATTTCTTCAGTCTCCAAATCCTGTTAATTCCACCTTAGAAACATAGCCAAAAGACCCATTTCTTACTCAATATGTTACCAAAACTCTTATCAATTCTCTCATCATCTGCCATCTTGACTACTGTAACCTCCTGCTATCTGGCATTCCCGACATCCATGTATCCCGACTTCAATTGTTTTTAAATGCTGCTGCAAGACTAGTCTTCCTCTCTCAATGCTCCACATGTGCTGCACCACTTTGCAAATACCTATGATAATAATAATAATAATAATACTTCTTTACTACTTGTTTTAGTTTTATTATTGCCCATAGGGGGTTGTATGTGTAAAGGTTCAGTAAATGTAGACTTGCTAAACTCAGTCCAAAGGGGTTCAAACTGCTATTATAGACCCTTCTTTACTTTATATTGTCACATAACAGTGTCAAGCACCAGTAGCACTTGAGGATGACACTTCCAATGCCAAACAAATTTTACCACTTTTCTTCACTTCACTAGCCCCAGATCTTTAATGCCAATGATGACACTGATGGCTCCACTCATTCCACATTCTCTGCCAACATATATGGTGCAGTATCGGAATAAATAAAAAAGGTCAGAGAAATTAAGATGTATGAAAGGGTGGTGGGGATGTGGACCCGGTAAGTGAGGGGGAGTAATTTCAATTATTGCGAGCACACCACATTGTTCTATTGAGGACCAATGTTAAACAGATGTCGTCTCTGTTAATATTTCAACCAAATGAATGTTAAGGAATCGATCATGGTATGTAAGTGTTTCTTAAAGCATTTAAACATACAGGCCTTATTCATCAAGGCACATATCTGTCAATTTTGTGTTGAGCTACCAAAGAAATAAGCTTCTATTCCCATGTAGGATTAATCATCTATATGGCTCAGGGTGGGTCTTTCCCCATTACTATACAAGAAATCTCTATTTTGCTACATTCTCTGAGGCTATGACATTCAGTGAGACAAAAAATATGGTTGCATGTCAACTCGTTTGGGCATGAACTGTACTTTGTTAAATCCATTTTCAGGTTGGTGGACCCATGGCCCACTTGTTTTACATACATTTTCTCCTAGGTGTTACTAGACAAAAATCTCTCAGCACTAAGGCATGCTCTGAATAAATGGCTTTAGTTTGTTTTGCTGGCAAGAAGTTAGTTGCTATGCACACAGAACGACCCATTGTTTCATGGTAGTGCTAAAACTTAATTGCCTACCTTGTTAAAGCCACTCTTACATTTCTCTATAAGGATATGGGATACGTATCATTTTAACTGCATTTAATAACTTTTGTATTATATTAATGTGAGATTAGGGATTCACCGGTAGAGATTGGCAAATTGATTCACCCAACTCTAAAATTCACCCGAATTGCAGAGATTCACTGTCGCAGAATTATTTTGTGAATTGGTCCAGATTCATAAAAATGTGGCTAATAAATAACACCCACTGGATCAGGCAACCCCATTCCATGCTAAACAGCAATATTTTATTGCTGGAATACCTCTGCTCTAGCATAATCTTTTATGGGAACTTGTACTGCAGTGATAACAGGACCATCCTCACCACCCATAGATCTCAGTGCTGGTCCTAGCATCAGAGAACTGGCACTGCTTATAGTAACAGTAATTAAGTTATTAAAAAAATGTTTCTCGGACACAGTGCATAGTGTTAAAAATAAAATAAAGCATAATTTAAAAATGGAAAGCATACCCCCCCCCTCCAAATCAAATCTAGCATACCCTTCTCCTAGAGGCCAGCTGCCCTGCAATGAAAATTTCTACTGCTCATCCGACCCCCCCCCCCCCCCCCCCCCCAGGATGATAGCATCTGTATCCATAAATCATATTTTCTTCTTCCTTGGAAGAACAAAAAGAAAAAATCCCACAAAAAGAGATGATAATTGGCTGCAAGTGGGAGGGGTCCCTGGGAGTACACACTGCACAAGGCACTATGTAGTACAACAAGAAATAGCTGGTGACATGTCCACTTTAATTATGTAAAAAAATTGGAAAATTCCATGTGTTTAGTCTGTTTTATTTTCTTTCTATACATTGTAGTAAGGAATGTAGTGTTGTATATGGAGATCTACTGCTCCTAAGATAGATGAACAGATTTGAAGAGAATTCTGAATTTATTCCACAGAAGTCCTGGGATTTAGGGTCTGAACTTCTGATCCTTAATAGAAAGTAAATCACACATTGCACAATAATTCTAATAATTCCTAAGCTCGGAATAAACATTCTTTAATGGTTATTACAGTGCAGACTCCAAGCCTTTGGTTCAGTCATTAAATCCCGCTGTCCCTGCCCTATGTCAGTCTCCCAACAAGAAGATCAGAAACATTTGACGAGCAGGATGTAAAAACTGTCATAAAAGAGAGAAAAGCTCAAAAAATAAATAAAGAGCTCTCTTTTCATTTCCTATACACATTAAAGGCTATAAGCCTTTTTTCTTATCTAAAATATATAATTATACAACAAGTCAAAAGAAAATTGGATGCTGCTGTTTTGGGCTGCATACATCAACAATATAAATTCATGTCAATTTTGTCTTTAGAATCAAATAGCCTTTAAATTTAGTTTGAGACATGTACTTATTTGTTTTGACAGCTGGTTCTGCCAGCAGCAATATCTTAGATTTAACTCATGTAGGCAGTGTTATAGCAGTTTTTTTTATTTTTGATAAATATAGGTGGTATATTACTTAATTGTCTTATCCTAGAGAGTTTTATTCAGTTTTGTCATTGAATTGTATGTTCAACATTTTTTTGCAAATTATTATAGAATAATTTGTTCTTTAAATATAAGCTGTTGTTTTCTGGAAGCTGTTTTGGAATTTCAATATTTCTGTATTGTATAAAATTACATTCATTCTTTTTATTTAAATTTCAGTTTAAGGGTTTCAACCCATTGGTTATACATAAATAGAAACACTAGTGGAAAACACATCAGGAAATTTACATTACTTGAAAAATATATTTTGAGAAGTGGCCTTTTACTATGTGCTCTATATTTCTAAATGTTTCTTTTGTGTATTTGCATCCAATCCATTGAAATGAGTTTGTTCTTTGCGTTCCACCTTCTTGAATATTACTACATACTTTGCAACACATATGACATAACACCTCCAGATATATAAAATACTATTAGTGCATTTAAGAATAGCAAACTCAGTAAGCAGGGGCGAAACCATAAGGGGTGCAGCTACCGTGTCCAGAGGTGAGGATGACCTAGCAATGTAGGGCCACCCCCTCCTCCGAGACACCCACTCCCACCTGAGGCTCCTGCTCTGCTCTCAAAATAGCAGAGTGGAGGCATTTTCTGAACATGGGCACCTGGCAAGACAGGAAACCCTCAGAAATGGACTCACTCTGCTCTGAGAGCAGAGAGGGGTGTCTGGGTGGTGAGATCGGTATTGCTGTGGTCCTCTCCAAATTTTGCTATGGGGTGAACTTGAAGTAAACACTAGCAATCACACACACTTTTGCTTTCATTGTCTAGCTTTCACTAGACAGAAAAAAAAACTTGCTGATTGGCCACTATTGTTAACTGATATTTGCAGTTGCTAAGTGCAAAATGGCTGATGCGCTGAGCAAAATCAGCTTTGGTCCCACTGTGAGCTCCGCTGCACAATCGTACCAAGATTTCCACCAAAGCGCATAGGTCTATAGAAAAAGACAGCAGGGTTTTCAGGGAAGCAGAAGTTCTCACAGACCCAGGACAGAGTGAGGGAATTCCCTACTATGTACACTTTAGGCACACCGGTGCACCTACTTTTGTAGATCAGTGCAAAATTATAGAAATGTAACTCCCAAATCCTGTTGTATCAAAAAGGTGTATTCAATCCATTCCAACGTTTAAGTACATTACTTTCCTCAGGGACATTATGACATCAGTCTGTCTTAAATCCATGAGCGACGCCTCACCTGGGGGTAAATGTATCAAGCCGTGAGTTTTCCGGCTGGTTTGAAAAACCAATCAGATTCTAGCTATCATTTATATAGTACATTCTACAAAATGATAGCTAGAATCTGATTGGTTGCTATAGGCAACACCACCACTTTTCAAACCCGCTGGAAAACTCTCAGCTTGATACATTCACCCCCTGGAATTTATTAGGAGTGCCAAACACCTGGATGCTATATATATATATATATGACCCATCAAGACATGGACTCCACAGAACCTCTGAACCTGTGGTGTCTGGCATCAAGACATTAGCAGCAGATCCTTTAAAGTCCTGTAAGCTGTGAGGTGGGGCCTTCATGGTTCGGACTTTTTTTTCCAGCACATCCCACAGAGGCTCGATTAGATTGCAATCTGGGGAATTTGGAGGCCAATTCAACACCTTGAACTGTTTGTCATGTGAGGACATCAATATATGAAATAAAGTGAGTGATATTTCAGGCATAAACAAAGTGGCTCCATAGTTTGTATTTTCCCACTGTGTTTTGGAATCAAAAAAAGCTTTTCTTTAGTAAAATTGTTTTTTTAAAACATAGGCCCCAAAAAAATGCAAAAGGTTGGAGAACACTTGTTGAGGGATCTTGAACCAATCCTCCATACAGAACACTTCCAGTTCTTTGACATTCTTGGGTTGTCGCTTATGGACTGCACTCTTCAATACTCACTACAGGTTTACAATTTCTTTCAAATTTGGAGACTGAGAGGGCCATTGCAAAACTTTGATTTTGTGTTCCCGCAACTATATCTGTGTGGATTTGGGGGTTAGTATCTTGATGAAAGGTCCACCAATGACCAAGTTTCAGCCTTCTGACACAGATAGACAGATTTTGGTCTAAAATCTCCTGGTGTTGAGTGAAATTCATTGTGCCATTGATATTTACAAGTGCCCCTGGACCACTAGCAGCAAAACAGCCCCAAATTCTTAATTATCTACCACCATATTGGGCAGTGGGTATCAGGTGCTTTTCTTTGTATGCAGTTCCTTCCTTTCTCCAAACGTGACGATGGTTTGCAGGGCTAAAAAGTTCAATTATTATCTCATCTGACCACATCACATAATTCCATTTGTAGTTCCATTGACATTTTCCAAAGTTCAGGCACTACAATTTGTGTCTTGTAGCTAGGAAAGGTTACTTTTAGGGACCTCTTCCATAAAAGCATCTGGACATGGAGTTGGCATCCTACAGGGGATTTTGAAATTTTAAAGGCTCAAGATTCAATTAAGCTGCAGGTCTAAAACTGTGATCTTTGACTTCTTCTTTACCTCTCTTACCATTCTCCTCACTGTATGTGGGGGCCGTATGCTCATATGTCCTCTTCAAATTTTCAACTGGACAGTGGCAGGTGGGGAGTTTGAATAGGGGCGGTACACCTGTCAAACCGTAACGCAGTTGCCCTAAGGCGAGCTCAGGGAGGACAGAAACCTCCCATGGAGTAGAAGGGAGGTTTCTCTCATCCCTGAGCTCGCCTTAGGACACCTGTGTTGCGGTTTAACCAGTGTATCACCCTCAGTCAAACTCCTCACCTGCCACTGTCCTTGGATGCTTTTCTTGCTTTTAAATTATCGCCATGATTAATGGTAATTTCAACGCAATGCTATTTCTTTTATAACCATTTCCTAATCTGTGCAGGTCCACAACCATCTGTCTCATTTGAGTTTACAGCTCTTTGGCTTTAGACATGTTGATGGATGACAAAGAGATTGTACATGTGTGCAACCTCATATTTATTCCCCAGGGAAACAGGAAATGGTCATAGACAATGGAGTTCCTGGAAACTAGGAGCAATAAAAACCTTCTGCATTACTTTGGTTTTATTTAAAATATTCTTTAAGAGTGCTGATAATTTTGCCCCATATGCTTTTGAAAGAATATATTATTCCTAAAACAAAACAACACTCTTGAAGCTATGTTGGTTACATAAATGACAAGCAACTTCTCCTAACATTTTTGAGGAACATTTGAATTATCACTATGTATTATTTATTTTATATGATTGTTTTTGCCCGATTTCCCTAGGGGTGCCAATAATTCTAATAATTCTGCAGTTGACTGTATATATATATATATATATATATATGTATATATATATATATATATATATATATATATATATATATATATATATATATATAGTTTGAATTAACATTTAAAAAAAATAGCTCTGTACACAAAAGAACAAGTGGCTGGGATGGACAGGCCCAAAACTTAAAGCGAGGACCTTGGGCAGCTGTAGTAATGTACACTACAGCAAGAACAAGTATTTTTCTATTGTTTTTTCTGTCTACATTTCACTTTTTATTTAAAATTTTGAAACAAACATGAAATTATCATGAATTTGCTTTGCTGTTAGTATATAAAACAAAGTACCCCCCACTCTGAGAGAGGTCATCATGGCAGCAAAATCTGTAGACTGTAAAACATAGATATGTACAGAATATGTTAAAAATGTCTCAAAAGCATACATGGGTGTGTCTGAAGTTGTATCTGATTTACATACATTTTCATTGTTTGTGTTTACTTTCCAGTTCATGGAGCCATGAGGTTATATGTAAAATGTACATAAATAAATGGGTAAACAGAGAATTAATGAAGAACAAGACACCAGTATACGGAAAAATAAAGTAAATATAAAGTAATGATAAAGTCCTTAGTCTGAATATCTTTCATCTGTGTGCATCAACTCAAGTTGGATAAAAAAAACAGTTTTTAGTTCTACATAAAAATACAATAAGACATGTTCCACATCTTCAAACACTGTCAGATTTGATAAGAGGTAAATGTTCCATTTTTCACGTAATTCCAAATGAAAGTTATTCATGAATTCTTGGGATAGAACTATCTGTCGAAATATTTCACATTTGAGAATAAGTTTCACAACATTGCTAGACATCCTTATTTCCAGGAAAGTGTGTAAGAAATATATTTTCTTTTACATTAGTTTTTTCTTTTTTTTTTTAAATTACAGTGATATTTAAATGTGAAGCAATTATTTATATTTTATATAATATTATAATATTTTATAAAAGACATTCAATTAGTATTTTAAAACATTCTAATTAATAATGTCCTATAAAAACTAGATTTTTACAAAGATTTGAAAAATGTCTAAAAGCATATTAGCAAATGTGTGGGAGATACTTTGGAGAACTAAAGAGTTTGCAGGTTAATTTTTTTTTTTTTTTTTAAAAAAACATAAAGCTTTGATGGAAAATAATACCGGTGAACCAGAGCTGTAAATTTACTTGTACAGTCAGGACTAAAGGATCCATTTCAATACCAGTTATTGACAAGCTTGTGTCTGCGTTCATCCCTACTGTCGGTTGGAACTCATGTCTTGATCAGTGATGTCACAGCAGTTTAGCTGACAGAAAATCTATTTTTTTTTTATCTGAAACAGATCCTATAAGGTCAATGTCCTAAAGATGAGGGAGGTGGGTTTAGCTGTCTGTATTGTGTATTGTAATAATCTGCTAAAATACAACTCTATTAATACTTGTTAAAAATAGATTGCCAAAATAGCAAGTCTAAAAATGTTCAAGTACATATAAGCAAGAAAAGTAAACTGATAATATTGAGCCAATGAAGGATAAATTAGGAAAAATAGTTGTAGAAGATCAAGATAAATTTGGTCTGTTAAAGGGTAATTCTTTGTATCAGATATTTTGAAAGTTGTCCTCAGCCACTGTTGCTTCCACTTACCTAAATCATGAGGGACCTATTCCTCTGCACTATTAGGGCTATGTTTCTATTCGTTCCTAGTATAGTGCCAAATGCATGCATATACCGTGTGGAAGTCGAAAAATTGGATGGAGTCGTTTCAATTAATAACCATCAATTTAATTTTTACTTTATGTGAAAATATGCGAATAGCACGCTACGGCGTGGAATGGCGTATTTAGCTATAACACTTGAAAACACATACACTCACACATTCACTTGTAAATAGTTCACCTTAATAAAGTTCCAACACAAAAGTCATTTATAATTGAATGTAATAGATTTAATAGTTTAATATAATAATGTTAAAACCACTTTGTTGATATCTAAGGTTTGGGATTTAGGAAACATATCATGTTTAATGTCATTCTAATCCACCTTTTCCAATCAGACATCCGCTACTATCGGCTAAGCAGTCACATCTTGCATATGCAAATTATGGATAATAGAGGAATAATGATCAGAATGATATTGAGTGTGTAATGCAAATAGACTAGTTTAAACTAGTTTTTTGGCGGGAAGACACATATACAGCTGTTGGAGAGTTATTCCGACCTTGGAGAGCATTGTTTGAACCGATCTATGACCTGCATTATACTGGACTGTCCTGAATCCTGAACCTATGGAAACACGCCAAGACATCACTACTGTTTATTATGTATCACAAACTGTATGTAAACCAGGATCTGGGTCTTCTATACAGTCTACTTGACCAGACTTCAGGATTGAATGACCGTATGCTGGATCCAGGGCACTTGCGTATGTATCAGCTGTACTTATTCTATTAAATTGTTATGTATTGCATCTTGCTATTAAATCACTTTGTGTGTTGGAACCACACCAAATCGCAGCGGACAATTTTCATTAATAGCATCTAAACGAACATAACAACCGCATATGTTGATTTCACCTCCTGATCATTGTGTAATCTTAGGCCTATGACATTTTAGGTCATAATGTGATAATATTGGAACCAGGGCTGTGAATAGGATGCAGGGCTGACATTGGGCTTAGTGGCTACCTGCCCACACATCAGAGGGCTGGCACCCCATTATTTACCTAAATAGGAACAAAACAGGTGGGGGTAACTTTTTTAAAATTTCAAGGAAGAAATAGCCTTTAATCATGTATTTTTTCTGTCTCTATTTATAAAGAAGGGAACATAGAAGGAAATAAGTTAGATAGCAATAGCCCATGCACATCATTAAATGTTACTTGTCTAACACGGGAGGAAATAATTGCTGTTTATTTGCTCTCTCAACCATAATTATTTCATATTTAATTACACATTCATACCTAGCTCTATCACCCTTTCAGTGAGACACATTTCTTCTGCTCCAATCAGACACCTGTCTTTCATGTCTGCCTATACTCGAAGGTTTGGTAATGTATAGAAAATCCACAAATGAAATGAAACAGGAATACATAGAGGTGATAAATAGAGATCAAGGAATAATATTTAAGGATTCATCGGAACAACAGTTTTTGTTATGTTGATAGCTCAGATAACACCAAATGGAGATTGGTGTTCTCTGAGAAACAGTATTTTAATGCTTTTTTTACAGTGCAATGTGGATAAAATTAAAATTACCTTAAGTAAATTATAAAAAGTTCAGGCATGGGGTGTACTATACTGAATGTCTAAATATGCTAAATTACTTTTAAAAATGACCACTGATACTCCCTATATTACACTCGACATTCCCCTCTCCATTAAAATGTTTATCAGTGCTCCTCCAGTGACTATAGGGGGCAGTGCTCAGTAATCATGTTTGTGTGTATAACATACTCATGAAGAAGGATTATGGGCAGCTAATTTAAAGGAAATGTTCCTGCTATAATGTTCATACTCTTCACTACACAATTAAAGCAGAGCTTATAGCAGAATAATGACTAGTCATGAGAGTCTCTCTCACGGTTCAATTTAACAAAATATGTGGATCACTTGGCAAAAAACTATGTAATTCATTGAAAGGTCAGCCGTTGATGTGGGTATGATGCCAAGTGTTAGACCGAATCATTGCAGTTTTTAATTCCAAATTCAAATTGTGTCATCTCATCTTGTTCAGGCAACATAAAAACCTTCCAGGAAGGGTTTGTTGCTATCCACAGATAAGCAAAGGTAACCTTTCATTGTTTTGCATTCCCATATGATATATACCCAAAACTCAAGCATTGCACTGAAATCCTGAAATAAGATCAGTTCCGCAGTGTTAAAGGAAGTGACCAAAATTATGCCAAAACCAGAAGCATTACTGCTGATGCACCACGTACACTATCGCATTTGGTTCTGCTCATAACTTTGGTGCCAAGGAATGATGGATGCCACATAAGCCAAAAGTCAATGTTATAATTTGCTGGTGGTTGCAAGGGGCACGAGTGATGGGAAAATATCTGTAATCACTTTCTGGAATGACTTCCTCCTACATTCCATGGATATTATCCCACTGCTGCCAACTTGGAAGCACATCCTATTCTCCATCACCCTACGTGCTTATAAAGTAGTTGTCTCCACCGAACCACATTTTTCAATGTTAAGCTACTTCTCCTTACCAGTCTTTCATTGTCCTTACTGTAGTGTAAGTTGTGGTTTGGTTACCACTTTTCAACTCCTATCAGAAGGAATATATTATTTACCTGGTGCCAGAGCACGTGTTGGCATTATAGACAGTTGTGCTAAGAGGTGAGAAAATTGGGTTTTCTTGCACAGCATACACAGAAGATGACAAGGTGAGACGTATGTAGCACATGTGTTTGTAAGTGTTCAAAGAGGGTCAACACAAGCTCACCCGACCGCGACACAAATTAAGAACACACAAAGGAATATTATCTATATGATGATATCATAAACAATGTATTTATGTTTTTTGCAAATATATGTCAAAATACAGGTAGCATGAAAAAACAGTAACAAACCACTTAAAATACATTTAAGGTATTGAAAAAAATGAAAAATGAAAACGTCATCAATGTATATAATGATATCAATAATTAGTTAAATATCTGCAATATTGTGGGGCCGCGGAGAAAATGCTGTTTTATCCAATTGTACAGGAAACCCAACTGCAAGGAACTGGCAGCTCAGGGTTTTACACGCTGAATGTGGGCTAGAGTCTGACGGCAGGTATGCTCCCATGCAAAATCAATATTTTTGTTGCATGAGGTGGTGATTGGGCAATATGGGGGTTATTTCACAGTTTAGACACGTGGGTACACTGTTTTTTATTCCACAAAACTGATTTTTACATGTCATTGGGGGTGTCAGGAATCAAGCGTAAATCTATACGATCAATGGGATGGATGTGTTTGCACCAACTAGCCAAACATTATATGGGAAAGAGCATTTAGGGGCAGACTCAATTAGCTGCGATGTTCATCAGAACATCACGGCTGCGCACTTTTACCGTTACTACGGTAGATATATCCGCATATTTCTCCTCACACCTAAATGGGGCGCAAAAATAAATGAGTGGATATTCCTATAAAAGTAACTGCCGCAAAGTGTCCCCGGAATGGTCACGAAACACTTTGCGGCTAATTGAATTCCCTCCTTAGAAGTGAAAGTTTATGAATGAAGTAAAAACAATAACAGGATCCTCCTGGTCCCTACCCCTTACCATTCCCTTCACCCCTTCCCTTTCTCTCCCCCCCTCTATTTCTTCATAGCGGCACGACACACCGCTCTATTATCTTACCTCTTTTCTCTTTTTTGTCTTCCTTCTTTTGAAAAACTTGTTCAGCACCTAATGCTATAGACCGTTTAGCTGCAAGTTCAATACCATGATGATGTTATTACTCACTATTTGAATGCTTATATGTTTATTATCTTGATCATCATCATCATCATCACCATTTATTTGATAACATCCTTATCTGATATAACCTGCTGAACTTTGCATAAATAGAGTTGAAACATAAAAAAAAATTAAAAAGTGACAGATTTCATGACAGACCAGATCCCATTATACTATTATGATTAAATTAACACATACATGCATAATAACACATAATATTTATAATAAAAAACAAACAAGTTTAATAAAATATAGGGATGGTCTGAAAGTCATAGCAGACAGGATTTTGAAGTGACATTTTTACTGCCAGAGCATGTATAAGTATTCCCATCTCATTCCACAATGCTCGCAACAGTGGCACCAAGCATTTGTACAGCAGTCCTTTCCAAAATCTGAATGTTGGCGTGCACCAATGTATGTTCAAGGCAGTCAACTAGACACATTAGCACGAAACTAAATGTACTGCACAATAGCATAGTTTTTTCTACCTTTTTTTGTTTTGAACTATGATTTTTTTTTTGTTTCCAACTACTCAAAATGTACAGTTTCCCCCATGTGCCCAAATTGTACTTATATATCTGTGCTGCATATATAATTATTATATCAGTTTATACTGTAACTGTTTATATACTCTTCTTTCAGTGTGTTTTATGATCTAAATATAACATAGTTGTTTTTATATCGTTTGTTGGAGAGCAGCATATTCCTGCACAATATCTTCTTACAAGACAAGAAGATCCTTTAGAAACAAAATGGTCAGCAGCATGTGTCGTATTTGAATGGGAAGTAATTTATTGTCTCTAAAATAAAAGCTCCTCATTTCGGTCTTTTACTGTCTGCAGCAATCTTTACAATTTATTTGAGGAAAAGAGGAAACCTGTACAGCCATTAGCATACAAATACTTGCTATACCAAATTGCCTGTTCAAAAACAGAAAAGGCATTTGCGCCTGGTGTGTGTGTGTACAGACAAAGCAGCCATTTTGAGGGGAAAAAATAATTTAAAAAAAACGGCTTAGATGGTTAACCCATCGCTCTTCTTCTCATTTCCTGATGGTAAATGCAATGCAATATAATTAACTATGCGTGTCTGAGCATCAATCATTTAATAAATCATTCCAATACCAGGAAGGTTAGTTGCTAATAAAATTAATGTTTATTGAAACATGTTACACAGTGTTGAAAGTAAAATGATAAACCATACAAAAAAGAGGTTAGTCTTACTTTTATGTTTTGTGTTGTCATCCATTATTACATTGTTTCATAACCATACATCATATATTCCACTGGCTGCATTAAATAAATATTATACCATAACATCTATAATATAATTTTCTGTGAAATGTAGACAATAGGAGGTAACAATACCCAGGACTGCACACTGTACACTTGCATATTATTTTCAATGGAGTGGTGGGCAGTTACGGGGCAATATTCTGTAAACATACACATAAAGAACCATGGTACCAGAGCTCTGATTATCACACTTGGCAATATTCAAAAAGGCTCATAAGTAAGCATCTTTTTCTTTTTCCAATTCATGTTATGTACAAAGGCACTGCAGAATAATCTTTTTTCTTATTTTTTTTTTTAATTTACATCCCCCCGAGATGATAATAAGGTAATTTTCGAGCAGTGATACTCATTTTCCTGTCTTTAAACAAATCACCTTTTCTGCAGCACTAAGGGTTAACGTTCACATAATACAGCAACACTGATTAAAAAAAAAAAGTGAATACATTAATTGTAGCCTGGGCTGTCTGCCAAGTTCTGATGTAGAAAATAGGTATGTGGCAAATCAAGAAGCCTAGAATACAATCTTTTAAAAATTACAAAATGTCTGATGAAATCTCCAGCTCACAAGTAGATAGCTTAGAAAAAAAGACCTGTTTATTTACATTTTCTCCAGAAGGCAGTAAAAATGTTAGTGATACATTGAAAATCATATTATTATTAGTTGGTAGATATGAAATAAACAAAAATCTGGAGAGCGACCAATTAATATTATTAATAATCTAATTTGAAGAGTTAATGTTTTCGAGTGTTAAAATAACTGTTTCTCAAAATTGACCACAGTGATACCAATCAGCACATAGGTGACACTACAAGTGCCAGGATTTCCCCAGTTACAAACCACAAATTCTGAATGTGTTGTTTACAATAAATGTATTTATTTAAAAAAATGGAAAAATAAAACATTTTTTTTTTTTTTAATCATTAATGACTTAAGATGGGCGGGTCCGGTTCCCCGAGAACCGAACCCACACGAACTTTGCCTATCCGAATACCGAGCTGAGTAGCTCGGTACTCTCCCGTCCGCTCCGAATCCAAAACGAGGCTGAACGTCATTGTGATGTCGTCGGATCTCGGGGCTCGGTTCTCGCGATACTTCAACATTATAAATACATGCCACCACAGCAATCCATCGCCATTTGACAGAGGGAGAGAGCAGGGTGTAGTCACAGGCTGATTAGAGCAGGGACAGAGAATCCAATATTCTTCTTGCAATTGCTCTAACAAAAATCGCTAGAGGATAGAGGTTTATTTTTTTTTTTTAATATGTGGCACTCCTCAGTGCTTTTGGGGTGTCCTTCTTAATTGTGCATAAATATTTCTAGCTGTCAAAAGTCATATCTGTCAGCAGTATCTACCAACTAATTTTTAGCACTCCTCAGTGCTTTTGGGGTGTCCCCCATAATTTTGCATAAATATTTCTGGCTGTCAAAAGTCATATCTGTCAGCAGTATCTACCAAATAATTTTTACCACTACAAGTGCTTTGCACTCAGAATGGATTCAAAGCAGTCCACATATGATCAGAATGACCAACCAGGTTCTGTCACCAGTCCTGATGTTAGTGTTCCCAGTACGTCATCTGGCCAAGGCGATGTCAAACAACAGAGTGTTTCTAAATCAGTGCAAAAAACAAAAGCCAAAACAATTTTTACTGTATTGAAGCGAAAAAGAAGTGTTACTGAGCAAAAGTTAAGTGCTGATAAAAAAAAAATTGCAAACATGCCATTCTACACACGCAGTGGCAAAGAGAGAATGAGGCCTTCACCTTTGGCTATTAGTGACAGATCCCAAAGCTACCCAGCCTACAATTGGTGCACAACTACTGTTACGCGTCAAAGCCGAGCTGCAAGATAACAGTAAGGCATTAGAGGAGAATGTTTTCTCTGATTCACAAATAACAACATTCCCTGTGGAGAGTCCATCCAACAGTGGGATGTCTAATCGTGAGCATTCTGCTGATGTGTGCCTTAATAGCCCGAGTGTAGCTGGTGATACCCAAATTGAGGATGCCACTTTGGAATTCGAAGAGGATGAGGGGGAGATTTGTGTAGGCGACGAGGGCGCTAATGAGGATGTTGATGAGGATGAGGTTGTTTGTGTAAGTCCTGCACCAGTGGCAGCAGTTCTGGCACGTGACAAGAAAAAGGCCATTGTCATGCCTGGGCATAACACAAAAAAATCCACTTCTTATGTGTGGAATTATTTCTACCCAAATCCAGACAACAAATGTATAGCCATTTGTAGTGTATGTCAAGCCACAGTCAGTCGAGGGAGGGACCCTAACCTTCTTGGAACCTCGTCTATGTTAGGCCATTTAACGAGAGTTCATGGCAAAGTGTTGGGGAAAGCTGAAAGTTCTTCCCAAAAAAATACAAGCACTCCATCATCAGCTAAGACCCTCCGCTCACCGACATCCTGGCGGCTACAAAATACACCCACCACACCATCCTCATCAATATCCTCAGTAGCGCTCAGTGTTAGCCCGGCATCCCACTTAAGGCTGGATGACTCCTGCACTATTATTAATTCCTCTGAAGAAAGCGTTAGTCCCACTACTGCTGATGTTGCTGCTGCTGGGGGTGAATCGTCACCACAGAGGCAGGTCAAGAAAATGAGCAGTCCTACATTTCAGCAATTAACTGTGAAACAATCATTTGCGAGGGGAAGCAAATATGACAGCAGTCACCAAGTCGCGAAGCGAATCACAGACGCCATGGCTGCAATGTTACTGTTAGATCTGCGTCCAATCTCCACAATAAACGCAGCTGGTTTTTCACAGTTAATTGAGGTTTTGTGTCCGCGTTACAGAATTCCATCTGGACACCATTTCTCCCGTAAAGCAATTCCACAACTATACCAAAAAGTGTGTAAAAATGTAGAGATTGTGCTGAAAAATGCCATTCTGCCCACTGTCCACTTAACCACAGATATGTGGACAAGTGGAGGTGGCCAAACCAAAGACTATATAACTGTGACAGCCCACTGGGTTGGTCATTCACCTTCAACAGCAGGAACAGCAGCAGCATTTACACCACTACGTAACATTTGTCACAGGCAGGCCACTCTTTGTATCACCGGCTTCACTAACAGGCATACGGCTGACAATTTGTTACGCAAACTGAGAGATGTGATTGATCCATGGCTTATATCACTTGGACTCTCCCCAGGGTATGTCATTTCTGATAACACCAATAATATAGTGCGAGCATTACAGCTAAGTGATTTCCAACATATTCCCTGTTTTGCTCACACCATCAACTTGGTGGTGCAGAGCTTCCTACGAAATAACCGTGAGGTGCAGGAGATGCTTTCGGTGTCCCGTAAAATTTCAGGCCATTTCAGGCATTCAGCCACAGCATGTAGGAGATTACAGCAGCTCCAAGAGCAGTTTAACTTGCCCTGCCACCAACTTAAGCAAGAGGTGGTAACTAGGTGGAATTCCACCCTGTACATGCTTCAGAGGATGGAGGAACAGCGCAAAGCCATCCAAGCATATTGCACAAGCCATGACATTGGGAAAGGAGGGGGAATGTATTTCACTCTTGCACAGTGGGGAATCCTTTCAGTCCTGTGCAAGGTGCTGAAACCATTTGAAGTTGTGACGTGTGAGGTGAATGCAGACACTGCTAGTTTGAGCCAAGTCATTCCTTTAATTAGACTATTGGAAAAACAGCTTGAGAAAATGAAGGAGGAGCTGAAAGCAAGCAATTCAGCAAAGTATGTTGGCCTTGTCGATCAAGTACTTCATTCGCTTCACAATGATCCTCGAGTTATTAAGATCTTGAAAAGTACATTTTGGCCACTGTGCTTGATCCAATGTTTAAAACCTACATTGTGTCTTTACTTATAAATGAGCGAGATGTGAACTTTTGCAAGGAGCTATTGCTCAGCAAGTTGGCCGCTGAACTGGGCCTCGGCTTGACAACGTGTCCTCCTTCACTTTCTCAAGCTGCTGCTGCTCGTAAAAAATTAAATTTCCCAAAAGAAGCAGGGAAGACGCAGGGGGCAGACCAGAACAATTTAACATCTGGGTTGGTTTGAAGGATTTTTCAAAAAAATGTGTCACTTTGCCCATAATCCAATATTAGTATAAACATGCAAAGGATGGTGGAGGATTACTTTCAAGAGGTAGTTGATATGGAAATGTCAGACAGTCCCTTTCCTTACTGGGAAGAAAAGCAGGCCATTGGAAACCCATTTACAAACTTGCTTTGCAATACCTAAGCTGCCCACCCTCCAGTGTGTACTCTGAACGAGTGTTCAGCACAGCAGGGAACTTAGTCAGTGATCGCCGTAGAAGGTTACTTCCCAAAAATGTGGAGAAAATGATGTTTATAAAAATGAACTACATCTTCCACGAGGAAGGCCTTCACCATCCAAGACATCCAACCACTGACTGTTCTCTAATGGCGGATTCAAGCGGCGATGAATTAATATTCTGTGATGATGACGTACACATTGATGAGGGTGAGGATGAAGCTGAAGATGATGATGATAACATCTTTTTAAAACTTTCTATGTAAGTGTAGGGTGCAATCTACCCCCAAAGAGGAAAGGGACTTGTGGCATTTCCATATCACGTACCATCTTGAAAGGCTGCTGTTTGGGCAATTTATCCTTAAGGGTAGGGTGTCATAGACAGAGTGACCCCAAACTGCCTTTGTCCATTTCTCTTAATATTGTACAGTCTATAACGGCTGAATTTTTTGGTATTTTATACAAGTGGAGGGGGGCCTAGAGAGAGAGAAACCAAACTGGCTTTCTCCATTTAAATTAATATTGTACAGTCTATAACGGCTGAATTTTTTGGTATTTTCGACAAGTGGAGGGGGGCCTATAGAGCCAGAAACCAAACTGGCTTTGTCCATTTCAATTAATATTGTACAGTCTATAACGGCTGAATTTTTTTGTATTTTCGACAAGTGGAAGGGGGCCTATAAAGGCAGAAACCAAACTGGCTTTGTCCATTTCAATTAATATTGTACAGTCTATAACGGCTGAATTTTTGGGTTTTTTAAACAAGTGGAGGGGGGCCTATAGAGACAGAAAGCAAACTGCCTTTTTCCATTTTTTTACATATTTAACTATAAGTGTAGGGTGTAATATACATCCAAAGATGATGGCTGCATTGCCAATATGCATAGATGGAGAGGAAGACAATCTGTTTTGTGTGTAGAATAAATGAAGGCCTACCAACGAAGAATTAAACAGTTTTTTGGATGATTTATTACCTCTACAATTAGATTACTTATCTCTAAAACAGTTGGAGCACTAAATTGGGTTATTTTAGGCCCAAAAACATTGATTTTCCAACAAAATAGCAAAACAAAACCAAACAAAACCAAAACCAAAACCAAAACACGCAATGGCGGTTTTGCAAAACCAAAACCAAAACATGACGGTAATCCAGATCCAAAACCGAATCCAAAACCAAAACACGGGGGTCAGTGACCATCTCTATTAATGACTATACTATTAACAGGGGACATCAATTGAATTTTTTTTTCTTTGCGTTCTGCTGAGATTTTATATTCCACATATGTATTGTACGTATCCTGCAGTTTCTTGTCTGCCAGTGCAGAGCGTACCTAGACGTGTATTCAACAAGAGACGTTTCTACAGATCCGCTTGTAGATGAATATGGTCGCGCATATGCCCGATTTATGTGCATTTAAATAAAAAAACTTAGTTTTACATGCCTTAATGAATCAGACCTATAGGGGCATATTCAATTAGCATTACGGTCTGTGATTACACATGGCTGCACACATAAAATGACAATATAGTACGGCAACATCGCAGATTTCCCTTCGCAACCCTATGTGGTATTCACGGAAATCTGCAAAGTTGCGTTAACGGGATTCGTTGACCGAGGTTGTCAATGATCTGATCATTGCTAAAACTGAAGCCATTACTCTCTCCTAATTCTCCTGGATTCCTCATCTGCATTTGACACCATTGACCACTCTCTTCTCATACAAACACTGCAATCCCTAGGGCTTCAAGACACTGTTCTATCCTTGTTCTCATCCTACCTCTCTAATCACTCTTTCACTGTTAATTTCTCTGGAGCCACCTCTGCTCCGCTTTCCCTATCAGTTGGAGTACCACAAGGTCCTCTGCTGTTCTCTATCTATACCGCTTCTCTTGGAAATTTAATAAGTATCTTTGGCTTTCAGTATCATCTCTATGCGGATGATACCCAAATCTATCTATCCTCTCCTGATCTCTCGACATCTGTGTTGTCCCGTGTAACTGACTGTCTTTCTGCCATATCATCTTAGATGTCCTCTCGCCAACTCAAACTTAATCTTTCTAAAACAGAGTTAGCAATATTCCCACCCACCAACAAGAGCATACCTGACATTTCTATCTCTGTTGATAACATGACCATAAATCCCACCCCACAAGCTCGCTGCCTAGGTGTAATCCTTGATTCACACCTATCCTTTGTTCCCCACATTGACTCTATATCTAAATCCTGATACATACATCTAAAGAACATTTCCAGAATTCGCACATATATCACGCAAGACACTGCAAAAACCTTAATTCATGCACTTATCATCTCCCACATTGACTATTGCAATTCCCTCCTTACTGGTCTTCCCAAAAACAGACTCAAACCCCTACAATCTATTTTGCACATTGCGGCAAGACTGATTTTCCTTGCAAATCGTTATTCCTCTGTTGAATCACTCTGTATGTCTCTACACTGGCTGCCTGTTTTCTACCGAATCCAATATAAAATACTCTTACTAACCTACAAGGCCATCAACAAAGCTGCACCAACATACATCTCCTCTCTTGTCTCAAAATATCTCCCAACTCGGCAACTCCGTTCTACACAAGATCTGCGTCTCTCATTCACCCTCATTACATCCGCCCATTCCCGGTTACAGGACTTTTTTCGGGCTGCACCCACTCTATAGAATTCTCTCCCTCACACAGTAAGACTCTCCTCTGGTCTACAAACTTTCAAGCGTTCTCTGAAAACCTACCTCTTTAGACAAGCTTATAATATTCCTCAGCCACCCTCTTAACCTCGCTACCTTTAGCCTGTTACACAATTTCACACAAGACAACTACCCCCTGACCAACATTGTTGTGTGACGGGATCATTTAGCTTATGAGTCACTTTTACCTTTGCAGTCTGGCTGGGCCAAAATGCAAAATGTAGACTTAACCTCATGTGTCAATCTCCCATTGTCCCATAGATTGTAAGCTTGCGAGCAGGGCCTTCTCACCTCTTTGTCTGTTTGACCCAGTTTGTTTATTAGTTTATTATGTTTGTCCCCAATTGTAAAGCGCTACGGAATATGTTGGCGCTATATAAATAAATGATGATGATGATTATTCGTGCAGCCGCGTGTACTCGTAGACCGCAAAGCTAAATGAATAAACCCCATACTATTCGTTTGAGTGTCAACCTTGTTCTTTTAAAACATATTAATCTGATACAAATGTATTTCATGATTTGTGTAACATCAACAGGAGGACCATTTAGCATCCATCGCAGCCTGTAGAATGGCTATTGATTTGGAATGTATACTATAATATGGGGTTAAATTATTACACTGTACATATAAATGGTATGTAAAGGTTTTTTTTTTTATACATTCTTATTTTGTACAAATGTACTCTTTGCACTGCTATATCACACTATTAAATATACAATCTAGTACGGAAACGTCCTAAGGAAGCAGCCAATTTTTCATGGGATATACCATTTTGTAATTAATGTGTGCTGTGACTATATTATCTTTAAGTTCCAAGAATGTGATATCAGAACTCACTAATTGTAAACTTTTCTAATACAGAAAGGTACACACTTAGGGTAGATTTACTAAATCTTATGAAAAGGAAAAGTGGAGGTGTTACCCATAGCAACAAATCAGATTGTAGTCATAATTTTACGTAACAGTAAGGGGCAATGTGAAATAGCTGGAGGGCCACATGTGCTCTAGCCTTCAAAGGGGCTGCATGAGGAAAGGAGGGAGAGCACAGTGCACACCTGGGAATATCATGTGACCTCCCTGCACTGTGCAGAGGTGGTCATGTGACGAGGAAGTTCTGATAAGATCGGGAGAAGCTGGCTGGGGTGCCGCAGGTAAATGCTCAGCAAGCGGCGGGTCGTTTGTTACCCAAAGCTGGGATAGACAGACATATTTCTGCATGAAATAAATCATTCTGTGCAGCATCAATTGGGTATTAAAATGCACTTTTCTAAGTCAGGTGATATTTGATCTAACATGAAGCAGGAATCAGCTGCCCCCATTCTAATAAAGATCAGGAGCAGTCAGCTGTGGGGCCACAAGCAAAGACACAGTTTGACCACTGTTCTAGAATGTACTAGCTAAATGACAGCTAGGATTTGATTGGTTGATATGGGTAACATTTCTGCTTTTCCTTTTTAGAAGCTTTAGTAAATCTACCCTATAAAGTCAATTCGTAAGAAAGGATCTGGATGAATAAAACATTTGTTGGTATCTAGTAGCGCCACATTCTTTAAGATTTAGCAAAAAAAACAGAAAAATTATAATGAAAAAATAGTAACTTTGCTTTTCTATACAAGTTCTGAATAACTGTGTTGTAATATTGTATATACAAATCTGCAGGTTCTTTCATTCCATCAAGTTCTAAGTTTCTATGTACCTATATTTTGTGCCCTTAAACAATTCAATCAGTGCAATTTTTCATAATACAAGAAGGCTAAATTGTAACACACTCTAAAAATATATTTTTTGATACAGGCAATGTGCCACACTTATGTTCCCATGACAACACAATTGCATGCCCAGGAGTTATCAGACCCTTTCTTGCTAGTTCAATGTGATATTCAAAGCATTAATATCAAACTCTTAAAATTGCATATCAAGCGCTCAATAAAATATATGCAATATTCTAGGTAGTAATTGATGTGTTTAATTGCATTACTACATTAGTACAAATGTCTGTATAACCCACATCATACTTTAATTTCTATACCTTTCATGTAAGGTTACTTTCTATTGTAGTGCCAGTAGTGTATAAGATCTGTATTTAACATATAAGCAAACTAGGCAAAAAGTAAGTTCAGGGGAATATTTCACAACAATGCCACAATGCCTAAAGTGGCATCAGCTCTAAGTATCGCCCTGACACCAGGCAGGACTAAGAGACCATTGCGATTATTAATTCTATTTTCATAATCCATAAATTAAATACAATAAGTGCGATAGAAAGCAGACACTTCTGTTTATAAAAACTGTGCCTCTTAATAGTAACATTTAATGTAATATCATATAATATTCATACAAGGAAGTGTACAGCAACTTTTCTAATATTGATGATGACCACCTTTATCAACAATGTTTCCACACAAACATATTTCCCCGATCACTACATGTACATGACAATCATTTGAATAACAGCCCTCTATCTGACTTCTTTGTCTAACCTTGTAATATAGACACTGTTCCAATTATCACCACTTTGTCACTTCTAAAATAACATGAGCAATTTCAACACAATTCATTTAAAAATGTAATTACGTAATTTAACATTACCAACATCAAAATTCTTTTTCCCTACCAATAAGATAGAGATGCTCTAATTCCATATTCTAGAAATTGATAAGATACCAAATTCTTCAAAAAAAATTCTATGGATCATCAGATTAAGTTTTCGTTGACACATTCAAATTAAGTAAAGATGCCTACATCATAAAATCTTATGTGTAATGTTATTTCCTGAGAGTGAAAATTATTCTCCTGAACAATAAAATCAAAGGGAGATCAGGGTTTGGATTTCTAAATCCTAAGGATTCAGCTAAATCTAAAATATTTCTTAAAATCCTAAGTATTTAGCTTTTCCATACTGTACCATAAACTACCATATAGAGGAGCGGACTGAAATGAGCAAAGATTTTATTACTATAATTGCCTTTTTTTGCACATAAGCACAGTGCTTGATGCAACTATTGAACCGCGTTGATAATTGAATTGACCCCTAAATGTAAGATATTCTTAAAGTCTATAGGCCTGATTCATTAAGGAAAGTTAAGTAAAAAAATTGAGTAAGTAGTCTCCTGGACAAAACCATGTTACAATGCAAGGGGTGCAAATTAGTTTTCTATTTTGCACATAAGTTAAATACTGTCAGTTTTTTTATGTAGCACACAAATACTTGATAGCTTATTTGTACACTGAAATTTAAAGTTGATATTTGTGTGCTACATGAAAAAACTGACAGTATTTAACTTATATGCAAAATAGAAAACTAATTTGCACCCCTTTCATTGTAACATGGTTTTGTCCAGGAAACTACTTACTCTATTTTTTTTACTTAACTTTCCTTAATGTATAAGGCCCTATGTCAGTATATGTATATGGCACAAGGGGGGTTTAGAGGAACTGTGCTACTGGACACTTTCATCCTGGAACTTCTGATATCTAAGTAACAGTACTTCTAGGTATACTAATTATTAACTTTATTTTTCACCTTTTATTTGTATAATACCTACTTATTAAGCAGTGTTAAAAAGATATTACATATTCATTCATATTACTCCTTGTACCACTGGAGCTTACAGTCTAATTGTTCTATCACACAAACACATACACACACACGGGTTCATTTTTGTGAGAAGCCAATTAACCTACCAGTATATTTTTGGAGCTTGGAAAAAAAACGTAGCACTCAGAGGAAGTACACTCAAACATGAGGAGAAGATGCAAACTCCCACAGATAGTGCCCACCAATGGCAATTACTTTGCCAGCATGCTTGTCTCAAGTAATTCATGTAATCATAATTTTGCCAATTTATAATGATTTGTTTTACCAGAGTATATCGTTATTTGCCCGGCATGTATTTTATATGTTGCATACATACATATATGTCATATAAGAAATAATAATAGACTTTTGTGTAATCGAGTTTAATATCATTTATTATATTTTTCCTATTCAGTGCGATGGCAGATTAATATATTTGCAAAAAGAATAAGCAATACATTCCCTCCTAAGCTAATACAACAAAGTTTAGAAACATGTAATAAAAAAAAACACCACAACTTGAAAGTCTACATCTTGTTTAAAAGTAAAGAAAATATGCAAAATATATGTTGGTATTATTTAATCCCTTTCTCAATTGTTTAGCAACAAATTATACATGCAAATTACTATACTCAGTGGTCAAAATAGAAATTTATAAGTGGCATGGAATGGAATGGAAATTTATAAGTGGCGGTATGGAAAATAAATTGAATGGAATTTAAAAGTTTTACAATCAAAGCAGTAGGAGAAGTGGAGGTATAACATACCACAATATACCAGCTCACTTTCCCCACTGACTATATTATTGTAAAATTCAGAAAGAAAACATAACTAATTATGTTAACTTACACTACATATGCTAAACGAAGGAAATTGTAGTCACATATTTAATAAATGGTGCTAAGCATGAATTACTTTTAATTTGTTCTATAAAAATAAGTGACATTTTCCCTTTACTTATATATTGCTGCCTACTAGTAAACAAAATAATGAATCTCCCTTGCACATGTTATCATATGCTACACACGGGTCAAACTGACAGTGATCAAATGTTGGCCCTTCTGATGGGATGCTGAGCGGATTGGGGTGTTTCTTGCTGAGTGTGGGCCAACTGCAGTTATGCGTCTAATATTGCGACCAAATGCAAAAATGAGATATTGTTTCGTGGTTATCCAGATGTACAATAAGGGATGGAGAGTGTACACAGGGGTCTCAGTTTAGCAAAAGGCCATATGCTCCCCACGTTGAACTGGCACTGGCCATTACTTGGGTTGCATTTATATGTGCACATGCAACAATGTCACATAGGCTTGTACTTACTCATGATTTTTAAAGACATAAAAGTACCAACAAGTAGTATTTTAGGAGAAGAAATTACATTTTTTAAACTGTTGAAAGTTATGATCCAAAAGTGATAGTATTCCAGACTTTAAAGTAACATTTATAGCTTTGACAAAATGCACATTCCTGTAACTTATCATGCAAATTATCTGTGCAGATGCACTACAAATAGCAGAATGCAACATTGGCCAAATATGTGCCTCTGCATTCTATATGGTTCACAAATAACCCTAAAGTTCTTATAATATAAACATGAAAATCCTTTAAAAAATTCTTGTTTTACAGTAACCCTTTAAATTAATGCATAACATTTGCATTTGATCAATTTGTAATATTCTGCGACTCTATATTTTCAGTGTTCTTTAGAGGTATGGTTGCTCTGCATCTTTTAATAATGATAATGATAACAATAGATACTAGGTTGGGTATTTAGAATAAAGTATTAAAGCTGCTGGCTGGAAACCTAGCAGTGTGCTCTGTTAGAGAACCATCTACATAACTTTTTCAATCATTCCCAAATTTACGAATAATTGCACAAAAATATTGATTCATCACAGTCCAATTTGAGCATTTTCAAGTTGCTGAACTTGGATCCAAAGCCATTGTGAACAATTATCATCCAAATAATATACATAACTGTAAGTGACCTACAAAAGAAAAGAGAAAAATATATGTCAATAAAATAGAAAATGAATTAACAATAAAAAAATCGTACTTATTAAAGTTATAAAAATGATTAATACAAGACTTAGAATTAATTAGAATTTTTGTTTGATTGAATTGAAAAATATAGGACGTGTAAAACAAATAAAATTGTAACAAAGTAGTTTTGTTTAATAGATTATCTCTGATATTTTTGTATTAAATAGAAACAATGTAAAATAACAAATTATAATTAAATGTCTTCCTGCTCATCATTTTATTTTTTTTCTAAATATTTTTACTTTATTGAAGCAGATATAATACAATACAGGTATGCAGTTTACATTTCGTTGTTACAAAAGAGTACAGTTGTCAACAAAATCTACAAATGTTTATCACAAGAAAGAAGGATCAAAAGATCTCAAGGTGAATAAATATAATAATATCTGAATGACCAAAAATAAAACAGAATAAAGTGAAGTACAGTTGTCTCTTTTCTTTTGTGACATATCTGTGGTTCAAATCAAAGCAGGTTCACATTGCATAATTTCTGGAGGAATACTCAGAGGCTGTCCTCATTTCTAGAAGTACTTGATTCTAGTGGTTATATAGTGCAATTGAAGGATCTTGGAGGTATAGATTGGTTACATATCAAATAGTTTGGCAAAAGCACTTCCAAAACTATTCTTTAACAAAAGAAGAGAGGGTATCTATAAAACTTTCCCATATACCACAAATTTGCCTGTTCTTTTAATTTTTTTTACTTAAAGATGACTGTGGGAGGAAAGCAGAGCACCGGGAGGAAACCCACGTAAACACGAGGAAAACATACAAACTCTTCACAGATAAGGCCATGGTTGGGAATTGAACTCATGACCACAGTGCTGTGAGGCAGAAGTGCTAACCACTGAGCCACCGTGCTGCCCTTTATATAGGACATCACTTAAAGACTCACGTAAGATTAGACAAGAACTTCATGATCACCAGCTATCCTCATGGATAGGCCAAATGACAGACTCAGATTATGCCCCCATTTATCTGTCTATTAATCTGACTGTACCTCCCCCTAGACAGTGGATGTGGAAGTTCAATTAGTTGCTTTTACAGGACTCTTATTGTAAGTCTCAATTGGATGTTTCCCTAGATGACTATCTTGCTATTAATGATAATGGGGAAACCTCCAAGATGGCGGTTTGGGAGGCCCAAAAATGTGTTCTTCGAGGTAAATGCATACAGTTAGGCTTATTTCCAAAGAAACAGAAAGCAGCCAGAAGAGATGCCCTTCTTTTACATATTAAAGAACAAGAAACCAATCACAAAAAATCTCTCTCAGGAGACTATGGCGAATCTCCAAAACAAAAGGTTGGCCATCAATAATTTATTAAATGACTCAACGAAAAAGGGCTTTGAGATATTGTAAAAATATATTTTGCACCCTTTGAACTATATCAATGGAGGAATTAGAACATTGAGTAGAAATCCTTTTCTCTTTGAAGCTATCTGCTTATCCAAAATTATCCTATCTCATATAATTTCAGGAATATATAAGATTTTATTGGAACAGTGTTCTCAATCAGAAATTTTCTTTGTTAGTCATTGGGAGAAGGATTTGGCAACACATGCACCTCAGTTATCTTGACCCAAAATATTCCAAACTACCCATTAAGTATCTCCGCGGTGGAAACACAATACAGGTTATGAACTAGATGTATAGTTGTCCATCTTCTCTACATAAATATCACCCACAAATGTCCTCTACATGTTGGAGATATAATAATAGGCCTGGAACAATTTCCATATATGGTGGGAATGTCCACACATATCAAACTTTTGGAAATATGTCTTTAAACTCTCTGAGATTACAGTTGGGCATTAAGTACCTAAAAAACAGGGCTTCTGGCTACTTTCCCTTACTACTATCCCAATTTCTCAATATAAAAAATCACTACTAGAGCACTTAAACAATGTGGCCAGAGCTGTTATCTCTGTACATTGGAGATCCAGATCCCCACCCTTGATTAAAGAATGGCTCAATCGTATAGACTTTTATATGTCTATGGATGACATTATATTTTCTACCAAAGACTGCAACTTTCACAACCACTGGTTTAGCTGGTTACAGTTTAAAGAATCATAAGAGTTTAAATCATCATTCACCCGAAGGAAACCCATGCAAACATGGGAAGAACATACAAACTCCACACAGATAAAGTCACGGTTGGGAATGGAACTCATGACCCAAATGATGTGAGGCAAAAGTGCTAACCACTAAGCCACAGATATGGAGGAGAAGCAGCCAACAACTTCCTTCTTGTGAAGCTTTCGGCTGCTGCTCCTCAATATCAGTGATGGCCTTGCAGGATGGCACTGGGCTATGATTTCAGTGCCCAGTTTCACTCTCACAGAATCAAGGGAGTAGAAGATACCCCTAATCACTCCCATTTGCTACGGTAAGAAGCAATAGGGGATGGTGGTTCTGTCACTGAGGGAAGCCCTGGGTCTGGTGGAATAGGAGGTGCCACCTAGAGCACCATTATTCTCTAATTTGTATTTTAAGGAGTTTCCACTTATGTTAATGTTACCTGTGCCCAGATGGGATTTTTTTTGTTTAAAAGGTGTTGGTGTACTCCTTAAACAATTACCTCTAAAATATGGATTTGAATAGTATCTTGAGCATTTTTGTAAACTGGTATTGGGTTGCCTACCCTCACGACCCACTCTTCTTGTGTCCTTTGCCCTCATATATAAATAGCTCAGCTACATGCTCATAGGATTATAATATTTTTTATCAAAAATAGTAAAACAGTTGCATCCCTTTTTCCCAACCAACTCTATTAAACCAGATTTATCAGGAGTCCAAATTCAAGGAAAATAAACCTTTTAATAACAATAAAGAGACCTGTCCAGGAAAAACTGGCAACGCCAGAGCCTTGTATTCTTGTTCCTGAGATTGTTGCCTGTCGAGCCACTTTCTTTGCAAATGACAGCAGGAGAGCTAGCAGCAGTAGAGTCAACAGGAGTAGTATTGGCAAGAATAGAAAAAAAAAAAAATGTAAAAAATTCCCCATTAGTATCTGTCTTTGGCTTTTAAGGTGATCTTGGTTTTGTAGGATCACTTTAACAATTTGGGCAAATAGACAAAATGATTCCCCTTTTTCCATGGGAACAAAATGCTCCATTCCGATATCATTCCCAACTCTCCATCCTGCTCAGTCTATACTCTGCACCTTTATAACTTATTTCTTCAGTATTCACTCTATCAACTTCAATGGTAAATAGCTACTATGGGGCACTTGTATCTATAATAGTATGAGTGACAATATGAGTTTATAGCACAAACTTAGGTTTGGTTGGCCCAGTGCAAGATATATGATGAAAGCAAATGGTTGCTCTGGGGTTTTCAGGGAAGGTTATTTCCGAATGGCAAAAATAGCCACTCTGCAGCTTGAATATAGCTGTGGACCTGCTATGCACCTATATTTCTGCAAGGGTGTGCAGGACTACAGACTAAAATGGCTGCATTTGCAGGAGAGCAGAAGCTTGAAAAAGTAGAAGGGAGTAGCTGGGCAGAAGAACAGAAGAATTGCACTGATGCTCTTCGTTTTGTGCTACAGTTTACTTGAAATGGTGGTACAACAAGGAAAGGGGGTTAGTCTTTGACATAACATTTATCTTTTGCACAGTGCACATTCTAATTTTTTTCTACCTCTCTGCACATGAAGGTATTTTTTTAGATTGTTCAGGCTGCTCCCAACAGAGGCGCATGCAGGGGCGGTTTCTGGGTCTCCTGAAACCCCTACCCTCCGCTAAAAATGTGCCCCTGCATAGTGGCACTGTACTATGCAGCAGCCGCGGCGCTGTCAAAGAAGTGTCGGCGGCAGTGCTGTATACAATACAGCACCGCCGCGAACACTTCTTTGACAGCGCCGTGGCTACTGTATAGTACAGTGCTGCCGAAACGAAGCTGCGCAGCAGTTCTCTCGCAGGGTTTATTTTTTTGGGGGTGGGGAACCCCCCCCTTAAAAATCCACTGTGCGCCCCTGCCCAAGTGTAGAGAGAAGGCATGTACCTTCATGTGCACTGGGAAGATCATTGAGGAACATGTGCACATGTGCAACAATGAAATATTCTTTGTTCAGTTATGTCCAGCAGTTATGAATGTGATTAATAGAATTATACAAAATGATTAAATATAATATTACTATTTGTAAAATCATTTACACATAAATCACACATGAAGCTCAAATTATTTGTCTGTGTATTTTTATACCAAAGAAAGAATTCATAAAAAAAGAATATATCAGAACATTTTACATCTTATGTGAAAGAATAAAGACACATAAATGCAAATTCTGCTGAAAAAGAGGCTTTTATCTTCAGCTCATCGTCATCTATCTAATTCTTCATATACAAATGCAGTTACTGTGACATTAAATGTTATGTTATGCTTTTGTTTTAGGAAATGTCAAGGTATTACAGAACATAATTTAAATAGTCTCTTTTTGAGATTATCATGATCGTTGAAAGAGAAACAAGGACCATAACTAATGGATTGATATCATTATGCTGCCATTTGTAGAAAGCTAAGCAAAGTTGGTTACTAAGCCTGACGTGTGAAAGATATGTTTATCGGAATTATTAAAAATGTTGTGTTTATCTGACTGCATTTGTATTATCAGTTATCTAATGTTGGTAATCAAAGACATGTAAGGTGTTCTGTTATCATGCAAAGCTTTTATGTGAAATCTTATGCTAAACCTTTAAGATTAATATGACATTTTAACAACTTCTCCTGAAAAAAAGTAGTTACCAATCTTTAATAGTGTTCTCACACATCCCTTGGGGGAGAGCCAATCCATTAACACCATGGGCTATGTCCTACAAACTAAAGCTTATGAATTGCAATCGGCAGACACGATGCATTACACAAAACAAAATAATTACCTGTTGCCTACTGTCAGGCACCAAAATCTCATTTTTATGAAGTTATATTACTGGGTTCCATTACATATTTGTAAGACAGAGTAACAATTGGAATTGGGCAGTGTATATCTAAACTGATATTGTGCTATGTGTGATATTTCATATTTATTCTACGTTGAACATTTTGCAAAATGTAATTCATGTTGTATGTATAATATGCACAACCTTTTCCTGATTCATACATCACACCAGCATTTGAAAGTACATTGTACCATCAGAACATTGTTAGAAGTGAGACTTATCAATGATATACATTTACACAGCCACTTTATCAGAAGATATAATTGAGTGCAAACAGCTTCTCCAGTTGTAATCACAGACCTCAAGTTTAACATACACTTAGTCTGGGTACACACTACAGTGTTTTCAGCCATTTATCGGGCCAATCAAATGATAAACAACCATTTATGCCGATATCGCATTAGTGTGTGCGCTGCAGCAATGAACAATTGTCATTGCAATGCACATTGTATTGATTGATTTGAATTTTAAAGCGAACTAAAAAATCTCGTTCATGGATGGAACAACGTCGTTCCAATTCTGGTGTTTGTATGCACTCAGGACCGGCGGTGTCCATAGATCTGTATGGAGTGTGCAGAGTCACAATCTTTTCAGCTAATGGTTATGACAGATGAAGAGCACAGATCTGAAAGTAACTTGTGTAAAAGGTGTTTAGTGTGTACACATGAACGGCATGCTGATCGGGACTTCTTTTTCTTTATCGTAGATAAAGTTGTTAAGGATATCGCATCTGGAGAATTTTTGCATAGTGTGTACTCAGCCTTAATGGCAAGTACTCTGAAAGATGTTATTTTACCATTTAGGTCCAGCCATATAGTTGAGCCTTATATTATGCCCCCTTTAAATTTTTTATTAGATCAATGAGTAATTTGGCCATGCACATGAATTGCTAAATTGCACTGATCTGGTGGTAGTTCAGGTGATGTGTTGAACAATGGAATCACTTTGCCATTCAGTTCTGTACTCTCAGTTTCAATGATCACCCCACTACCCATGGATTCAACACTTATTTTCACCATCACTGTTTTTTCACCAATCAGTACATAATTTTTTTGTGTATGTTATGTGTGCAAACAATGGAATGATTAGTCACTTAGGTTGTGAAAAAGATTGTGTACCAGATTGATTAGCCAAAATTAAAATCGTGTGACCAACTGTAGTTCTCCCTTGAAAGTAAGAAGATATGTTATGGATTTACTTTTTACATTGCCTAGTCGTACACTAGGTTGAAAATTTAGAAACCATCATGAATAGTTCCTTATAAATAATGTGGAGTGTTTAACTTTGAGTAGGGTTGTACACTCTGCAGAGAATGGAGAGTCATATCTTTGTTCCATCCGCCTCTGTCCTACTCTGTGCTCCTTCAAACGTGCACTGAAAACCCACCTCTTCCTTAAAGCCTACCAAGCATCCGCATAACCCCTTCATCTCCTCCACTCGCTCTCTCACCTTGCCTCATCTGGCTCCCCTTGTGCCTGTTCTGTTTTCCCTCCCTTAGGATGTAAGCTCACATGAGCAGGGCCCTCTTCCCTCCTGTCTCCCTACTTGTTCTTCTGCTCCGTGTTTATTGCATTAGCCAGCCTGGAGTTTCTGAAGTACTGGTATTTTTGTTTATTGTTTTGTACTGTTTCACCCTGTATAGTCTACTGTTTGTACTGTGTACGGCGCTGCGGAAACCTTGTGGCGCCTAACAAATAAAGGATAATAATAATAATAATCTTTGTTGACTTTGGAGCACTGGTAAGAATTTAGAGCTAGTTTCAGATATCACAAGTTTGACATTTCTCTGTCGTACACTTTAAAATGTGTACGACAGTGAAATGTCACATGTATACGTGAATTGCTATTTGTGTATATAAATTACTGAAATTAAGGCACAAGAATGCATTGTTGTGTCATTGTAATGCATGCTTGATAATACATTAGGGCACAACATGGTGACACTTCACTTCTAAACTCCCCTAGCCTGATTCATGATTGCCTTTTTCCGTAAGGTTCAAATGTCCAGCTGTCTGCTTGACTACTAGTTTAGCTTGGTATTGGAATCTGGTTGTCAATTTTTTACTTATCATTCTCATTGATTGCAAGGGGAGTTGTTCTTGAGTTGCACGGACAGTGCGGTAATGACTATAGTGAACAGAGTGAGAATGCTAGCAACCTGTTTTTGAGGAACTGTCAGGTGTAGCAAACTCAGATCCCCAACTTAAAACCCTCAACACTCTGATTATTCTCATATTTTCCTTAAAGCCAACAGGTCACCCTTAATGGTAGCTCTTTTATCATGTGACAAAATCAGACATAGCAAATATCTGATTGGCTCTTAAAGTGTACCTGTCACAAAATGTTGAAAAAAAACCCCTAACATTAATAGTACAACCTGAGTTAAACTTTAATTGCAATGCATATTTATATCACTGTCAAGAAAACCAGGTATAAAAATGTGTCTTTGTATTGCAGTCCCTGCTATTATTTATTTACTTTGCATTGAAGACCATGTGATACTAATCAGATGCAATAATTCAGAGTCAATGTGCTGGAAGCTGGCAGACTTTCCACAGTTTGATGATGAAATGGAGCAGAAATGAGCATATTCCAGATAGAACATGGGCCGTTCACTTTCTCCTTAACATTTTTGGAATATTTATACGTGGAAACTAGAGATGGCCAACATCATGCGCATATATATATATATATATATATATATATATATATATATATAAAAACAGGTCCATTATAAAGGGTCCAGCACATTTACACAATATTTGTACATGCTATTAAATAATCGTGCTACTAAGCGATCTATTATATGGAGATAGTGACCTTTTCCTTAGGCAGTAGGTACATATCCTAAATACAAAACAAAATCCCTTTAAAAAGCATGTCATTATTATATTAGAACATTATTTGTTATGATATTCACATATCTTCAAACTGGTTTGTTCCTCAAGCTTTTTGTATTTTACAAGCTTGCTCTATTGTTATATTCACATATTTGTACACTGGATTACATATGCCTCATTATCTACTCTAAAAACTATATCAACTTCTTAAAATGTTTGTCATATGCCTTGAATTGATTTTTTACTCATTTGTGTGCTCTTTATGTGTCTTTTATGTGTCTTTTATAGTATGATAACCAATTCTGTACACTATTCTGTGGAATTGCTTTAACCAAAGTCTTTGCACAAAGCCATAAGAAATATTAATTTTGCATTTGAAATATAGGGCTCAAAGAATTTGAAACTGCAATCCACCCCTTGCATTGCTATAAACTGTTGTGCCACAGAAAAGCCAAATTTAAGAAAAGGGAGAAAGAAGGCTGGGTTTCGTTACATGTTAGCAAAATAATATTACATTGCCGAGATCTCTAATTTCTATTTACTTAGAAATAATTTTTATTCACAGCACATAATTATTAGCAATATTAATATTATTTGCATTTATAGAAGATTTTCTTAACTTTAAAGCATACTGTTGCTTGTATCCACTGTTATTTGCAGAATACTGGTTTGTGGTATATAATATACAGGTAAAAAAAAACCTGCAAATTATGTAATGAAATAAAAAATGAAATATATAAAAAAAATCTTGATTTTGCACAAAAAGATTCTTTTGAAGTCAAATATATACATAGAAAAATGACAGCCCTGCCTTTTACATGCCAATTAGTGTTACAGGTATGTGCGTGCTAAGGAGTATGTTGGCATGATATAAAGAATTGTTAATAAATAATAACATAATTTCACTCATAACTAGAAACCCAGGGCACATTTTATTAATGGCATTAATGCCATTAATTCCATCCACTCTTATTTAAGGCTAAGTCCAACTTTCTGTTCTTTTTTTATGGGTTACATATGTAAAAAAAAAAGACCCAGTATCTAGCACTTACTTTTTCTGTATCATCTCCATCTTTGTGGAGCCAGATGTACAGACTGTTTTATGTGCGCCCTACTCCCACTGGCACGGCACAAACCCAATGCCATCGGGATAGGTCTGATAAGCGTGAAAAACAATTTGTGCCACTCTGTTCAAACCCAATTACGTTGGTAAGATGACGTGAAAGTGAGGTATGATCATACATGGACGAGTCATAAGCCTATTTATTAATAAAAAAGCATTAGGATTGTTTATCTATCGCTGCTAACCACAGTAATAGCAAAACTCCTATTGCCTTAAATGTATTTATTAAACCTCACCAAGACAGATGTCTCAGAAATACTGGCTGACAGTGGTAGGAGTTAATTGGGGCTTGAGCTCACAGTTCCACTTGTTAAAAAAAAGAATAATAAAAAGTAATTGTAAAAAAATATTTAAAAATAAATAAATAAAGAATTGGCTGGCATTCCGGCTTGAAAAAATTGTTTATACTCGTCATCCTGAGATAGCAATAGTGATAGGAGGATTGTGGCGGGACTTGCATGGGGAAACCCAACAAAACTATTCTCCGGCAGGAAGATAGATGGGCAGAAGTCTTAATGATGGCAGATACACCTGTTTTCAGTAAAAAAAAGGCTTTTCTCCCTTTCACTAAAAGTCACTGTCATTACGGTCGAAGAGGCAGAAGATGAAGAGGTCAGTAAGCAATTGCGATGGAAATGCTGTGACTTCTATACAAAATTCTACTATTTCTCATATAGCAAATGAGTAAATCCTTCCAGCGTTATTATTCTACTTACATGAGCTAACTTTATTTACACCTAGGTGTACTATCATCCTTGTATTGTTTTGTTATTGATGATAGCATTATTGTACTTTTAATAACCATTGCTGTCTTTGGCCTAGATCTTTCAATTTAATAACGATTATTGATCTTTATCATAATGTATTACCATCATGGAACTTGGTCTTAAATTATGATTGGTTATTATCTATATTACTACAAAATAAAATGTCTGCTATGCAGTGCATTGGGTTTATATGCTGGAACCCAGGTCCACTGGCACTGGGGAGTATCAGAAAGCTTTATGGAATAACACCTGAACATGTCAATGTTAAGTGGGAGAGAGGGCAGCGCTGATATCCAGATACTTTGTAAATACGTTATATACGTTATACAATTGTTTTGTTTACCATTACAACCTCGTTCCTTCACTGTTATTTGTCCCTCTGTTCTACAACGCTACATACGTTGTTGTACCCACTTACATCAAAGACCTTCTTTAGACTCCATTTACTTATTAACTAATCATCTATGCTCTGTTTAAGCTGGCCTGCTTTCTGCACCATAACCCATACAAAGTATATAATGCCAAAACAACAAAAAAAGGTTTATATTTGTGGTAAAATGTAATGGGATAAAAGATATGTTGCATCTATCTTAAATTTGCTTGATTGCTGCTAATTGGACTGAAACATCTTTTTGGACCTAGGGGAATAAATATACATTTTATAATAGACATATTTTCAACATAGTAAATTCCTCATCTTTATTCGTCAGAAATATTTGACACATCTACAAAAATGGCAAAAAAATAATTAACAGAAAGTTGAGCTATATTTGCACTTCTATAATCATGGCATTAAATATGGTGGCAAGTATATATGTATTAGATGGGAAGGAAAATAAACAAAGATTCAGCTAAAGAAAGATCTTTTGGCATTGAAAAACTACTACTTTCGCAGATATTCTTTATAAACTCCTTACACCTTCTAACCTTTTTCCCACCATGATGCTGACCCCTGAAACTCCAACCCTCAAGCATATCACGTCAATGGTCTCTCTTCTGTACATTTGAAACGTCTCTCAAACAACACATAAGAGTACTGAGAAGACGTTTAATCCTCTGTTAAGCACCCTGTACCGTTATTTTTCATGGAATTTTTAGTTGGCATCCTCTTAGGTTTTTCTTATATTTATTTGGTTGTACACCTTTCGGGGCAAGAATATTTTCCTTCTATTTGCTTTGAATTACATTTCTAAAACCACAGTATTTTTCTTAAATTGTAGCATATTCCCTGCAGTTTATTATTTTCAACTGGGAGAAATTACTGAAAAGGCTGCTATACTTTTATAATCGTAATTATCTCACAGTGTCATTGAAATAGGAAATGGTTGATTTTTCCATAACTGTGGTTAATTATGTTTTTGGGGGGATGGACCCTGAGATAATCTCAGAATAACCCAAACTAATACAGAGAAAATGTTAAAATGCTATATACAGCTTTCTGCATGTCTCCTACAAACTGTTTAGTATATCATAGAATTTACATATCTACATTATAATGCATGCTAGGAATGGTGCCATACTTAAGAAAATCTGAATTAGGCGATTGTATTATAAAAGCCAATTATTTCTGATTCCTGGTATGCACCAGCTTTTGTTCTTCCATGGATTTAGATAATGAGAAGAAAGACCTTGCTCTAAAACACCAACAAACACAAGCCAAGAAAGAAATCACAGTCAACAATTTTGCATTAGTCATACTTATTGAAACATATTGTTTAAATGGTTTTGGTTTTTAACATTTAGATTCTCTTATGTTTATTTATTTTGTGACTGTATATGCTATATTTTCACTGCTTTACAATAGCCGCTTCTAAATGTGTCTATTAAATATGTTGAAGTCTTTTTTTCAAGGTGTTAACGAGTTTATTTGAAGTTCAGACCATACAACTTGTATATGTTGTAGCAGACAGTGTGCTAAAAAATGTACATATCATACAACAAACAAATTAAGTATAAATACAATAAAATGTTAAATGATATAACTCAAAATACATTCAAATAATGTGTAATAGAAAGATAGAAAAAACATATTAATGAAAACATTACAATATAATGCGGTGACATTACTTTTCTCAATCCACTATGCCCTGCAATTTATAGTTCACATGTTCATACTGTTATGAAGATTTGGAAGAAAAAGCACATTGAAATGTCATGAATATATTAAACAAACAATACATCTGTAGTTAATAAATTGACAAATATGTAGAAAAAAATAATATCTTGACTATTGTGGTTCACAAATATGCTTCAAGCATTAAAAAAAATAAAGATACAAAACTTGTCTTTGTTTGTAGTTGTGTGTAGGCTAGTTAGATAGCTATTGCTTTACGTACACCATCTGCTTTGACCATCATTTATACATTTGTGGTGCATCAATGCTGGTAGAACAAATAAACACAAAAATATTATTATTGTATGTCACAATATACTGCCTTACCCTTACAGGTTCATAAAATCCATGCAAATGACACTGATAGCGTATTTTTATATTTATACTATAATAATTATTGTTATTATTAAACAGGAATGGGTTGTCACTAAGGGGTACAAATGCATTGCACACTGACACAAATTTCCTTATGTACTTCCACTCACTAACAATACTTTATCACCACACATAATAAAAGTCAAGCTGTGTATTTTTCTTTCAACATGTACGGGGATGTAAGAAAGTTTAGTTTATTATGTGATTTTAATCAGACGTGGTTTTCAAATACAAACAACATTATTTATTGATCGGCAGTTTGTGTAAAATTGTGTCTGATGGGTGGCAGCTTTAAAAGACCCAAACTGTGTGTGGTTTGCAAACTGAACATCGTGCAGAAACTGCTCGCTCCTGATTTAACCCTTGCAATGCATCCAATTTTGACCCACATGCATCTTTAAGCTATGCCTTTTAGAATACGTTTCGTTGTGCGTCACAGAGGCCTGGTGCAAGCTTAGTTGATGATGACATCTGTGCTTTGGATTCATCTGTTTGTTATGTGTAAAGCTCTATAGATCTTAAGATTTGGGACCAAATGTATTTTTGCAGCTATTTTGTGTCCATAGTTAGTGATTGATCAACTGTAAATCAGGCACCATTTCGGCATCCTACTTAGAACACATGCAATTTGATTTCACCATTGAGAACTCAATCAAAAAAATGAACGTTTTTGTCTGCAGTTTTGCAAACGGACACTTGATACATTGCACCATATGTAAGAATTTCAGGTAAAAAACTCACAGGCATTGCGATTTGAGATCTATCAGTTTTAAAAAAATTGTAGCTTGATGTTCGATTTTTTATTAGTAAATTGCACGGTTAGAAAACTGTACAAAAAGACAAATTTAAATGTGAAGTACACACTGCTTCACTGATACATTCATGCACACTCTACAACATGTTCTATGTCCATCTGAGCATGATCATTTCCAGTATTACTGTATTAATCCTCTGCATATTTCCTCAGTGATTATTGGCATTACACGTTACTTTATGATGAGCTATTAATATTATAATGTGTTGCTGCTCAAAAGGCTCAATAAGATAAAAATTGGTAAGAACATATAGACATTGCCTACCCAGCCCCTTCCTAAGTCAGTCCACTCCTCACTCTCCACCTACCCATTACACTTACAGGGCATTTCCCACCACCCCCATAGTCTCCATTTGTTTCCTCGCCCCTCTAGAATGCTAGCTCCCACAAGCAGGGCATCTCTACCTCCTGTCTTCGACTCCTTGTCCTGTTGTAAATGTTTCTTTATGTACTAAGTTGTGTCCTCTGCTATTATTATGTTCTGTTTGTGTATTGTTGACTGTACAGCTCTTCGGAATCTGCAAAGCCTCATGAATAGACAATGATGGTGATTGGGAAGAGATTGCTAAGATAAGATAAGTCATGTATAGAGCGTCTCGGCCAGATAGAGTGAATAGTATTTGTGGCTGGGAAAAGTTGATTTATACTGCTACGGGTACACTCAACATAAAGTTACCAGAAATATGGTCATTACTACTACAGATCCTATAGCCTATAGGTTGGGTACTGTACAGCGACTCTTGAAATGCCGACATTACTTTCATAGGCAAGGTTACATCAAAGACCTCAACGCCGACTTAGTGGAAACACTGACAGCTTGAAACGGAGATTTTACTAAATTGTGGCAGCTGAAGATCCCAGCAGCGCCCGATGATATCAGATTGAAGGGATACACTGTCATCTGAGCTCTTAAGGTACTAATTTAAAGAGGCACCGATTGTACAAGGGTACAGGCTACCAGGATCTTCAGCTGAAGATCCCCGTCAACGTCCGATAATGTCAGATTGAAGGGACACACGGTTATCCAAGTTCTTAAAGTACTAATTTAAAGAGGCACCGCCTGTACAAGGTTGTTTACTGAGCCATGTATATTGTACAGGCAGCACTTCCTTAAATTAGTATCTTAAGAGTTCGGATGACAGTGTGTCCCTTCAATATGACGTCATCGGACGGTGCCGCGATCTTCAGCTGCCGCAATTTAGTAAAGATTCTGTTTTAAGCTGTCAGTGTTTTCACTGAGTCGGCGATGAGGTCTTCGGTGTAATCGTCCCAGGGTAAGTACTGTCGGGATTTGTAGTGTCGTAATAGTGAATACCACCGTAGCTTACATAATGCAAAAAGTTTACCAACAAAAACAGTAGGAATGAACTTAGAAGTAAGTAATGCTGGCCATACACACTGTAATATTGGGCACATATGACCCAACCACAATGCCAGATAATGATCTGATCAAAATCAAATGAAATGTTGGTTAATGAGGTTTTAAGATGACTATTTATGACTCTCGGTTTGTGCTTTTTTCAGTGATGATGGAAGTGATCTTGTCCAATTTGACCAGTCACATGAAATTGGTCTGAGCGCTCATGACTCAGGAGTTGGATTGCTAAATGTAGGGATAGTCTAAGTAATAAGTAGATCACCAATTCTAGAGCTGTAAGTTGAAAAATGGACAGGTTTCAATTGTCCAGCCATTTCTCTTCTAAAACTGAAAACCAGACAAAATTGTCAACTATGATATGACTGTTTTTTCATGTAGCACACAAATACTTGAAAGCTTATTGTACACTGAAATTGAAAGTTGATATTTGTGTGCTACATGAAAAAACAGTGAGTATTTAACTTATGTGCAAAACAGAAAACTAATTTGCACCCCTTGCATTGTAACATGGTTTTGTCCAGGAGACTTAAAGAAACTTCTTAATTGAAGATCCTTAATGAATCAGGCCCTTGTATTTTAAAGATAGACAATCATCTATGCATCTTTACCTCACTTGCTCTCTACAACTTAGAAAATATTTACACCTATTAAAGAAAAAGTATATTTTGGGTTGAAGTATAAAGCTACGCTTTGGCCAAGATTGTGTGTCAGGCTTCATTGATGCACTAATTAAAAGGAATCATTGGATACTTTGCTATCACTTATATTATTTCAAATGTGTCACTTCTGAAAGTGAACATCCTCCTTGTTGTCTTTCTGAATGCCAGTCATAAGTATGCTGGTCCCATATACTGTAACATTAATAAATAAATATTATAAATAAATGATGATGATGATGAACATTGTAGCCAGCGTTGGCCAATTGACACAGTATTGCAGTATGTGTAGTCCAAAATGTCTGTGAAGCTCAAAAACAATCCAATCAAAATCAGCTGGATCATTATCGGGCACATAGATAAATGCAAGTAGAAGGTAACCACAGATGACCATTGTTGCTTGTGTGTGAAGTCATCTTCTGACCTAGCATCTAAACAGCTGCATTTCGGTCAATATGGCTACCTATGTATGTGGCCAGATTGTACATTGGTCATTGATTGGTCTCAATTTTTAGCTTTTTTACAGTCTCAATATCCTGACACCAGTGGCAGAATTACCGCCACTGCAGGGGGTACAGCCTCTATCTGGTACCGAGTTGAGGGGAGCCAAGCAATTTCAGTGGGGATCCAACAGGAAGGGAGCGGGACTGAGTCAGCAAATTGATTGCATAAGCCATGGCAGCCATCTAATCAAACCCACTGACTTTGTGTATTCTCTAGGCCAGTGTTTCGCAACCCTAGTCCCCAAGTACCCCTAACAGTGCAGGTTTTCCAGGTGACCAGTGATATAATTATACCACCTGTGGATCTTTCAAAATGTGTCAGTCAGTAATGATTACACCTGTGCTCCAGGAAAGAGATATAAAAAACATGCACTGTTAGGGGTACTTGAGGACTAGGGTTGGGAAACACTGCTCTAGGCTGTAGTAGAACACTTCAGTTATGTCTGGTCTATTATTTAGTTCAGTAATACACAGACTTGGCTCTTTAGTAATTGTGTATTTAATTTGTCTTTAATTTTTGGCCCTTGAGGAAATAAAAAAAATATATTTTTTTCCTATGTACCAAGATAACTAATGTTTATTTTAATTAAAACTTTATTTGGTCAAAAAATAAAGAAAGAATAAAATGTAATATGATGACATGACTGAAAACTATTAAATGGCTTGCAAACAGAGGATATTAACATGTATGCAAATGTTTTCTACAACACAAGATACATTTATTGTCACCAGAAACCCACTCATAAAATATAAATTATGGGTAGAAAAATAATATTTTAAAAATTTTGCAAAAATATATCCAACAAATAAACTGAGCATATGTTAACACAAATTCGTAATAATCCAGACTGTGAACAATGAATTCAAAAAGAAAATGGCTGAACAATGGATTTCACTTCCAAACATAATACTTAAACTTGTAATTAGATGCGATGGACTGAGCGATTTCAAATAACCATTTTTTTTAAAAAAACACACCATAAATCTAATTAAAGTACAATCTACGTGTTTATGGTGTTGTATAAGGAAATCTGTTGTCCAAAAAGTTTTGAAAACTGGAAAGACAAAAAAGTAAATGATTGCCGTTGTTCAGTAAATCATACACACATAAGTGATCACTGAACATTAGCTTCTACAGTTACAGTAAGGAGTCCTGCTAAATGATTTAATGAGAAGCGTAGTGCTAGGGACAAAATGGGGAAACATAGGGCTATATTTTAAATGCAATTTAGTATACCGTAGGCATGAAAAAAGCCATTACCCAGAAAACTCCAAATCTTAAACTCCAAATTTTAAGCACTGCAGGTAATAGATCCCATACCTTAATAGATATGAACTCATTTTACATGACACAAAGAGGTTAATTTTTATGGCAGTTAATGGAAATTTATATTATACACGATATATGTGTACTTACACTAATGCCTTTTTATTTTATTTTTTATTTTTTTTATGGCTGAATTTTAAAACGTGAAAAATCCTCAAAATAAAGAATCTACAAACAACAGTAAACTGAAAACGTATAAACGCATATTATAATACTGCATATAAAACTTTTTATAGCTAGTAAGATAAAATCACACTCACTCACACATGCATGTCTAGCCTAGTGCATCAATAAATCAGAAATGCTACGGTCTAATGTCAGTCACTTCCTACTGGTGTGCTTATTGCTTATTTAATAGTTTGGCATGCTACAACAAAAGTCAAACCGGACACCAATATATGGATAATCTTGTGCATATTATAATAGAAGGGACACAGTTTGATAAAGACTAGTTTTCCTTCAATTTACAGACAATCAATGAGTTTCCTATACTGTAGACTCTCTAATACATATACAAGCGGGTATCCAAGCTAAATATCAGTGCTCATAAAAATCTTGACAAATGGCTGTAACATTGTATGCACTATTGCAATCACAAATTAATTCAAAAGTGCCACCCTTGACAAATGGCATGTCTACAAGAAATGTAAATTAAATGAAGGATACACTCAAAACTTATCAATGAATTACAAGATATAAATCCAAATCCAAATATCTCCAATCCTCACAATATATTTTAGTGGTATCAATTTAAAAGTTCTAAAACATCAGGTATGTAGAGCAAATATGATATTCTAGACAGAGCTGCCTTTGTGAAGTGAACATATTTTCTCACATTTGTGTTTATTCACATGCTGTGGTCATCATGACCCCTGCAGAAGGTATTTTTTATACTTTAGAGTTGTGGACACAATTTTTTTTTATGAAACATTGTTTATATCACACCAACCTGAATATTGTTTTTCAAAGATACTTTGCTATTTTTATATATTGTTAATGTCCACTTTATATAAAAATCAACCTTGACAGAAAACTACATAAAGTAAAACTTGTTTCAAGGTTACAAACATTGACAACATTGTCAAGGGACATAGGAGTCTATCCATCAATAAGATGCAGTACAGCTAAATATGCATCGCTGCATATCACAGTGGTGCATATTTATGTACCGCTAAGATGCACCATGCCAGGGCTACTATTGGAGACCCCTTTCCTGCAATCTTTTTTACCTGCTTACCGGCAGCTTAGCGCTGCCGGTGACAGGAGAAAGTGCTGTGCGCAGGCGCACAGCACTTTCACTGTACCGGATTCTGCAGAGCCAGAATCCTGAGATGGCATTACCTATCTGTGCAATGCGAAGCTTATCAAAGCTTCATGCATTGCAGAACTTTGCAGACTGTAATGCTGCAAGGTGTTAGCCTAAACGGAGATTTCTATGAAATTTCCTCCGTTAGGCAGCTAATACATAGCGATATTACCTTGATGCATAGACCCCATAAAAGTCAGGCAGTAAATATGAAATAAAAAAAATTGGTCTGATTTGTATTTATTACTGGCATATTAAAACATAATTGTTTTATTTTATTTTTTAAAAAAAGTTGCATGGATTTCCCTACAGATACTTGAGGAACACTAGCTGCTCTGCAGAGTTGTACATGCACAGTTCAATATGAGATAACATGTATATCCCATAGCTTCCAAATTTAATACAAAAGTTCTGATATACAGCATGCTGTATCAGCTTCAAAGTTAATGAAATTATTCCAACCAGAGGATCACAGCCATAGAGAGCTAGGAATATATTATAGTTGCCTACTCCCAAATTTCTGGGAGTCCTACTGGGAGAGCAAGGCCACCTCCCGGATTCTGGCCCTTCAGTAGTTAAGTGGCAGTGGGCGGGGCTTCGGACAAAATTCACGCATCATTGTGGCCCTGTCCCTTGTCATAATAGGCCAGAAATTATTATGTCCGTTTAAGGGGCGGGGCTAAGTGACGCAATTCATCAAGCCCTGCCCCCACGCTCCCACCTCCTACTGGATATCTCGGATTATATCTTGCCAAAGTTGGAAAGAATGGAATATATATTATTACATTAATGGTATCATTGACATATGTTTGACATAAGGTTTCCTTGCACACTTTACTTACTTAGATCTTTTTTATTTTGACTTATATTTAAACATTGTTTCGAGATAGGCCAAGTCTAGACTTTTTGATTAGGGTGGGTAGTTTGCCAATTATATCAAACTCGTAAGCAAAAATACATCTGCTTTAAAAAAAAAACAGTTCATGTAGTACCAATGAGACTATGTCATTTTCTCCTTTATTTCCCCCTCAGTCTCTCTCTCTCTCTCTCAGTTCTCGGTTTCATCATTTAGTAACACTCCCCCTTGGGGAATTATGGAACACTGCCTTTCCAGGGGGGCCCCTGCTACTGAGCCATAACAAAGTAGGGTGGGGCTCCTCTCTATAGAAGTGTCTGATTACATTTGGGTTGCCAAAATTCTAGTATTTGGAGTGACTGGTAGTTGATTGGTCGTGCTTTTAGTTGTCACTACTTTCATTAATTTTTAATAAAATATGTGACCTTTCATTCATCAAACAAGTGTCTTTATTTATTAGGCAAGATAACTCTTGGTAAAAGCACTCAGGTAAACGTTAAGGTGTAATTCAACCGTGCAATAGGTGTGGTAATTTTGCCAGGTAATTTAGTACTTTTGGACAAGTTATTCTAATATTATACATGTGTGAGCCCAAAATTATTTAATTATATAAGTTGAATTTTGCTGAAAATGTGCAATAAATAAATATGACAATAATTTGGGTCTACTATGACATATTGGGGTCAATGCTGAGTTAGGTATGTGCACGTTTGCCCAGTGTAAAATCCGCAAATTTGCACTGAGTTTGCCAAGAACAAAAAGCTGCAGCAAATGCAAACTTGCAAGCATCTACACTTGCGCCTGCTTGCGGTTTGAGAGGCGAAGAAGGAAGGGGTCAGGATGTGGGACATTCCTGGTTATAAATATGACTTCACTGTCCCTAACAGCTAATTTGTGGCAGATCTCTTCACTAAGCTAATCAGGAGTCATCTATGAGTGTTTTTTCATTTTGTCAAGACCTAGATTGCAGTGTCAGCCTTTCGAATTTGTTGAGGATCTAAAGCAGGTGAAAGAGGGTTGTGTGTGGATATTTTTATTTACACTTTTTCCTGACACACTACAGGTCCCAGTGTGCCCTGGATGACAGGAAATTGTGCACTTGTGGCTCCTTAAGTGCCAGTTTGCCCTGGCAGCGAGAGGTCTGCTGTAGCTTATAGTAGTAATTACTTAAAAGCAGCCAGGATAAGCTAGGATCTGTAGTAATCCACAGACAAAATTACTATTTAACTCTTTTATTTACATTATTAACCAACACCCACAATGTAGGGGTGTGGAGTAGACCTGTGCTATCAGCACACAGCTGTTTTTTCTTAGGGAGAATGGCACACATTATTTTTCAGGGCTAATTTACCAAAGAAATCTATACCTGTGCTGACTGACCTATGGCAGTGGGACCTCATGCTGTGGGGTTTCCCTGCTATAGCACCCATATTGTATGCTAGACTACCCATTCCCACCCCATTCACACATTCCTTTTTACTGTTTTTAATTTTCACAACCTACAACCTATACCTTCAGCCACATTCCCTCCCATTTTCTCCACTCCCTCTTCTACACTGCATGCCCACCTCTAACTCACCTCTTCAACCTGTCTCTCTCCACTGGCACAATTCCATTCTCCTTTAAACATATCATCATCTCACCAACTCTAAAGAAAGAAACCATCTCTCGATCCATCCTTTCTCTACAACTATCTCCCTATTTCTCTCATTCCCATTTGCCTCCAAACTACTTGAGTGATTAGTGTACAAACGCCTGTCTCTCGTTCTCTCCTCTCACTCCATTCTTGGCTCTCTGCAATCAGGAAACTATCCCCAACATTCCACTGAAACTGCTCTCACAAAATTCTGCAAAGTCTAAGAGCCATTTCACCATACACATTCTCCTCAACCTCTCTGCTGCTTTTGACACTGTTGATCATCCTCTTCTCCTACACACCCTTCACTCCATTGGCCTTCATGCCACAATTCTTTCCTGGTTCACTTCCTACCTATCGAACCGCTCCTTTAGCGTTTCTACCTCTGGAATACCCTCCCCTCCCACTATCTGTTGAGGCCCCACAGGGCTCTGTTCTTGGCCCTTTACTTTTTTTATTGTACACCTCTTCTCTCGGGGCAGTAATTTGCTCATTTGGCCTCTAGTACCACCTTTACGCTGATGGCACCCAAATTTATATCTCTTACCCTGACCTCTCCCTTTCTGTACTATCTTGGGTGTATCCCAACGCTACCTAAAGCTCAACATATCCAAAGCAGAGTTTATTATCTTTCCTCCTGCCAGAATAACCACCTCTCCTCAAATCTCCCTCACTGTTAATAACACCACAATTTCCTCAGTCTCCTAAGCCCGCTGCCTTGGTGTCACACTTGACTCCGCCCTCTGCTTTATTCCTCACATCCAAACTCTTTTCCAGTCCTGTCGATTCCACCTTAGAAACATTTCCAGAATACTCTCTGTTCTTACTCAACATGCTACCAAAACTCTTATCCATTCTCTCATCATCTCCCATCTTGACTACTGCAACCTCCTGCCATCTGGCGTTCCCGACACCCATATAACCACACTTCTATTAATTCTAAATGCTGCTGCAAGATTGATCTGCTTTTCTCACTGCTTCACATCTGCTGCACCATTTTGCAAATCCCTATACTTGCTCCCTGTGTCCTCCAGAATACAATTCAAATTACTCCCCCTTACCTACAAAGCTCTCAACAACACCCCTTCATACATCTCAAATCTCATATCAAAATACTCTCCCTCCCACCCTCTTCAATCTACCTCTGACCTGCGCCTTGTCTCGTCTCTGGTAACCACCTCTCACACTTACGTGCTGCTCCCCACTTAGGGAATTTCTTACCATGCTCAGTCAGGTTTTTTAATGGGAAGAGAAACTTGTATAATTTATTGCATCTATATATGTTCAACTGCACCTACATGTAAATAGGAGAATATTCAAAACAGCAATTTCACTATCCATCTGGTCTGACTCTTTATTCAGTACTGATTTCTTGCAGTTTTGGACTAACACCTTAAGTTGATTCTGCTCATTTCACCCTTTTTTTACTTTTTTTTTATATTACTCAGGAAAATAAGGGAACATTGAGGATGCCTACATTTCAATCGTTAAAAATGTCAATTTTTCCTTTAAAATACATTGATTTACATGTGCATAAGTTTTATTAAATGTATCTTGAATGAGCAAATAACATCCCAATGAACAAAGTGGATGAGTAGGTATTTACAGTGTGCCGCCTCCGAGGTTGTGTAACTATATGGCTTATTTGCACACCTAAAAGTCCTCCAGACTTGCAGTATAAAGATCACCGTCGCATACAGTATCCACCACTTGAAGATCTTATTAATATCCCGAGTTGTAAAACAACATCTTATTTTTGCGGAATTGTGAGTTATTTGTGACATCATGTTATTAGTAATGATGTGATTGTCCCACGTTTGGCCAGAAAGACTGAAATTGTTGTGTGACTTCAACACCATTGTAGCTGTAATATACAGATATGTTTCTATCATTATCATGGAAGCAATTTCATACTGTGTATCTGTGTCTGGTAAAATGGACTATGTGGTAGATCTTGTTACTATTAAACTACTTATTAAGAACCAGTATTATTATTAGCGTATTATGACATTACACATTGACAAACTGCCTTAGTAATATTGTTATCTAAATAAGCAATATATCCTCATCATCATCAACATTTATATAGTGCCAGCAAATTCTGTAGCGCTTTACCATTGGGGACAATCACAATAATACACAGTAGAGGGTAATACAGACAAAGGGGTAAGGAGGTACTGCTCACACGCTTACAATCCAAGGGATTAAATCAATACCTGCTTTGCCACTATTGTGAATTGGCTTTTTAGATTGAAAAATCAATACGCCTAATGTATGACACATATATGACAAATGAAAACAAATTAGAAGAACATAAATATATATATATATATATATATATATATATATATATATATATATATATATATATATATTTACTAACAAAATGGAGTTTCCCCAGTACATCATATATTGTATTGAAAATGTTTTAATGTTAAATGTTTTAAAATGAATTACAAGACATCTTAATCTCAATTTGCTAATATTAAATACATATTTCACGTGATATCAATCTTCCTGGTTTTAAAAGGTGAAAAAATGAAGTGAACGTTTATTTTATCAATTCCATTATTAGGCAATGAAACCTCAGACAAAGTCCTTGTAAACTGTAAGTATAAAGGGGAAAAGTACATTGATGGATTCTCAGTTGGATCATTCCAAAATAATACTGTAATAAATTACACCAAAAGAGACGGCTTTTAATTATCTCCTTGACAACAAAGTTTTTTCTTTATTGTAAAATATGGTTCCAGGGATAGTAGTGCTTGGGCTCCATATGCAGTGTGAACTGACACATTCAAGCCGGACAATAAAACAAGAAAGGCCCAGCTGATACACAAAAGAGAGCGTCTAGACAGGGCTCTGTCAGTGTGGCTAAATTTGGTGCTGGCAGTCCCAAAGGGATCATAATATAATTGTCCTGGTGTCTGTTTTCATTCTCCTTGTCAAATGGTATTTTACATAGGCAACTCTTTATTTAAATATACTAAGCCCAGCCCAATGTTTTGCTGTTGCTGTCTTTAAGGTTCCTGTAAATAATTCAGTATATCAAAAGCCTTCTAATGCAAAGTAAAACAATAAAATATGGAAATATGATAATAACATAAGAGCAAAATATATACAAAACAGATCAGTAAACGCTCAAAACCAATACATAAACTACACAAATAGCATGTATACTAACTATAAAACAAATAGAATAGTAAAACACATTTAAGTCTTTAAATATATAATAGATACATTTTAGTTTGTCCTCCTGAAAGAGGAGCAAAATTGTGGAAAATGTTACAGGTCATTTTGCAGGGGTGCAAATTTCTGACAATAGAATCTTTGCGCTTTGTTTTTGCTTCAACATTTAGCGGAATACCATTCAGCAGGGATTTATAGTCTATGAACAGAACTGAGACAATGAGGGTCATTCCAGTGTGTGGTATTAAGTAAAGTATAATTCTGCCGCCGAAACATTAAAAATGTCGCAGGCAAATGCAAGTATTTTGTGTGATATTTTATTTACAGTTGGAAACCACAATGCATGCAAAGTGGCCCATGTGAAAGACTGTTGTTATATTAGTACTCCTATATTTATACAGAGCCAGCATATTCTGCACCGCTGTACAATAATAGTTTACATGGAGTGATGTATGTGCATAAAGACCGATAGACAGAGACATCCCTGCTCACAAGAGCTTACAATTTACAGGATTACTTGGCATAGATCAGAGTCTTTAGGCAGCAATGTGGTTTTGCTAACTATCTTTTTAGAGTAAAGTAATGTGATGTACTTGTAAAAAAAAACAAAAGTATTATAGGAGTGATACCTTTATTGGCTAACAAAAAAATATATATTATATTTGCTAGCTTTCAGAGCACAGAGGCCCCTTCATCAGGCAAGTTTACAAATGAATGAAAAGACACAACATTTAAAAGCTGTTACATCAAGAAATTTGTACAGGTGGGGGGATACATCATTAAGATAAGCTTTTGGTTAGCCAATAAAGCTATCACTCCTATAATACTTTTAGGTTTTTTTACACAAAAGAATTTAACATCACATAGATTTTTCTGGATAACACGGTACTGCAATAATAATAATAATAATAATAATAATAAAAAAAAATTTGCTACACATTTACAGTAAAGTAAGTAATCTATAGAATACCAAACATTGTGACTATGGCCCATTCTTCAGAACTTGCCAGCAGGCCTAATCTTTATATTTAAACCCATAAATGTTTTCCTGGCTCTGTACAAGGATGTTGAATATGTTGTATCTAAATAAATATGCTAATAGCAATTTGAATGTGGTAATATTCAGAGAAAGTGTTTGTGTTTCTGGCTGGTCCCACATCAAAGCTGTTGATTATAGCCATGTAGGAATAAAACTCTAGCAACATATATCTTCAGAGGGATATTTTGTAGATATTTTGTTGCTCCTGCAGGAATTAAAAGTATTTCATGTTGAGTCAATATATAAAATGATATTTCAATCTGGCGCCTGAGCTTTTAACATCTTTCCCTTTTCAGGCAAATCTCAAGAACTATTACACATTGTACAAAATCAAAGTAAGCAAACTTGGAATGTGCTTAAATTTATGCAACCCAATGGAAGCGGACGCAGCTTCTATGAATCCATAGGGATAAAATATGAAATTGTAGAGTTAAAAAGAAGAAAGTTCTACAAATAAGCACTTAAATGCTCTTACAACCAAAGCATATAAGTGATCAAACATTACGAATACGGTTTAGTATCCAGATCATCAACACACTTAGGAGCATGGGATTATCACTTTTATACAATGCAAACAGTCGTTTCAAAATTTTGTTTTCTAAAATGGCTGCTCTAAATTGATTGTAATAAGAGTAAACCAGATTTATCCTAAAAATCCATTTTCTAAAGATCTAAATCTCAGAGAACAGCTGCCAGCAGCCGTATTTATATCAGCATTAAAAATGAAAGATACATGTTTCGCCGTCTTTGTCATTAATCAATATTTCCTCAAATCGGAAACCTTATAGATGTTTTCAGCGTACTGAATGTCTCCCTATGAGGGCTTTTAGGTATTAACTGGATTAAAATGAATATATTTGCAAAAGGTTTTTTTTTTTCCATCCAACTAATGTGCATTTGAATTGATACAAAGTTGTTTTGTGTGATAAATGACAATAAGATGGCCTTATGTCTGGAAAGAGTGTGTGTGTGTGTGTGTGTGTGTGTGTGTGTGTGGTGTAAGGGAGAGGAGGAGATACTGTTGTGTGTGTGGTGTGTGGGGAAGACTGGGCTATTATATTTGTTTTTCGCCGTTGACATGCACTTTTTGTTGTTTTGTGCTCTGGTAAATAGTCTGGGATTCACTGAAGTACAAGGAGAAAAAGTGTTAGTTTTGAGAATTTCGTCTCCTGCCCTGTCTTCATATACAGTTCATGGGGGTTTGTCTGCAGCTGCCCCTCTTACAATTTGAATAGAGAAGGGGGGAGCTTTTTTAAGGGGGAGGGAGGGAAACTCTGAATACCTTTCCCAATAAGAGATGAAGCATATTGAAAACTATATTAAATTACCCTGATTAACAATTTAGCCACGAACAGGGGATCTTTGGGAAATCTGTATAGGCAAGACTGGGAGCTATTCATACGAGCAGCAAAGAGGTCAAAAGGTTTCTGAAGTTCACAGGCTCAGAGCCTTTGTTATGCTAACAGACAATCTCAAATCAGCTGCCAAGTGGAGTGTAAAATATAAATGATTCCTGAGAACTACCAATAAGTTGTCACTTTTCCTCGCCAAATACCAGGACAGTCTGATCATTTATTGCACACTCTGCATTTATCATTGGTAGTCTGCTGATTAAATATCCAGCTTCAAAACTCATCTCAAGGAAAATGCCTAACAGCAAAGTTCCCTCAAAGTCTATTTTTTATATATATATTTTTTTAAAGGAAAGAGGTTTTTTTTGGGGGGGGGGTGCTCCTGTTCTGAAAAGAACATTATGCCCCTCCTGTGAGGAAGAGAGGTCATAAAGTGTCAGTCACAATCTAGACAGCACCCCATCTAGGTCTAGACTGCATTCTGTTCCCATGCCCGTGATTTACATCATTTGCATACTGGAAAAGGCCGTTCAGAAGTTTTAATGGCGATTATGAGTAAACTTGCAAGATGCTTTTATAGTAAAAGGAATTACTATGAAGAATAGGTATGATGCACCAATGCAGCGTTAGATGAGCGATTAGGTATTGGATATAAGTGGATTCGTATGAATGAAATTAACTTTTAGGAAGCGTAGACTGTATTGAGATATATAAGCAGAAAGGAAAGAGTTAACGATACTTTTAGAAATAAATTGCTCTAGTAGAAAGTGCTGTTTTCATTCTGGGCTAGTAAAAGAAAAGATGAAAGGAAGAGGCATACTAATTAATCCAACACTGACATCAGAGAGAAATAACAATAATGTCCATGCAATGTCATTGAATCCAGGAAAGAATGTACCATTATTCTAAAAAAATAAAAATAAATGGAAAAAACACACACACACACACACACCACACATATAAACAATTCATTTTCTTAGTTTCTAAAACCCCAAACACATATACATATATTGGTATTAATACACATTGTGTTAATATGCATTAGGAAACCAAAGGTCTATATTGGTTTTGTGCATTTAATAGGTAGTGGTGTTTAAGACACATTCCACGTTATAATACTGACCAAGAACAAATAATAAAATTACTCCATTATGAAACCAATTAGCCCATTGTATCAATTGTTTACTTGCTTTGTCCTGTTTACCTTTAATGAATACAATAATTCAACTTAAGTGTGAAGAATTTAAATGGAATAAAGCCAATTTATGAATCTACCTAGGCGACACAAAGCAATAAGGAAGGATAATAAGAACAAGCGTGGAGGGTTCATAAGATATTTCTTAAGTGTATACTGTGCATTTCTTAATTAAATAATGTTAAAACCAGTGCATGGAAAATTAAATGTTTTAGAGTTTTGTATTATTTTAATAATTTTAAGATTTAATTAATTTCATTGTTTATAGTATAAAATAACGCAAACACACAAATGTATCCCTCTTATGCATTTGAGCCGCCAAGTTTTATAGTTTTCATTAAAGTAACAGAGAAAATACATAAATGTAATTCTTATCTATCGCAATATAGCATTACATACATTTAAATCACGGTCTTAATTTCTTTCTACACACTTTGTTTATTAATTGTAACTACATAATACTGCCACCATTTTTAATAGGCTATTTTGTTGCAGGTTATTTGTTATATAGATCACAATTTATACACTGTGATTTTTTTTTCTTTGTCATCACTGTTTGAAAATGTATATTATGATAACAGAACACATATATTAAAACAAAAAATCCTATTTGTTCAGTTCAGGAGTTCAGCAAAACAATCTCCTTATATTGTGACAAAAAATTATGTATTCGATAATACAATTTCTATTCCATAATGTCTGTGAAAATTAAATGCATTTGGTCAATAGCAATATAAAGTACAATCTATGAAACTACTATTTACAGAGTTATATTCCTACTGCACTAATATACTAATTTGAACTGAACTTGTATACACATTTTGTTTATCTCCTTATTTATGGTTTAGGTGAGAAAAGAAGGTTTATAATACAAATAGGTTTACAACTTTAGCCAAAATTTGACACCCTTTGTATTCTATTATTCAAATATTTAAAATGTGCTATTTATCAGGAAAAAATAATTTGATATACTATTCAGAATTAAAACCTGGTATATTTTGGATTTTAGGATTTTGATATTTAGGATTTTATGACCGTTAGACAGCTATGGGAAAAAAAATGCATTATATTTTGCAATGTGCGCCTTATGCTTTGTCTTAAAAGCTGATTTAACTGACTTAATAACATCATATTTTAACACAAGAATATATGGACATAGCTATAACTCAAGGATATGACATCTTAGTTCCCTCATGTCAGAATTCTACATACATAGTAGAGAGTACTAAAAAACTTGTTTATATATCTTATTTCAAAACGTACATATACTAAGCTGTAAAAAGTACATACTTTGTTATCATGGTGAAGATTTAAATTTATGATCTTAAGAAAAAAATAAATCGTGTGGTTAACGTGTGGGTTGACACTGACACCCTAAAACAAAAGCCAAGGCTCAGTAGCACCATTAGGAAATATAATAAAATCCTTTATCTGACAGCCATCAGGGAGAAGCCGTGAATACAAGTTAACAAGCAGGAACTGATAAAACAACATTTATAGGAGGTCAGAAGTCAAATGCCAGTCAGAGGCTTTTAACCTCCTGGGTCATAAACAGGAACGCATAGTAAAAAAAAAAGAACGCAAGTTATTCATTGGCTTTTAAAATGTGCTTATTTACTGTTTTTATTAAATACTAAACGGAATCTTCCAGAGATTACAAGTAATGCATGCCATGATCATTTACATAAAATACTAAATACGTGTATGCGTGTATATGGCTAGCTTTAAATAAAGACTCTTGCAAAATAATATATGTCTTTAGCAAGAATAACCCTGTATTAAAAATCAAGCATTTGTATTTTTCAAGCAACAATGGGAACTATGTAGAGATTCAGTATTTACAGTCAACAGACATGACTGAACAATAAAGCTGCCTGCAGATTCTGATCCCTTTTATAATGTTAATAGAATTTTTGTGCGAAGAGTTTTAAAAAGGATGTGATATATGCTTTAGCTACATAGAAAGATGTGTTTTTCTTATTTAATCTATCTAATCCACCATTTATTTTTCCACTTTTATCAGTACATAAATCCTCCGAAGAAAATTTTAATAGCTCACTACTTTTCTGCAGCTTGCCCATGATTGTCTTAATGGGAATTAAACGTAAGATTCTGAGGCTCAGACAAATACTGATGTAATGAAGTAAAATTGTATTCTATATGTAGGCAACTGCTGTAACTCACAATGAGAGAACTGAGAGGAGAGAGATAAAATGTCATGCATTATTCTAAGGCCTTTCAAGCATGACTGTTCCTTTAAACATAGTTTTAAAAAAAATGCACTAGGCAAATATAAATATGATTTTAAATATTTATCACAAGTATTTTAATGACATTTGGAGTGCACTCACCTTTATTGTCAATCTGTATTCTGAAGTCCATTTGTTTCACAAAAGCCCCCCAAGCAGAAGTACAAGGACTAACTGTCTTCATTCAGTTAATGTTTAGTTAAAAAAAAACACCAAGCAGCCTTAATCAGCATGCTGATTGCATCGTGAACTAACAAATAATTTACTACTCCAAGCACTGCATTCCATTAAAACCTCATTAAATTTTCTCTTCTCCAATGGGAGGGTTCTGGTTGCACATGCAGTCTTTTAGCAGAAATTATCTCTTCACTTTCACAAAAATATGTATTTTCTCTCCAAATAACTAGAAATTTACACATCCACAAATAATCATATGCTCAGCAATTTATTTGTCTTTAATAACAAGCTCAAAACATTTAAAAGGTGATTGGAAAGGATAAGATTGTGACTACAGTTTAATGCATTGGAATCAAAAACATATGATTGTTATTATATATTTTTTTACATAATTTCAAAAACTGTTACATCTTTTTCATAGTTCCAACATTTTCTGTAGCGCTGTACAGTAGGGGCATTAACACAGTAATCATACATAAGTATGGACTGATACTAATTCTCTGGCGGTCCTAACACAGAAGAGTTTAAGGGAAACACATTTCCAGGACAAATAGTATATTATCACAGAATCATACGCTAGAACCTCTATAAATGGCAGAAAAATAGGCACTAGAACCTCTCATACAGGTAGTTCATAAATGTCTAAAACAGAGTTCAACATTTATTGCGAGGTCAATATGTCCCATAAATCCTAGATATTCATATATAGATGGGGGAGTTTTATTTCAAAAGGATTCTCAAGTTGATAAGACAATTTTATGCTAAACGACAAATAAATTCATATGGTGAATTATTTCAGCCTATTAAGGATCGAAACGCGTTGGGGATGGATGTGGTGCTGTATGTAAACCTACTTTGGTTATTGTTCCTGATGCGGACCCGAGGGTAGAAATCACAGACCTTAGAATAACCTATCTACATGCAGTTACCTTGGACAAATCTGTTAGGAAAACGTGTAGCCCCCTTAGGGGCTTGCAATATGTCTTATATGTTTTAACTTTTTATAATGTGCATGTGATACATTTTTAATAAACTGTATATTTGCAAGTCTTGTGGTAATACACCTAGATTCAGGGTTTTCCTCTTTATCTTCACCCTTGGAGCCAAGCTGGTTCAAAGCGATGGGAGTTACACATTATTAATGTAAACATACATATAGAAGGGGGGTTTAAGGAGACATTGTTTATGTTTATAAACCATTGCACCCTTAGTGTGTGCACATTTGTGAAGAAGGGATACTGGTTGGAACACGTGGTATTGGGTATCCCAGCCGTTCTATGATGTACTTTGCCATATGAATTTAGTGGTCTTTTTGCATTGAATTGTCGTATCAACTGGAGAATCCTTTTGATATAAAAACCTATCTACAGATGAATATCTAGGATTTATGGGACGTATTGACCTCGGAATAAATGGTGGACTCTGTTTTGGACATTTATGAACTACCTGCATGAGAGGTTCTAGTGTTTATTTTTCTGCCAATTATGTACTGAACTGTGATATTTTGAGTGAGTTGACCCTCTTCTGGTGTGATAAGGCTACTATTTCTGATGTTTTGAGTGCTCTAGACAGTAATCTTTTCTTTAAAATTATCACAGAATATTACTTATCTGCATTCAACCATAACTGTTAGTCATCAGACCGCAGAAGACACTGGGGACTGACAACAAGGTAACGGTATAAGGGAACGCTTCATTGCGCTACAGCAGACATTGGGGAACCTACTGGATCATCATAGAATTCTTAGTCTTGAATGTATTTCCATGTCCTACACACACTGGAGATAACCATTTTAATGGCTGAACCAATATTATTTCATATGGAATAGCTCATTGATGTCATTAGTTTCTTGTAAATTGATTTTTACATTGAAGTACTAATATTTACTTTTTTATATAGTGTACACCATTGTACAAAGTGCTAAATACAGAGTTCTGCACAGTTTCTCTGACCCTATGAGCTTGCAATTTATTTCTTTGCACCTGAGACACAGTGAGACAAGCTAGCTTGTCTAAGATAAAAGGAGCTGGAAATGTTATTTGAACCAAGGTCTATAACAGGCCTTTCTGTGTTATCTGTACCCTAGTACTCTACTAACCATAAGTTGTACGTAGTGTATTTGTGGTAAAATATGTTTATGTTTACCAAGTAGCAATAAAGTCTCACCATATATTGTCATGGCAATTAGACGGTTTACAAACCAAGCATGGAGGATAAGTACATACTGCATGTAATAAGTATGTTGTAACAATTTGATACAGAAATGCTTGACAGTTTATTTGTTTCAAGGATGCATGTTAAGCATATTAAACATTACAATTGCCCAGCTATTTTATTAATGATCTTTGGTTATAAGTGCCCACCTTATATTCTTGAACATTATTGTAAGACTGTATTAGAATAATGCCATTATCTATTTTAATAGTAAACATGGAACAAAATAGCAAGGTAGATCATATTTTTAAATGAATTATTTTATGTCATTATAATCAACATGGAAAACATGGTAAAAAGCTACATTAATTAATATGCATCTTTGCATAATTGGGTTGATAGGAAATTTGGGTCATTTTGCATGAGTGAGTCTAATAAAGGGATGAACTTCCTGCCACGCAGCACAGAGTCCTCTGGATTCCCTGTGCTAATCCAGAGTTTAGTGATTGTGTCAGGTGCAGTTCTGTATGCTTCAGCAGCTGCTTCATCCTCATCAATGCAAATAAGGCAAGTCCTACAATCAGACCCTCATGAGTCTAAAGACTGATTGCAAAGGGCAGGCTGAGAGCACCACACAGGATTTTACTTTCTAATCATTCCAGACCTGCAAAACATCTACAGCCTCCCACCGGTTCCAAATCAACTGTTCATTTTTTCATTCTATGTGCAATAAGTGTGTACATGTATTACAAATTAATGTACCTATTATTTTCCTAAGCATATATATATAATACAGTGTAGTAGAATGTGCAGCATAACTCAATGTCCTTACTCCAGCTTTCATATAAACGTCTTACCTTTTTTTGGTACTCATCATGATGCAATACAGAAATGTAACATTTTTTTTAAATATTATTTTTCTTTAATTTCAAGCCGACACCTATCACCTCCACTCATAAAACTGCATTGGAGATTTTAATACATCAAATAAAATTGTAGCTACCTGAATGCCATTCCGCCATTCTAGACGTAGGCAGACATAAGTCATCCTCAATCCCCAGACAATGTCACTCATGTATAGAACAGAAATTAATTTTAGGTTGCCCTCTAACCCCTATTCAGACATCATCATATTCCCAAAGATCTCGCCTCCCTCCCCCACAGAGCAAAAATTTGTACAGTGGTTGAAGTGGGCTGGTATATGGTGGTACGCCATATCGACATTCCTCCTACTGTCTTCATTGTAATACTATCAAATTCCATTTACTTACATTCCAATTACATTTTCCATAGCACCACTTCTACATTTCCATAGCACCACTTCTACATTTCCATACCACCACTTCTACGTTTCCACTTCAACCACTAAATTTGTCCCCTCATTAATTTTTTATGGGGCCCCAGCCCCTCCACTGCACTCCACCCCCTCCATAATAAAGAGAAGTTTATCCAGCAAGTCATAAGGAGGAGGATAATAATAAAAGTAATTTAGCTCTATATTCTTTGAGTCAAGTTATGGATATAACAGAAATTCAATCCCTGCTGACCTCTGTCCCTCACACTTTCCCTAGCATGCTTCAGTATATGTGGAACTGGAAGCCCTGATGCACCAGAAATGCTGGGGCAAATAGTTTCACAACAACTGGAAGCCAAGAGGTTGCATAACAATTGTCTGCTTAATCTGACTATATTATATTTCTCCCCATCGAGTGTTATTAAACCTGCTCTACTTACCTCTACTCACAGACAATACTCTCTGTTGATCCTACAGTGCTTGGGGTGATTGCAGTAAAATACTGAGTGAGCTCATTGTGAGTCACTCAGCCTCACTCACATGAGGCTCATTACCAAAAGACTGTCAGAGGAGCACATGTTTAGTCCTGATTAGAGCTCAAAACATTATAACAGAGGCGTCGGCATGGTGCAGTGCATAACTGTGTCTGATATAGGCAGTATGAGGTCCACTATAAAGTATAACCACCAGCAGCCTCTTGACTGTAACTGCAATCAGGACAAAGTCTTAACAGCACAGAACAGTTCCTCACAATTGGGAATGTCCAAGTAGATTTGGACAATTGCAGACTGTACTGATCTTTTATACCTTGCAGATTTGATAACCTGATTCTGTTGGCATCCTAAGCTCAGTTGGTGCTTGTCTGTATTCTGGAATATTGAATCATTGTTTTCACCAAAAGATATGTACTATTCACCTTGTGAATTGCAAAGCAACAAGGGAACACTCTAGGCCTATATACCCCCTGTACAGCTGTGACATTATATCAATAGTAACCATGTTTAATAATTATGCTTCCTTCGCCCCAATGAGCCCTGACATTAAATTAATTGCATTCACATTTATAAATAGGGCAAGTTCCCCTCAACCAGCCTTGACATAAAATTAATAGCATTTGCATTTAATGAATAGGCACATATCCCTCAAAACAGCTGACAACATACTAATCACATATTAATCTTATTTCCCAGAAAGAGCCCTGACATTAAATTAGTGGCCCCCACAGTTAACAGGAGATCCCATATTTCATTAATATTCTCTACGATATATTAGTATCCGCCCACATTACATTAATAGGCACACATTAAAAAATGAGCAACCACATAACATTAATAACCCCCTTAATCTACCCATTTGAACAACCACATAACTTTGATATCTTTAATAGCCATCACATTTAATAAAGATAACCTGTATACCTCTTTCAAGAAATAAGGAACTCTATTGTTTGTCTGATCTGTCATCTGTGCAATTACTGTGGCTACCATATGTAGGATCATTCCTGCAGTTCACTGATTCAGCTGGTTGCTAGGTTAATAGTTATAATTTTCCAATCTGGCAGCTGAGTTGGGCAATCACTTACCACACCAATGCAACTAATTAACCTGCAGTTTCTGATTGGTGCTGCTGCCTTTATAAATCTTTTTCCACCTTCATAACAATGCTGGTGATAGTTCCTGCTTGACTTAGTGTGCCATGTATACTGACTTGTTTTGTTATCAGTGTTTGACCCCGATTGTGTAAAGGATTGCGCTGTCTTCTCCACTTCTGGCTCTTGGCTTGTTAAACAGATCTGCATATATAGCTCTACCTGCCCTGACCCCTGGTTTATTTATAGGAACTGCCGTCTTCTCTACTCCTGACCATGCCCTGTCTTTTATTTGCATTAATACCTAATTGTTAGATTGTCAGTTTGCAACATTGCACCATCAGGGTGCTCACTTTCTGCTACCGTGTGCTGTCCACTTCACCAGGCAAGTGCCAGATCAATCCATGTTAACCTCCACCTATCTGCCTTTGAGTTCTGTCAATATATTCTGGCTGATCACTACCTGCTACTGCATGCTTTCCACTCCAATGGGCAAGTGCCAATGTGGTTCTCAGTTTACTTTATGAAACCATCAGAGTTGCTCACTACCTTCTACCATGGTCTGTCCACTCCACCAGGCAATTGGAAATCAACAACTATTACTAACCAAGCTTAAGTCCTGGAGGCAACTGAGTACTATGGAACATATCTACTCCCTCAGAAAGGGGGGTGCTAAAGGCAAACATCTCGAGTAGCATGTCTAGTAGTTGAGGATTACATACACCTTGCCCTTTAACAACTTCCTACCAGCCACCACATAACAATAAAACTCCACAACAGCAGCCCCACATAACATTAATACTGCCCCCATCAGTCACCACATTTTATTAAACCCCTTAAAACATTTATGGATACTTGAATGCTAATACATCACTTCAGACTACAGGGAAGGCAGGTACACTCCTCTTTATACCTCACGTGCACCAGCCGTGTTGCAGAGGAAATTAGTGGACAAGGAGTGATAAGAAGAAGGGGGGGCAGTAAAGAGCAGGAGAAGTGGGCTGATCTGTGGTGCAACTCATAGGTGGCTGGTCCCATATGAGACAGCCACCAGAAAAACAGCAATAGTGGGGCGAAAAATCTTTAGGCTAGAACCAGCCTTGATAATCCCGGACCGAGCCAGATCTCCTACAGCCCCGTCCTAGGTTTTGTGCTATTCTTTTAAGATAAAGAAATAGTGGTACCAGTGGTTAGGGCAATCCAGGAGGTGGGTGGGCCCTATTGGCAGGAGCCTAGGTCGCACAGAGGCTGATCCAGCCATTATTTAATGCCATGAGGTTGGCATCTGATTGTGAGATACTCATCTCTGATTATGAGATATGTCACTGAACACTCCCCCATCTTTCACACTTCTTCATAATAATATCCTTCTTCTTTAGCAATATTATTTTTAATTTATGACAGAAAATAAACAATTTAACACAAGGATATATACTATATATACAGAAGAGTTACAGATATCTTTGTTACAAATATTGTAAGATTCAAGCATGTGCAAAGATTCCACGACCCCTGCAAAGCCTGGGATAAGTTAAGCTGTACCAGTATTTTCTGACTACTGTACTAGACATGGTAATCAGAAAATGTGTTGTTGTGATGGTGCCTCCAATACACTATTATTATATATCATTAATTGAATGCAAATGCCTTATTTAATCAGGAAGGGCAAGGGACTCATGCCTGTCTGGATGTGATCCTCAATATATCTGCCAATATAGGAGCTGATATAGAGCGTGGGTGCAAAATTTACTTCTGGACAAACTATATTGCACTGCAAGAGGTATACTGGCCAGCTATATATTAATATTGTGTATTACAGTTGGTCAATGTCATTTCCCCTCATACCAACAAAGGGATGTGCATTTTGCATCCTCCCGCAACATATAATGGGTTGTCCAGGTATAACTTTTGCACAAAGTAATTGGATTTGCTTAACTCTAAGGCTAGGTACACAAAGGGGGGTATTCAATTGTTGCTCCGGACCGCAAAAAAAACGAGCGCGTTAAAACTATTACCATTTATACTGTAATTATTCGCTGAATTTCATCTCGCAGCTCCCTGAGCTGCGAGATGAAATTCAGCGAGTAAACTACCGTATTAACGGTTTTTACGCGCAAGTTTACCGTATAAACGGTAATAGTTTTAACGCGCTCGTTTTTTTGCGGTCCAGAGCAACAATTGAATACCCCCTAAAGAATAATTTTACAACCGACGTGTTATCTCAAACGATTTTACCTGCGACTGAAGTTCAAATCAGTCTGGCGATTCATCCATACACACTTACACGATTAATCTTCAGATTTGTGCTCTTTATCTGGTCCTTCATCTGGTCCTCTAGTCTTCAGAGAATGACAGCACAATATTCATTCATTCATTCTTGTCACATTGTCACACTGATTAAAACCGGCTTGTTATACCTATCCACATGTCCTAACGAATTTCATTAGCTTCTGTGACTCTGAAACAAAACATTCTGTCTCAGAACGAACAAATTAATTATTCCTTCTACAGCAATCTCAACATTTATTCACTGGGACATTCATTGGTAGCATTGGTTGAAAAGAGCCTGACTCTGTAAACTCTATAGAGATTGTGAGCATGAGTGCATACACACTACATGATCGTTAGGTGATTGATCAGAAAATATTAAACAGTACGACCAACCAAATGAGCCGACAATCAACACTTTAGAACGACTTTTGACCATTGTGTCACTATACACACTAACCTGTCTTCCGACCGAACAGTCGTATGTCGGCTGATTTGCCTGATTATTGGACGAAAGTGCTCCAGTGTGTACCCAGCATAAATCAGCCCCATAATGTTGTTTGATAATGGAGAGACTAGAGCAGTGATGGGCAAACTTTTTCAGGAGCGGGCCAAATAAAAAAGAAAAACTTTAGGCGGGCCAATATAATTTATTAAAAAACTCAAATATCGAAATATATAATACAAATTTTTTGAATGGGACGGGAGGGTGGTATATAACAGTGTTACCTCTATAAGAGCAGCGATCGTACAGACACAGCACTTATTTCAGCAGGTTGTTGCAGATCTGTCTTTCTGGTGAGCCACTAACTGACAACACAGCAGCCAATCGAAATCCGCCTTAGTATATGGCCCAGCCCATCTCTTCTCACATGACTTTCAGCCATTAGGGGGCGGGCAGGTGTTTGAGTGATTGACATACGAAGTGTCCTTTTAGGAAGGAGGATGAAGTGTAATGGAGGAAATAGCTTGGAAGGCATAAAAATGAAGGTTCTGACACACAGGGTCGGCTAGAACCTCTAAGTGGGCCGGATCTGGCCCGCGGGCCGTAGTTTGCCCATCACTGGAATAGAGTGTGCCAATTTCCACATATTGGTCCCGGATTCATGTTTGGACGGGCCTTATGCCAATGACAAAAACTGCATGCAATTCATGTCTGAACGCAAATGACACTTACGACTGCCTATGACTTGAGGCGCAAAACAGGGGAGGGAAGCAACAGATGTACTTAGCCAATTTATAGTAAGTGCTCTCAAAGGGTGTTCCGATGCAGATGTTGCAAACTTAAGTCTTGGGTTTCTTGTAAGTACGGTTGTTTCAGCCATACAATTTGCACCAGCTACAACGCAGGTGTAAGTGCCGACTGATAGTGATAACTGACACAGCATTGTTTTTGAATTCAACACTACATGTATGCGTGCCACTCGCTAGCACAGAACAAGTGTATGCAAGTAAGATAGATCATAAAAACTCTTGTATGCACAAAATGCATTAAGAACATATTGGTATGTTACATGTTATGTAAATGTTCCAAACAAATTATAATTTTTTTTAACATTTTTGTAAATCCAAATTTTGTATTAATGATTATACTGTTTAGAGTTGTTGTTTTTTACCCATACTTTTATTGAACTCAAAATACATAATACATACAATTTTTTTTCAATGAAAACATACACAGTTAATAACATCATTTACAAGAAAGAAAAAAAACAGTCATACAATAAGTGTTCTTATTCCAAAATTTTCAAACATACAACCATTAAAACATCTATAGAGTGCCCTTACAAATTATATCTTACCTAACATTTGCCATTGCTCTGACATGGCCCCCTAACCCCATAATAAATCACATACCAATAGGCATATTGTTATTTGATACCACTCTGTTGATTTAAAACATTTGTAAATCTGATATTGTTTAGTATCCAACGGAAGTGAATTTATATAACTTATATTCCGTATATAAAATAATTTCTTCACCTGTTTCTCTTTATTTATAGAGGCTTCTATCCAATCCATTTTAAACACATATGCCATCTTATCTTTGAATAACATTAGGGTAGGGGGTTGAGGATGTAGCCAGAAATGTAAAATAATTTCTGCATTTTTTTGCAAATGCAAAAAAAATACTAAGGAGTAGTTTCTTCCTTTCCTAAGTACATTTAAAAGTTTTATCCAAAATCCATAGCACTGCCCATTCCAGAGATAGCGAAACAAAGTTTACAAACTCTGACATAAATAACATATCCTTTGACTTGAATCCAAAATCGTTTTATCATCATTATCATCATCACTATTTATTTATATAGCGCCACTGATTCCGCACAGCACTGTACAGAGAACTCATTCACATCAGTCCCTGCCCCATTGGAGCTTACAGTCTAAATTCCCTAACATACACACACACACACACACACACACACACACACACACACACAGACAGAGAGACTAGGGTTAATTTTGATAGCAGCCAATTAACCTACTAGTATGTTTTTGGAGTTTTACATAAAAACAGTCCCATAAACAATGGAATAATGAAGCATCCAATTTATGACATTTTGGGCAATTTGGGACCTTACTGATCTGTATATTATGGGATCTCGTAGGTGATAAACATCCCCTGTAAAAAAGCTTAAAAAACATTTCACAATATGTACTCACCGCTAATGTGCAATTAAAATATAGAAATGTCTCTTGAATACTAAAAAGATGTATGTGTGGGAAATGTACCAAAACATACCCCTTTTTCTATTAGTATTATAGTGAGGTATACAAAAGATTTTTATAATAGTTTGATAAGAGATTTATTCATAGTTTTTTCTATATAGCAGTGCAGAGTCAAAGTATTATCCCAACCTATCAAACAAATCTAATACACCACTGAGACCACATAGTGTTGTATCTGAAAAATGCCCAAGAAAAAAAAGTTCATACTCTTGTATGAACTTAGAGTAGGTATGATAGATTAATCCATCTTTGGATCATCAATAGTATTAAAATCTTCTCCTACTATCAGTTTATGCGTAGTGCGTTAGATAAAAATTTGTGAAATTTTTAAATGAAACTCACAATTGGGAGTATTGGGCATGTAAATATAGTATTGAATACTAGTAAATATACTTACTAGTATTAATAATAACTATATACTTACTAATACTTAAATATACTATTGAATATAGTAAAATTTTCACCATTAATACTTATATCTACCAAAACATATCTCCCTTCAACATCCTGGATGACCTCACCCTTTACCTATTGTATCTGTTTTCCCAGAAGAATTATAACTCCACATTTCTCACTCGTAAATAGGGCAGATCTACATTTATGAATCCAGTTACTTTTGAGAAGAGAAATTTGGGAAGCTTTCCAGTGAGTCTCTTGTAGGAGAACCACATCTGGATGAAAGGTAATTACATTTTGTACGTATTCTACTTCTTTCAGCTGGAGAATTAAGCCCACCAAATTCCCTGAAATAATCCTTATATGGGAATCTGTCGATCCTGAAGCAACTATATATGAGGCCGATTAGGGGTTATTATCCTTACTCAATTATAATGATATCTATAATTCCCTTCTATCATGTAATAAAAGGGGCACCACGTCAAAGGCCAACCTCCAAAAATAGGGAAATCATTTTCATCTACCAATATATACTGATACTTCAATATAACATATCCTGTGTATAAATCATAGCTATTTGTGAGTTCCATTTTCTTCAACCATTTTTCTACCTGAGGTTACTACTGCTAAGCAGTGTCAAAACATACAAAAAAGAAAAAAAAAAACATAGTTAAATTTACATTGACACATGTGTGTGTATATATATATATATATATATATATATATATATATACACAAGTTAACCCGTGCATGATACTCATGCATTCTAGTCAAATCAAGCTACTTAAGGTGTTAAAAAGGTTCTTGTCATGCATTTGGGCCATAGCCCAGGCCTCCTCAGGGGAAGAGCGTTACTTCCCGACGTAAGCGCCCTTTTTTAACGTGGTTTTGTCCACATGTCACCACCTCATCATTCTTCTCCATCACCTCATCCTTCATTTTCATCGCCACATCTATCCAGATGTCTATTCAGACACAGGGATCTCTCCCAGCGGTCCTGAGTATCACACTCCTCTCACTCTGTCACCCCCGGCAACCACCAACCACTCCCCACTGTCACCCCCGGCAACCACCAACCACTCCCAACTGTCACTTCTCCTTCAAGAAATATATATATATTTTTTTAAAATCTTTATAAACACTTTTAACAATTAACAAATTAAATTAACAAATTAAAAACATCTTAGTATACCGAATTTCAGCCCTTTCTGAATTTTTTTTTCCACACACACTAAGAATTTAGTAAGTCAGTGTATAACTCCGCCTAGCAGGTGGCGCTGCAGCTTGGTTTTATTTCTTCCACACACACACACACAGACAGACTAACACACGCCACTAAGCATTTATATTATAGACACATATATATATATATATATATATATATATATATATATAAATATATGTATGCATATATATATTTATATATATATATATCTATATATATATAGATAGATATATATATGTATATATTTATTAGAGATGGGCGGGTCCGGTTCCCCGAGAACCGAACCCACCCGAACTTTGGCTATCCGAGTACCGAGCTGAGGAGCTCGGTACTCTCCTGCCCACTCCGAATCCAAATCGAGGCCAAACGTCATCGTGACCTCGTCAGATCTCGGGGCTCGGTTCTCGCAATATGTGAAGATTATAAATACACGCCTCCACAGCAATCCATCGCCATTTGACAGAGGGAGAGAGCAGGGTGTAGTCACAGGCTGATTAGAGCAGGGACAGAGAATACAATATTCTTCTTGCAATTGCTCTAACAAAAATCGCTATAGAAGAGAGGAGGATAGAGGTTTATAATTTTGTTTTAATATTTGGCACTCCCCAGTGCTTTTGGGGTGTCCCCCATAATTGTGCATAAATATTTCTGGCTGTCAAAAGTCATATCTGTCAGCAGCATCTTACCAAATATTTTTTAGCACTCCTCAGTGCTTTTGGGGTGTCCCCCCTAATTGTGCATAAATATTTCTGGCTGTCAAAAGTCATATCTGTCAGCAGTATCTACCAATTTTTTTTTAGCACTCCTCAGTGCTTTTGGGGTGTCCCCCATAATTGTGCATAAATATTTCTGGCTGTCAAAAGTCATATCTGTCAGCAGTATCTACCAAATATTTTTTAGCACTCCTCAGTGCTTTTGTGGTGTCCCCCCTAATTGTGCATAAATATTTCTGGCTGTCAAAAGTCATATCTGTCAGCAGCATCTTACCAAATAATTTTTAGCACTCCTCAGTGCTTTTGGGGTGTCCCCCCTAATTGTGCATAAATATTTCTGGCTGTCTAAAGTCATATCTGTCAGCAGTATCTACCAAATTTTTTTTTAGCACTCCTCAGTGCTTTTGGGGTGTCCCCCTAATTGTGCATAAATATTTCTGGCTGTCAAAAGTCCTATCTGTCAGCAGTATCTACCAAATAATTTTTACCACTACAAGTGCTTTGCGCTCAGAATGGATTCAAAGCAGTCCACATATGATCAGAATGAGCAACCAGGTTCTGTCACCAGTCCTGATGTTAGTGTTCCCAGTACGTCATTTGGCCAAGGCGATGTCAAACAACAGAGTGTTTCCAAATCAGTGCAAAAAACAAAAAACAAAACATTTTTTACTGTGTTGAAGCGAAAACTAAGTGTTACTGAGCAAAGGTTAAGTGCCGATAAAAAGAAAATTGCAAACATGCTATTCTAGACACGCAGTGGCAAAGAGAGAATGAGGCCTTCACCTTTGGCTATTAGTGGCAGATCCCAAAAAGTTACCCAGCCTACAATTGGTGCACAACTACTGTTACGCGTCAAAGCCGAGCTGCAAGATAACAGTAAGGCATTAGATGAGAATGTTTGCTCTGATTCACAAATGACAACAATCCCTGTGGAGAGTCCATCCAACAGTGGGATGTCTAATCGTGAGCATTCTGCTGATGTGTGCCTTAATAGCCCGAGTGTAGCCGGTGATACCCAAATTGAGGATGCCATTTTGGAATTAGAAGAGAATGGGGGAGATTTGTGTAGGTGACGAGGGCGCTAATGAGGATGTTGATGAGGATGAGGTTGTTTGTGTAAGTCCTGCACCAGTGGCAGCAGTTCTGGCACGTGACAAGAAAAAGACCATTGTCATGCCAGGCCATAAAACAAAAAAATCCACTTCTTATGTGTGGAATTATTTCTACCCAAATCCAGACAACAATTGTATAGCCATTTGTAGTGTATGTCAAGCCACAGTCAGTCGAGGGAGGGACCTTAACATTCTTGGAACCTCGTCTATGTTACGCCATTTAACGAGAGTTCATGGCAAAGTGTTGGGAAAAGCTGAAAGTTCTTCCCAAAAAAATACAAGCACTCCATCATCAGCTAAGACCCTACGCTCACAGAGATCCCGACGGCTACAAAATACACCCACCACACCATCCTCATCAATATCCTCAGTAGCGCTCGGAGTTAGCCCGGCATCCCACTTAAGGCTGGATGACTCCTGCACTATTATTGATTCCTCTGAAGAAAGCGTTAGTCCCACTGCTGCTGCTGTTGCTGCTGCTGGGGGTGAATCATCATCCCAGAGGCAGGTCAAGAAAATGAGCAGTCCTACATTTCAGCAATTAACTGTGAAACAATCATTTCTGAGGGGAAGCAAATATGACAGCAGTCACTCGGTCGCCAAGCGAATCACAGATGCCATGGCTGCATTGTTAGTGTTAGATCTGCGTCCAATCTCCACAATAAACGCAGCTGGTTTTTCACAGTTAATTGAGGTTTTGTGTCCGCGTTACAGAATTCCATCGCAACACCATTTCTCCCGTAAAGCAATTCCACAACTATACCAAAAAGTGTGTAAAAATGTAGAGATTGCGCTGAAAAATGCCCTTCTGCCCACTGTCCACTTAACCACAGATATGTGGACAAGTGGAAGTGGGCAATCCAAAGACTATATGACTGTGACAGCCCACTGGGTTGGTCATTCACCTTCACCAGCAGGAACATTTGTCACAGACAGGTCACTCTTTGTATCACCGGCTTCACTAACAGGCATACAGCTGACAATTTGTTACGCAAACTGAGAGATGTGATTGATGCATGGCTTATACCACTCGGACTCTCCCCAGAGTATGTCATTTCTGATAACGCCAACAATATAGTGCGAGCATTACAGCTGGGTGATTTCCAACATATTCCCTGTTTTGCTCACACCATCAACTTGGTGGTGCAGAGCTTCCTACGAAATAACCGTGAGGTGCAGGAGATGCTTTCGGTGGCCCGTAAGATTTCAGGCCATTTCAAGCATTCAGCCACAGCATGTAGGAGATTACAGCAGCTCCAAGAGCAGTTTAACTTGCCCTGCCACCAACTTAAGCAAGAGGTGGTAACTAGGTGGAATTCCACCCTGTACATGCTTCAGAGGATGGAGGAACAGTGCAAAGCCATCCAAGCATATTGCACAAGCCATGACATTGGGAAAGGAGGGGGATGTATTTCACTCTTGCACAGTGGGGAATCCTTTCAGTCCTGTGCAAGGTGCTGAAACCATTTGAAGTTGTGACGTGTGAGGTGAGTGCAGACTCTGCTAGTTTGAGCCAAGTCATTCCTTTAATTAGACTATTGGAAAAGCAGCTTGAGAAAATGAAGGAGGAGCTGAAAGCAAGCAATTCAGCAAAGTATGTTGGCCTTGTCGATCAAGTACTTAATTCGCATCACAATGATCCTCGAGTTATTAAGATCTTGCACTCAGATCAGTACGTTTTGGCCACTGTGCTTGATCCAAGGTTTAAAACCTACATTGAGTCTTTACTTGTAAATGAGCGAGATGTGAACTTTTGCAAGGAGCTATTGCTCAGCAAGTTGGCCGCTGAACTGGGCCTCGGCTTGACAACGTGTCTTCCTTCACTTTCTCAAGCTGCTGCTGCATGTAAAAAATTTAAATTCCCAAAAAGAAGCAGGGAAGACGCAGGTGGCAGATCAGAACAATTTAACATCTGGGCTGATTTGAAGGATTTTTCTAAAAAATGTGTCACTTTGCCCATAACTCCATCCAATACGAGAATAAACATGCAAAGGATGGTGGAGGATTACTTTTAAGAGGTAGTTGATATGGAAATGTCAGACAGTCCCTTTCCTTACTGGGAAGAAAAGCAGGCCATTTGGAAACCCATGTACAAACTTGCTTTGCAATGCTTAAGCTGCCCACCCTCCAGTGTGTACTCTGAACGAGTGTTCAGCACAGCAGGGAACTTAGTCAGTGATCGCCGTAGAAGGTTACTTCCCAAAAATGTGGAAAAAATGATGTTTATAAAAATGAACTACATCTTCCACGAGGAAGGCCTTCACCATCAAAGACATCCAAGCACTGACTGTTCTCTAATGGCGGATTGAAGTGGCGATGAATTGATAGTTTGTGATGATGATGTACACACTGATGAGGGTGAGGATGAAGCTGAAGATGATGATGATAACATCCTTTTAAAACTTGCTATGTAAGTGCAGGGTGCAATCTACCCCCAAAGAGGAAAGGGACTTGTGGCATTTCCATATCACGTACCGTCTTGAAAGGCTGCTGTTTGGGCAATTTCTCCTTTTTTTTGTATTTTATACAAGTGGAGGGGAGCCTAGAGAGATAGAAAACAAACTGGCTTTCTCCATGTCAATTAATATTGTACAGTCTATAACGGCTGAATTTTTTTGTATTTTATGCAAGTGGAGGGGAGCCTATAGAGACAGAAAGCAAACTGCCTTTTTCCATTTCTTTACATATTTAACTTTAAGTGTAGGGTGTAATATACATCCAAAGACGATGGCTGCATTGCCAGTATGCATAGATGGAAAGGAAGACAATCTGTTTTGTGTGTATAATAAATGAAGGCCTACCAACGAAGAATTAAACTGTTTTTTGGATGATTTATTACCTCTACAATTAGATTACTTATCTCTAAAACAGTTGGAGCACTAAATTGGGTTAGTTTAGGCCCAAAAACATTGATTTTCCAACAAAATAGCAAAACAAAACCAAACAAAACCAAAACCAAAACCAAAACCAAAACACGACGGTAATCCAGATCCAAAACCGAATCCAAAACCAAAACACGGGGGTCAGTGACCATCTCTAATATTTATATATATGTGTGTTCTACGCAATACATTATCTCAATGTGCAAATGTTCCACATGGTACATTCTCTAACAGACTTGCTATCAGTGGATGTTTTCTAGCCAAATCAGATTCTTAAGAAAACTATAGATTTATCAATCAAATATTACTTTCAGTTTTGCAGGATAAAACAATACAAACTTGATGTTGTTTTCATATAGCACTTTGCATATAGGAGTAAATGCCCTCCTTTTTGGAGAAAAGGTCACTGAAAAGACTTGAAATATAAGAATCTTATCATTAGTATGCTTGACACTTCTTTGGCCATCTCTACTCTGTGTTTAGAGTTGTTAATTTGTTTTATAATATAATTGTTTTTGTATGCATTCTGATGTGACTTTATATTGCACAGATGCTTGTGCATATAATGCAGTTTGTTCTGTCTCTCTATATGTGGCTGGTGACAGTTAGGCAAAGCGTACTTACACACGATTCAAATGGAAGCATATCTTAAGATGCTTTTGGATTTGAATATAGTCGGAACTATGCTCAAGTTCCACACTCTCTATTTACATGGAAGTTCCATGTAGATTACGTCCAAACTTGAATCAAGCCCATTGTTTCTAGATTCCAACATCCCAGATTTTTTGTCACAGTGAAGACCATGAGATATATTTATCAATTGGCGGTTATGAAAAGCTGCTAATTCTCTGTGGTTTGCCGTCATTAATTAAAACAGCATTTTTTCTTAAAGTTAAAGCCCATCGGGTTTTACCTTTAACAGACGATTGATAAATTTACCCCCATTACTACTATCAAGGCCTATTAAAGGTCCTTCCTAAAATAGATATGTGGTCTGTTTTAAAGGGTAAGTTAATGGCAGGATTTTAAAACTTTGTTTTAAAATTTTATGAAGATTATACAAATGGAAACCACCAGGACCCAAAGGGTTACATTTCCCATAATTCTGCGTAATGAAGATTGTATTTGCGTTGGCACTTGAGATGGGACAACAATTTGGTGAGATGTAATTAGGAATGTTAGCTTTGGACATGTGTGTAATAGCAGCATTTGAGGTAGAATAAAGCTAACACTGTTCATTGTAACATAAGGCAGAAATTAGTTATTTCTGGGTAGCTGTAACAATAATAATAAGTTTACAAGTCTCACTAATATACAGTATTCAAGCATTTGGGCTTTTTTCTCAAACTTTTTGCACTGGGTCTCACACACTCATTACCAGCAAGAGCCAATCTTTACTTAAAAAAACAAATCACTATAATTGGAAAGATTCAAATAAGGATGTTCCCCACCACAACACCATAGCACGGTCAGACAAAAACCATGTGTGACCTAAGTAATGCTATTTCAGGATTCACCCTTGTGATGTTAAATAGTTTTGTGTCAAAAAAGACAAAACTATTATAGGAGTGATAGCTTTATTGGCTAACCAAAATAAATGATAATATTTGCTAGCTTTTAGAGCAGAGTCCCCTTCATCAGGCAAGTTTACAAATGAATGACTGAGTAAAAGGCACAACATTTAAGACATGTTACATCAAGCAATTTGTACAGGGGGGATATACATCATTAAGATAAGTTAAAGTAATAAAACAGGGTTTTTCATTACGGATGGAAGAGTGAATGTCCTAGGAGTCCAGAGATCTGGAGTCACTCTGTTGTGGGGTGTGAAGTGTGTCCATGTAGTGGGTCATAAATCCAGGTGTTAGGTTGAGTCCTTGAGTCAATGACTGGAATGTTCATATCAGCTTGAATTCACAGATTTTTCTCTCCCTGTCATTTTTAAAAAAAAACCTTTTAGTATTAAGACTTTTAACTCTGTCATACTGTGTCCTGGTCCAGAGAAGTGTTTACCCAAGGGGGTGTCCAGAGTCTTCTTTATTGTGTGCCTGTGTAGACTCATCCTGGATTGCAGTTTCTGCTTGGTCTCTCCATTGTAGATTCCCTCAGGGCATCTTGTACACTGTATCATGTACACCACATTGGAGGATGTACATGAGAATGTGTCAGTGATTTTATAGTCCCGTTGTGTGTTGGGTATGTGGACTGTGTTTGTTGGTAGGACATGGGTGCAGGTTTTGCATTTTTTGTTTTTGCAAGGTAAGGTGCCAGTCTCTGATGGTGATGAGAGGGCACTTTTAACAAGGATATTTCTTAAATTGGGAGGTTGGTTGTATGAAATAAGAGGTAAATCTGGGAATATTTCCTTCAGTCTATTGTCTTTCTGAAATATGGGCTAAAGATCAGCAGCAATTTTCCCCAAGATGTTCATGTGGGGATTGTAAGTGACCACTAGGGGCACCCTGCTGTTATCCTCCTTCTGTTTGTAATCCAGGAGGCTACTCCTTGGGATCCTTGTGGCTCTGTGGATCTGTTCATCTATAACTATTGGATAGTATCCTTGTTGTAGGAATATATTCCTCAGTGATAGCAGGTGTTGTATTCTGTATTCACTGTCTGAACAAATCCGAATGTATCACTGGATTCACCCTTCAAAATGCATTTGGGAGCATAAATATAGAAGTGGGGAGAGAGTCTCATTTGATTTACATAAGTATAAGAACTATTAACTGGCATAAAAATAGTTATTCAAGATATTCAGTCAAATCATGGCATCATTAAAGCCAAAATGGACTATGGTAGTTAAATTATAAGTGCAGAAAATTTCACATATGCGGTTTAATCTTTCTTCCCCTCTAAAACTCAGAATGACATGCTCTATATAGAAGCATTGTTATAGCGAAGGATTACTATTATGCATTTTGTGAAAAGTTTATAAATTTTGTACTAGTAGAATCCCATTTGCTATATATATATATATATATATATATATATATATTAGGGATGTGCACCGGCGACTTTTGAGGTCTCTTGTTTTGTGTTTTGGATCCGGATTTTCGTTATTTTTGAGGTTCGGATTTGTCTCGCAAAACACTTGACGAAAGGTCTCGGTTCGGATTTAAGGTTTTGGATTCGGATTTTTTTTGAAAAAAACATAAAAAGTTTAAAAATCAAGTTTTTGGGCTTATTTTCACTCCTAGGCTATTATTAACCTCAATAACATTCAATAACAAGCATTTACACTAATTTACAGTGTATTCTGAACACCTCACAATATAGTTATTAGTCCAAAACGTTGCAACAAGGTATCTTTCTGGACTGCGTAGAGGAGTGGGTCACCAAAATATATATTAAAAACCCTGAACTTTTATGATTCGCACCAATAAATGTACCTGGACTGCGTAGAGGAGTGGGTCACCACAATATATATTAAAAACCCTGAACTTTTATGATTCGCACCAATAAATGTACCTGGACTGCGTAGAGGAGTGGGTCACCACAATATATTAAAAACCCTGAACTTTTATGATTCGCACCAATAATTGTACCTGGACTGCGTAGAGGAGTGGGTCACCACAATATATTAAAAACCCTGAACTTTTATGATTCGCACCAATAAATGTACCTGGACTGCGTAGAGGAGTGGGTCACCACAATATCTTAAAAACCCTGAACTTTTATGATTCGCACCAATAAATGTACCTGGACTGCGTAGAGGAGTGGGTCACCACAATATATATTAAAAACCCTGAACTTTTATGATTCGCACCAATAATTGTACCTGGACTGCGTAGAGGAGTGGGTCACCACAATATATTAAAAACCCTGAACTTTTATGATTCGCACCAATAAATGTACCTGGACTGCGTAGAGGAGTGGGTCACCACAATATCTTAAAAACCCTGAACTTTTATGATTCGCACCAATAAATGTACCTGGACTGCGTAGAGGAGTGGGTCACCACAATATATATTAAAAACCCTGAACTTTTATGATTCGCACCAATAAATGTACCTGGACTGCGTAGAGGAGTGGGTCACCACAATATATATTAAAAACCCTGAACTTTTATGATTCGCACCAATAAATGTACCTGGACTGCGTAGAGGAGTGGGTCACCACAATATATTAAAAACCCTGAACTTTTATGATTCGCACCAATAAATGTACCTGGACTGCGTAGAGGAGTGGGTCACCACAATATCTTAAAAACCCTGAACTTTTATGATTCGCACCAATAAATGTACCTGGACTGCGTAGAGGAGTGGGTCACCACAATATATATTAAAAACCCTGAACTTTTATGATTCGCACCAATAAATGTACCTGGACTGCGTAGAGGAGTGGGTCACCACAATATATATTAAAAACCCTGAACTTTTATGATTCGCACCAATAAATGTACCTGGACTGCGTAGAGGAGTGGGTCACCACAATATATTAAAAACCCTGAACTTTTATGATTCGCACCAATAAATGTACCTGGACTGCGTAGAGGAGTGGGTCACCACAATATCTTAAAAACCCTGAACTTTTATGATTCGCACCAATAAATGTACCTGGACTGCGTAGAGGAGTGGGTCACCACAATATATATTAAAAACCCTGAACTTTTATGATTCGCACCAATAAATGTACCTGGACTGCGTAGAGGAGTGGGTCACCACAATATATATTAAAAACCCTGAACTTTTATGATTCGCACCAATAAATGTACCTGGACTGCGTAGAGGAGTGGGTCACCACAATATCTTAAAAACCCTGAACTTTTATGATTCGCACCAATAAATGTACCTGGACTGCGTAGAGGAGTGGGTCACCACAATATATATTAAAAACCCTGAACTTTTATGATTCGCACCAATAAATGTACCTGGACTGCGTAGAGGAGTGGGTCACCACAATATATATTAAAAACCCTGAACTTTTATGATTCGCACCAATAAATGTACCTGGACTGCGTAGAGGAGTGGGTCACCACAATATATTAAAAACCCTGAACTTTTATGATTCGCACCAATAATTGTACCTGGACTGCGTAGAGGAGTGGGTCACCACAATATATTAAAAACCCTGAACTTTTATGAATCGCACCAATAAATGTACCTGGACTGCGTAGAGGAGTGGGTCACCACAATATATTAAAAACCCTGAACTTTTATGATTCGCACCAATAATTGTACCTGGACTGCGTAGAGGAGTGGGTCACCACAATATATTAAAAACCCTGAACTTTTATGATTCGCACCAATAATTGTACCTGGACTGCGTAGAGGAGTGGGTCACCACAATATATATTAAAAACCCTGAACTTTTATGATTCGCACCAATAAATGTACCTGGACTGCGTAGAGGAGTGGGTCACCACAATATATTAAAAACCCTGAACTTTTATGATTCGCACCAATAATTGTACCTGGACTGCGTAGAGGAGTGGGTCACCACAATATATATTAAAAACCCTGAACTTTTATGATTCGCACCAATAAATGTACCTGGACTGCGTAGAGGAGTGGGTCACCACAATATATTAAAAACCCTGAACTTTTATGATTCGCACCAATAAATGTACCTGGACTGCGTAGAGGAGTGGGTCACCACAATATATATTAAAAACCCTGAACTTTTATGATTCGCACCAATAAATGTACCTGGACTGCGTAGAGGAGTGGGTCACCACAATATATTAAAAACCCTGAACTTTTATGATTCGCACCAATAAATGTACCTGGACTGCGTAGAGGAGTGGGTCACCACAATATCTTAAATACCCTGAACTTTTATGATTCGCACCAATAAATGTACCTGGACTGCGTAGAGGAGTGGGTCACCACAATATATATTAAAAACCCTGAACTTTTATGATTCGCACCAATAAATGTACCTGGACTGCGTAGAGGAGTGGGTCACCACAATATATATTAAAAACCCTGAACTTTTATGATTCGCACCAATAAATGTACCTGGACTGCGTAGAGGAGTGGGTCACCACAATATCTTAAAAACCCTGAACTTTTATGATTCGCACCAATAAATGTACCTGGACTGCGTAGAGGAGTGGGTCACCACAATATATATTAAAAACCCTGAACTTTTATGATTCGCACCAATAAATGTACCTGGACTGCGTAGAGGAGTGGGTCACCACAATATATATTAAAAACCCTGAACTTTTATGATTCGCACCAATAAATGTACCTGGACTGCGTAGAGGAGTGGGTCACCACAATATATTAAAAACCCTGAACTTTTATGATTCGCACCAATAATTGTACCTGGACTGCGTAGAGGAGTGGGTCACCACAATATATTAAAAACCCTGAACTTTTATGAATCGCACCAATAAATGTACCTGGACTGCGTAGAGGAGTGGGTCACCACAATATATTAAAAACCCTGAACTTTTATGATTCGCACCAATAATTGTACCTGGACTGCGTAGAGGAGTGGGTCACCACAATATATTAAAAACCCTGAACTTTTATGATTCGCACCAATAATTGTACCTGGACTGCGTAGAGGAGTGGGTCACCACAATATATATTAAAAACCCTGAACTTTTATGATTCGCACCAATAAATGTACCTGGACTGCGTAGAGGAGTGGGTCACCACAATATATTAAAAACCCTGAACTTTTATGATTCGCACCAATAATTGTACCTGGACTGCGTAGAGGAGTGGGTCACCACAATATATATTAAAAACCCTGAACTTTTATGATTCGCACCAATAAATGTACCTGGACTGCGTAGAGGAGTGGGTCACCACAATATATATTAAAAACCCTGAACTTTTATGATTCGCACCAATAAATGTACCTGGACTGCGTAGAGGAGTGGGTCACCACAATATATATTAAAAACCCTGAACTTTTATGATTCGCACCAATAAATGTACCTGGACTGCGTAGAGGAGTGGGTCACCACAATATATTAAAAACCCTGAACTTTTATGATTCGCACCAATAAATGTACCTGGACTGCGTAGAGGAGTGGGTCACCACAATATCTTAAATACCCTGAACTTTTATGATTCGCACCAATAAATGTACCTGGACTGCGTAGAGGAGTGGGTCACCACAATATATATTAAAAACCCTGAACTTTTATGATTCGCACCAATAAATGTACCTGGACTGCGTAGAGGAGTGGGTCACCACAATATATATTAAAAACCCTGAACTTTTATGATTCGCACCAATAAATGTACCTGGACTGCGTAGAGGAGTGGGTCACCACAATATCTTAAAAACCCTGAACTTTTATGATTCGCACCAATAAATGTACCTGGACTGCGTAGAGGAGTGGGTCACCACAATATATATTAAAAACCCTGAACTTTTATGATTCGCACCAATAAATGTACCTGGACTGCGTAGAGGAGTGGGTCACCACAATATATATTAAAAACCCTGAACTTTTATGATTCGCACCAATAAATGTACCTGGACTGCGTAGAGGAGTGGGTCACCACAATATATTAAAAACCCTGAACTTTTATGATTCGCACCAATAATTGTACCTGGACTGCGTAGAGGAGTGGGTCACCACAATATATTAAAAACCCTGAACTTTTATGAATCGCACCAATAAATGTACCTGGACTGCGTAGAGGAGTGGGTCACCACAATATATTAAAAACCCTGAACTTTTATGATTCGCACCAATAATTGTACCTGGACTGCGTAGAGGAGTGGGTCACCACAATATATTAAAAACCCTGAACTTTTATGATTCGCACCAATAATTGTACCTGGACTGCGTAGAGGAGTGGGTCACCACAATATATATTAAAAACCCTGAACTTTTATGATTCGCACCAATAAATGTACCTGGACTGCGTAGAGGAGTGGGTCACCACAATATATATTAAAAACCCTGAACTTTTATGATTCGCACCAATAAATGTACCTGGACTGCGTAGAGGAGTGGGTCACCACAATATATATTAAAAACCCTGAACTTTTATGATTCGCACCAATAAATGTACCTGGACTGCGTAGAGGAGTGGGTCACCACAATATATTAAAAACCCTGAACTTTTATGATTCGCACCAATAAATGTACCTGGACTGCGTAGAGGAGTGGGTCACCACAATATCTTAAATACCCTGAACTTTTATGATTCGCACCAATAAATGTACCTGGACTGCGTAGAGGAGTGGGTCACCACAATATATATTAAAAACCCTGAACTTTTATGATTCGCACCAATAAATGTACCTGGACTGCGTAGAGGAGTGGGTCACCACAATATATATTAAAAACCCTGAACTTTTATGATTCGCACCAATAAATGTACCTGGACTGCGTAGAGGAGTGGGTCACCACAATATCTTAAAAACCCTGAACTTTTATGATTCGCACCAATAAATGTACCTGGACTGCGTAGAGGAGTGGGTCACCACAATATATATTAAAAACCCTGAACTTTTATGATTCGCACCAATAAATGTACCTGGACTGCGTAGAGGAGTGGGTCACCACAATATATATTAAAAACCCTGAACTTTTATGATTCGCACCAATAAATGTACCTGGACTGCGTAGAGGAGTGGGTCACCACAATATATTAAAAACCCTGAACTTTTATGATTCGCACCAATAATTGTACCTGGACTGCGTAGAGGAGTGGGTCACCACAATATATATTAAAAACCCTGAACTTTTATGATTCGCACCAATAAATGTACCTGGACTGCGTAGAGGAGTGGGCACTGGGCACCACAATAAAATATATAAAAAACCTTCAACAGATCTGCATTACACTACACATACGGCTGCTCCTCCATCCTCTCCATCATATACATGTTGGAGTTTTAGCGTGTGACAACCTCTTGTTTTTGATAATGTCAGTGCATTTTGAATATTTTTCAATTTGCCCCACACCACTGAATGTACTTTATCTATGATACGCAATACGCATCTATCTATCTTGACTGCGTAGTGTGGTGGCCCCGGTACACAATTTGGTACCGAGGCCACAATATAATTAAAAAACCCTCCACGTGTCAGAATTCCACCAAACAAGTATCTGGACTGCATAGTGGGGTGGCCCCGGTACCCAATTTGATACCGGGGCCACAATACCTCCTCCAAACATGGTACAGACAATTCGTCATTGAGATCCCAGACAGACAGGGTCAAAGTGTTATTGTTTGACTTTGTAAACCCAAAAAACTGTCCCTGTTGCACATAGTCGTACAATGAAGACTGACTTTTTCATTTAAAGGCACGATCTTTCAAGTGTAGTGTTTGTAAGTCTAAGTCATATTATACTTTTGGTAAAATTGGTTTATTTTGTTCCTCTTTATGGTAATTAGTAATAGAATTAAAGTATGAAATAGAATTAAAGTATGAAATAGAATTAAAGTATGAAATAGAATTAAAGTATGAAATAGAGTGGTATATAGAGTTGTAGTGTGGTATAGATAGAGTGGTCCACACAATATAATAATAATAAAACCCTCCACGTGTCAGAATTCCACCAAACAAGTATCTGGACTGCGTAGTGTGGTGGCCCCGGTACACAATTTGGTACCGAGGCCACAATATAATTAAAAAATTGGGCATCAACTGTCACCGTTGTTTAATATCTGATACACCTAAATATGGACTGCACAGTGGAGTGGCCCCGGTAGTAAATTTGGTGCCGGGGCCACAATACCTCCTCCAACTTCCAAGTGTAGTGTTTATAAAGACAGACAGCGTCGAAGTGTTATTAGTTGACTTTCTTAACCCTAAAATTGTCCCTGTTGCAAATATTCGTGCAATGGACAGTTACTTTTTTATTGAAAGACTCAAGCTGTCAAGTGTAGTGTTTATAAAATATAAACAACAATACAGTAGTTTTAGAGCACGTCAATACCTCTTGTTTTAAATTATGACACGGCATTTTACTTTTGGTTTAATTTCTTGTATTTTTTTAAATTTGGTTTTACTTTTTGAACATGGCAAACGACTGTTGATTGGTCATATAATGCAAAAAAAAAAGGTCCAAGATGGAATTGTCCTTGGGCCCTCACACCCACCCTTATGTTGTTTAAATAGGACATGCACACTTTAACAAACCAATCATTTCAGCGACAGGGCCTACCAAACAACTTTGGCTGAAATGATTGGTTTGTTTGGGCCCCCACACCAAAAAAGCTATTCATCTCTCCCTGTACAGACTAAACAGGCTCTACTGAGGCAAGATGTCGTCCTCATCCTCAACCTCTGATTCCTCTCCCCCTACAGTGTGTACTTCCTCCTCATCACACATTATCAATTCGTCCCCGCTGGACTCCACAACCACAGGTCCCTCTGTAGTATCTGGAGGGCAGTGCTGTACTTCATTGAGGAATTGATTATTCATTTTTATAAACATCATTTTTTCAACGTTATGAGGAAGCAACCTCCTTCGCCGCTCACTGACCAGGTTCCCCGCTGCACTAAAAACTCTTTCCGAGTACACACTGGAGGGGGGACAACTCAGGTAAAATAGAGCCAGTTTGTACAGGGGCTTCCAAACTGCCTTTTTTTCCTGCCAGTAACAATATGGACTGTCTGACATGTCTACTTGGATGGTGTCAGCAAAGTAATCATCCACAATTTTTTCTATTGTGACAGCATCCAATGCAGCGAGAGTAGACATGTCTGCAATGGTTGGCAGGTCCTTCAGTCCGGACCAGATGTTATCAGCATCCTCGCCAGCACCTCTTTTGGGAAAACTGAGCTTTTTCCTCGCAGCCATAGATGTGGAAGAAAATGAGGGTGGAGCTGTTGGCATGTCACGGTCCTCTTCAGAGGACAATCTCCTGACCAGCAGGTCTTTGCACCGCTGTAGACTTGTGTCCGCCGGAAACAGAGACACAACATACGCTTTAAACCGAGGATCGAGCACGGTGGCCAGAATGTATTCCTCTGACTTTAAAAGAGTGACCACCCTCGGATCCTGGCAAAGCGTACGAAGGGCTACATCCACAAGAGCTACATGCTTGGTGTAATCGCAATGGCTTACCAGCTCCTCCCTCACTTTCTCCAGCTGCTTCTGCAACAGCCTGATCAGGGGAATGACCTGACTCAAGCTGGCAGTGTCGGAACTGACTTCTCGTGTGGCAAGTTCAAATGGCTGCAGAACCTTGCACAACACGGAAATCAGTCTCCACTGCGCTTGACTGAGGCGCATCCCCACTCCTTTGCCTATGTCGTAGGTGGCTGTGTAGGCCTGAATGGCCTTTTGCTGCTCCTCCATCCTCTGCAGCATATAGAGGGTGGAGTTCCAGCGCGTCACAACCTCTTGTTTGAGGTGATGGCAGGGCAGGTTCATGCTTTTTTGATGTGCCTCTAGTCTGCGGTAGGCACTGGCTGAATGCCGAAAGTGTCCAGCAATTTTGCGCGCCACCGCAAGCATCTCCTGCACACCCCTGTCACTCTTGAGGTAATGCTGCACCACCAAATTAATGGTGTGGGCAAAACATGGGACGTGCTGGAAATTGCCCATATTTAATGCCCGCACAATGTTACTGGCATTGTCTGACACCACAAATCCCCATGAGAGTCTAAGTGGGGTAAGCCACTGGGAGATAATTTCCCTCATTTTCTCTAATATGTTGTCAGCGTTGTGCCTCTTATTAAAGCCTGTAATGCACAATGTTGCCTGCCTTTGCATGAGCAGCCATTTTGTAGATGCTGCTACTGATGCAGCTGTTGCTGTTGCTGCGGAAGGGGATGCATCTACCCAGTGGGCTGTCACAGTCATATAGTCCTTCGTTTGCCCAGAACCACTTGTCCACATGTCCGTGGTTAAGTGGACAGTGGGTACAACCGCATTTTTAAGAGCACTGAGGACACTTGATCGTACCTCTCTGTACATTTTTGGTATCGCCTGCCTAGTGAAGTGGAATCTCGAGGGGATTTGGTACCGGGGACACAATACCTCCATCAACCCTCTAAATCCCACTCCACTGATGGCGGACACCGGGCGCACGTCTAACACCAACATTGCAGTTACAGCCGCAGTTATACGCTTTGCAATAGGGTGACTACTATCGTATTTTGTGGTCATGGCAAACGACTGTTGAACGGTCAATTGTTTTGTGAAAGACTTAGCGGTCTTACGACTTCCCCTCTGGGAAGATGACCGACTAACAGCAGCAACAGCAGCAGTGGCAGTAGTAGGCGTACCGCTGCAGGATTCCTCGGATGAATCCCGTATTGAGGAGGACTCAGTCTGGCTGCTGACTTGGGCTGCAGGACTGAATCTGATGGAGATTGTGGAGGAAGTTGACGAGGAGGGTGTTGCTGGTGTGAATCCAACTGGACCACGGGATTTAGGTGTCCCTGTACCGATGAGGGTCCTAGCCCCAGTTCCTGAACTAACCACTGAACTATGAAGGTTATTCAGGTGACGTATAAGGGAGGATGTTCCTAGGTGGGCAAGATCCTTACCCCTGCTTATTTGAGCTTTACATAAGCTACATATGGCCATACATTGGTTGTCTGGATTTGGATAAAAATAACTCCAGACCGAAGAGGTGCATTTTTTGGTCTTCTGACCAGGCATGACGATGGGCTTTTTCATCCCATGGACATCAGCTTTTTCCCCCCCTGGTGCCTCATTTACAATAACCACATCACCATCCTCATCATCAAGTTCCTCCACAGCGCCAGCTACATCATCAATAGCCTCCTCCCGAGCCACCTCTTCCCGTACAGTGATGGGAAGGTCAGGCTTGACAACCACCAACACCCTTGGACTCGCCTTGGGGATTTGTGATAATTTCTCTTTAGAAGGCAGAGTTGTTTGCTGTTTTGTTGCTGACAGCATAACTCTCTTCAATTTTTTGTAGGGGGGGGAGGAGGAGGAGGGCTAAGATCCGTGGGTGAAGCTGAACCACTAGTCATGAACACGGGCCAGGGCCTAAGCCGTTCCTTGCCACTCCGTGTCGTAAATGGCATATTGGCAACTTTACGTTTCTCCTCAGATGATTTAAAGTTTCTCTTTTTGCTACTTTTTCTTAACTTGGGCTTTTTGGATTTTACATGCCCGGTACTACGAGATTGGGCATCGGGCTTGGAAGACGACGTTGATGGCATTTCATCGTCTATGTCATGACTAGTGGCAGCAGCTTCAGCATTAGGAGGAAGTGGGTCTTGATCTTTCCCTACTTTATCCTCCAAATTTTTGGTCTCCATTATATGTAGCACAAGATACTGCAGAATGTGTGAACTTGGTAATATTGCAGTACCAATGGACTTATACTGCTGGATTGGTTTTGCAAATTTGGTTATAATTATTATATATTTATTTTTTTTTTTAAATTTTTTATTTTTTTTTACTTTTTTTTAATTTTTAAAAAACTTGGGAATAGTGGGGAAAAAACTATGCCCTTAGAAGCACAGAGCACAGGACACAGCACCACTGGACTGAACAGGACACGGCACAGGACCCAGCAGCACTACGGAACTCAGCAGGACAGAGCACAGGACACAGCACCACTGGACTGATACTGCAGAATGTGTGAACTTGGTAATATTGCAGTACCAATGGACTTATACTGCTGGATTGGTTTTGCAAATTTGGTTATAATTATTATATATTTTTTTTTTTTTTTAAATTTTTTTTTTTTTTTTACTTTTTTTTTATTTTTTAAAAACTTGGGAATAATGGGGAAATAACTATGCCCTTAGAAGCACAGAGCACAGGACACAGCACCACTGGACTGAACAGGACACGGCACAGGACCCAGCAGCACTACGGAACTCAGCAGGACAGAGCACAGTACACAGCACCACTGGACTGATACTGCAGAATGTGTGAACTTGGTAATATTGCAGTACCAATGGACTTATACTGCTGGATTGGTTTTGCACATTTGGTTATAATTATATATATTTTTTTTAATTTCTAATTTTTTATTTTTTTTTACTTTTTTTTTATTTTTTAAAAACTTGGGAATAATGGGGAAATAACTATGCCCTTAGAAGCACAGAGCACAGGACACAGCACCACTGGACTGAACAGGACACAGCACAGGACCCAGCAGCACCACTGACCTCAGAAGGACAGAGCACAGCACACAGCACCACTGGACTGATACTGCAGAACACAGCACAGCACAGCACAGCACAGCACTGCACAGCACTGCACAGCACAGCACAGCACAGCACAGCACAGCACAGCACTAAACAGCACAGAACTAAACAGCACAGAACTAAACAGCACAGAACTAAACAGCACAGAACTAAACAGCACAGAGGACCACCTAACACACCCTCCCTCTACCCTGATCAATGCCCGAGTGAAGATGGCGGCGACTAGCGGGGAATTTATAGGATCCGAGTATCGCGAGATCCGACAACGGGATTATGAGTCAGAGCCTCAGTTTCACTTTTGAATTTGGCGCCAATACCCGGATCTGTCTCGGATCCGACTCGGATCCGCAACGTTCGGGTGGGCTCGGATTTCATAAATCCGAGTGCGCTCATCCCTAATATATATATATATATATATATATATTAAAGCTCATATACATAGATTGTATCATACTTATTGTAAATCAAATGTATTGAATTCTGCATGGACATACCAAAATATAGACTGCATAGGTAGATGAACAAGTGATACTGCCTTTTATATTGAAAGTTTTATCATTCTCATATGATTTGAATTCTGGTAATGAAACCGGGCAAAATTTGTATATATTGCACATGCAGCATCTATGGCAGTTAGTTATCAGTTTCCCAGGTATATTTTTTTACTGAAGGTGCCAATTTATTTTTTAGGCTATTAGCCCCGCAGAATATAAAATTGGGTGTACTTTTGATAACAGATTGTAATTTAGGATTCACAGTTAATAGTTCCAGTTTCTTTTGAATATATTTTCTACCCTTTTATAGTCTATATTATTTGAAAAGTGAAATAAAACTGCACTAAAAATTATATGATTAATGGTCTTATTGTCTTTAAAAGCAAGAAATAATCTATGTGGTTATCTAATTTGTCTAATTTATATATATTTTTTTAAATAAAATGTATGGTTAAAAAAAATTTATTGTATATCAATATCAGATTGTTTCAAACAAAGAAGGTATAGGTATAATTCAAGAAGTGCTCATATTCATAAGGCTGGTATATGTGGAGGAAACAAAATAATACAATAGTGTATTACCTTAATACAAAATTTATTCTAAAAAATGTATAAAACACTGTCAAACAATATAAAATTGTATGCAGATTCCAAATGTATTAACACACTCCAATTATGCCAGGTAATGGCCGCCTACCGAATTTGGCCGATAGAAATGGCTCATAAACAAGTACTTGTATTCCAAAGTGTCCATTGGATCCGGCAGAGACTTTAGAATAGGTAGAGCGGTTTGTACCAGGCTGGAGGCTGATTGAATATCAATATCAGACTGTGTAGTATCATTTTTTACTCTGATAAGATGCTTTTTGGGAATGCAGTTTAACTATATATCTATATCTCCAGCGTTAGCATGCTCATATTTGAAGTGTGTTCTAAATAATAATCAATGTTTGATCGTATCAATATTGATATTTAATCTAAAAACAAATATAATCTGAACTCATGATGTATGTGAATGTAAGGTGATATGATATATTTATCTTAAAATCATTTTATTCTTTAATACTGCCAACACAAAATATTGTTGATATACGTCTTTAGACATGTATCAATATAGGAAAATGTTTTTGTAAATGTGATGAATTTCCCAAACACACTTGTGTTCCCTGATGCCTGGTAAAGAGGTATTCCTCAAAATGCACTGCCTAAATGACACAAGGGGGTAAATGTATCAAGCTGCGATTTTTTCAGCAATTTAAAATCACCGCTAATTGCACAAGATAACTGATGTGATTTCTGTACCCAAGTCGCCATATGTATTAAGTAGCGATTTTAAGTTTGATCTTCAAAATCACTGTTAATCTTTCGCAATTTGTGGCGATTTAAACTCGTCTGTGTTTAGCTGAAAATCACCATTTTTCAATCAATACTCATTTCTGATTGGTTGCAAGTTTTACATGCAAAACTAGCACAGTTTTGACCTCATTAACATTATAAAAAGCAGTCTACTTCCTTATTTGAGTTGATTGGGGTTTCAGAGAGCAGGTGACAGTGTAGGAAACAGTTAAGTTTGTGTTAAGTAGTGTGGACAGTGATATTTGTATGGTTTTTTTTTTTGGCTTAGTTTATTTAGTTTCCATTGTTTGTCTTATTGTCTGTGTGTTTATTAATATTTATTTTTTTGGTTACTGTTGTTTTTTGCTGGTTATTGTATCTCACCTGTCCTTGGTTTGTGAGTGTATTTGTTTGTTGTTTGTATTTCCCCTCTGTTTTATTTGCCAATCTATATGTTTTTTGGTTTGTCTTTACTCTGTGTCTTTGATTGTCAGCTTGGTGAGAGACAGGAGAGGTGAGGAGGCTAGGGAGAGTGGGGAGGCGGAAAGAGAGGAGTTAGGAGGTGAGGAGGAGTAGGAGGAAGAGGCATTTCCTTCTGTGGGCAAAACAAAATCCGGGTGCAATGCATGTTAGTAGGCTTAGCTGGTGCCACGACCTGCAGTTTCTCAGCAGCCAATTCCATCCTGCCTTGCGGAAGTTCTTGGTAATGACCTGAGGGCCTGTTAGACTCCACGCCCTGCTAAGCTGCTGCAAATACTGACTGAGGGACTCCCCTGACCATAACAGTTTGCTCTGTCTCCATTTAAATATGGATGAAGCAGGAAGTCTTCTGCCACGAGAGCTTCTGGGTCAAATTGTAGATCGACTTGATAAACAGGAGAAAAATCAGGCTCAGCTCCTACAATTTCTTAGAGGTCTTTCCACACGCATGGATAACCTGCAAAACACTCTAACAGCCCAAGTTAACCCTCCACCTTCCTCTCCTTTGGTAGCTGGCGCTGCTGTCTCTCCCTCTACCTCTTTGCAACTACGCATGCCCAAGCCACCCAAGTTTGATGGTGACCCTAAGTCTTACCAGGGTTTCTTAAATCAGTGTGCGATTTATTTTGTTTTGCAAGCAGCCAATTTTCCCACTGAAAAGACAAAGGTAGCCTTTATTATGTCTCTTTTGTGTGGACAAGCCCTGGCGTGGGCCTCCCCACTGTGGGAGCACAATAATATTCTACTCCAGAATTACAGCTCATTTCTGGAAACATTCAAGAGAATATTTGACAAACCTGGTAGAATCTCTAGTGCAGTCTCTCGTCTACGTCAAGGAGCATTAACCATGGGACATTATGCCATCCAATTTCATACTCTTGCTTCGGAGCTATGGGGGAATGAGGAGGCGCTCACGGCCACCTTCTGGCAGGGGTTATTCGATCATATAAAAGACGAATTAGCTTATAGGGAACTTTCTGCAACCTTAGTTGCGCTTATCACCCTCTGCAATCAAGTTGATATTCGTTTCAGAGAGAAAAATCTGGAGCGGGAAGCATCCCGGCGTACTATTCCACGCTTGGCACCCAGGTTTCAAGTTTCCGTGACACTAATTGAGGAACCTATGCAGTTGGGTCATACGTGACTTAGGTCTGAAGAACGCGAGAAATGTTTCAAAAGTAACTTATACCTTTACTGTGGTGAACCTGGCCATGTTCTCAACCTCTGTTCCAAGTGCCCGGGAAACGAGGAGGCCTACAAGTTCTGCAGAAGCCAGGTTATGTATATCTGAAATCTCTCCGCATGATAATAATTTCTCTATTGAAACTACCCTCTGTCTCTCTGACCGCCAAATTCTCCTCTCGGAACTTATTGATTCCGGTGCCACTGGTAATTTCTTTCCTGCAGATACCGTTTCTAAGCTCTCCTCTTCCCCAACCCATTGCTATCACTGCCACTGATGGCAGCAGGATTGTGAGGGGGTTCTATTAAGAGTCGCACAGCGCTTCTAACAATTCAAATTGTAAAAAAATCTATCTCCTTCCTGGTGATCCCCAAGGCCGTTTATCCATTGGTGTTAGGTTTCCCCTGGTTAAAATCTCACTTTCCTGTCCTGGACTGGAAACAAGCTCAAGTACTATCCTCTGCTTCCTCCTGTCACTCTCGATGCCTTCAGAAAGTTCTTCTGGTTAACAACTTCTTATTTCTAAATTCTTCTTCTTGGGATATCCAGGCACAATATGTCATCTTTGCGGATGTGTTTTGTGAGCGAGAAGCTTCCTAGTTGCCGCCTTACTGTCCTTGGGATTGTGCAATAGAATTGTTACCCGAGAAGTACACCCAACGGGTTCATATTTATCCTCTTTCCTTGCCTGAATCACAGGCTATGTCTAAATATATTGACGACAATCTGAAGAGAGGATTCATTAGAAAATCATCTTCCCCTGTGGGTGCCGGGTTCTTTTTTTTTTTTTTAAAAAAAAGATGGGGGTCTCCTCCACTGCATCGATTGTAGGGGTCTGTATACTATTACTGTAAAAAACAGGTACTACTTGCCTTTTATCTCCGAACTCTTCAACAGAATTAAAGGAGCTTCCATTTTCACGAAACTAGAACTTTGAGGTGCCTATAATTTAATTTCAATTAATAAAAGGGATGAATGGCAGACGGCCTTTAATGTGCACGATGGTCACTTTGAATACAATGTAATGTCCTTAGGGCGATGTATTGCCCCAGATGTATTCCAACACTTCATGAATGAGATCTTCTGAGACCTGCTTTATCAATATGTAGTAATCTACTTAGATGACATCCTTATCTTTTCTCCTGACTTAAGAACCCACCGAGTGCATGTTTCAAATGTCCTGAGGCGACTTCGGCAAAATCAATAATTTTTCAAATTACGGAAATTTATTTTTTAATCTAAACAGCTGCCACTTCTGGGTTATATTGTTTCCGGTTCTGGACTCCAAATGGACCCCGAGAAACTCAACACTATTTTGGACTGGCCCCAACCTCTTGGTCTAAAGGCAACACAAAGATTTTTGGGATTAACCAATTTTTTATAGACAGTTCATTCAAGGCTTCTCTTCTCTGGTAGCTCCCATCACCGCCTTGACCAGGCAGTCCGCTAACTCCAAAGTCACTACAAGCAGCTTTCTCACAACTTAAAAAGGCTTTACCTCTGCCCCTGTCTTACAACAACCAGATACTTCTCGGCTCTTTATTCTGGAGGCTGATTCGTCTTCAGTTGATGCGGGGCTGTTCTGTCACAAAGATCTTCTGCGGGAAGACTCTTTCCCTGCGGATCTTACTGCTGAAAATTGTCCCCTGCAGAGACGAATTATGGAATTGGAGACTGTGAGCTATTTGTTATTAAACTAGCCTTAGAAGAATAGAGACACCTACTGGAAGGAGCTTCCTTCACTATAACTATCTTTACTGAACACAAGAACTTTAGCTGTACCTCCAATCAGCTACTTGTTTGAACCCACGGCAAGCGAGATGGTCCCTGTTTTTCTCACACTTCAATATTCAGGTCACTTTCAGACTGGGAGCTAAGAACATCAAGGTGGACGCCCTCTCTCGTTCCTTTGACACCACCGACCAAGAAGATCCAAACAAACTAAAACATGTTCTTGATCCTAAGTGTATTCTGGCCACTACACCCACCAGCCAAGCAATCCCCAGAGGGAAAACCTTTGTGCCTCTTCATCCTCGAGACAGTCTTCTTAAATGGGCCCATGCCTCTCGCTTCGCCAGCCACGCTGGCTTCAAAAAGACCCAAGAACTCATTCTCCACAACTATTGGTGGCCAACCTTACCCTCTGATATCCGGCAATATATCTCCTCCTGCACCATTGGTGCGCAAAATAAACCTTCCAGACAAGGTCCATATGGGTTTCTACACCCCCTTCCGGTGCCTGATCGCCCGTGGAGCCACTTATCTATGGATTTTATCATCGTTCTTCCTCTATCCAAAGATATTCTGTGGTCTGGGTAGTCACAAACCGTCTCTCCTGAGCAGCCCAATTCATACCCTTGAAAACTCTTCCTTCAGCATCTTCTTTAGCCCAACTCTTTATTAAAGAGATCTTACACTTACATGGATGCCCAGATGAAATAGTTTCAGACCGTGGTATTCAGTTTGTGGCTAAATTTTGGAGAGCCTTTTGTTATCTCTGTGGAATCAGGCTAAATATCTCCTCCACTTACCACCTCAGACCAATGGTCTAACTGAAAGAACAAATCAAGAATTAGAGAAATTTCTAAGATGCTATATTTCACTATTCCATGATATTTGGGTTGACTTGTTACCCTGGGCCGAATTTGCTCACAACAATTTATCTCATGAATCAACTTCTATGTCACCTTTCTTCTCCCTCCAGGGCTTCCATCTGAAACTCCCTCCATTCTCCAATCTTCTCCCATCCGGAGTTCCAGCAGTAGATTCTCTACTTCAAGACTGTTCCTCTCGGTGGGCTCAAGTCAAACAAAATATAACTAAAGCCTCTCATTCCAGTAAAAAATTATTTGATAGGAGGAGATGGCTTGCACCTCTACTTAAAACAGGAGATATGGCCTGGTTGTCCACACAAAATCTTCGACTGTGAGTTCCTTCTAGGAAATAATTCCCGAGGTTCATCGGTCTATTCAAAATTTTGGAGGTTATCAACCCTGTGGCATTTAAACTTGAACTTCCACCTACCTTGAAGAATCCAAATGATTCCAAATGTATTCCATGTCTCTCTGTGGTCATTAATAAATTCACCTTTTTTAGGAACAAACCTTCTCCTATCTCTGTACAAAATCAAGAATTTGAAGTCAAGGATATTATTAATTCCCACATCTCCAAAGGAACCCTGCAGTTTTTGATTGATTGGAAAGGTTACGGTCTAGAAGATTGCTCTTGGATTCCGGCCCGGGATATTCATGCACCTCATCTCCTAAAGCATTTCTACACGAAATTTCCCAACAAGCCGTTTAGGGTGTGCAGAGTATACCCCTAAAAAGGGGGCGTACTGTAATACCGTCCCATTCCCGATCCTCCTCGCTGCCGGCCGCCAGGGGAGGGCTGGCAGACTTTAGCCCAGTGGGCAAGCACACAGCAATATTTGTTTATCTATATAAAAAGAGGCTATTTTAGTGTTGTTTAATCCATATATATATTTTTACACCCAGGCCCAGAGCTGGATTAAGGCTCTGGGGGGCCTGGGCACTTTAGACAGGGTAACCCCCTATGATGTAGCATGGTTATCATTTTAGACAAATACACAGGCAATACTGTGTGCACTACCGTTAGGTGCACACAGTTCTGCCTTCACAAGCAGTACATGGTGAAGTGGGACATACCTCTCAACTGTCCTAAGCGAAACAGTGACCCAAATTCGGGACTGCCCCACTAGATTCAGAACAGTTGGCAGACTGCCCTGCTCTCTCCTACCTGTCTTGTCCCTTTCACCATCTGTGGCTGCTGTTGTCTTTACCTCAGTTGCTGCATGTCTGGATCCTGGAATGTTGGAGGCCCTATTTGGAAGTTTGATTGAGCTAAGTGTGTGTCAACTGTGTCCCATGTATACTGATGACAACCATTCCCATCAATTTGTGACTCCATTTCTTGTTCAAGGGAACAAGATCAGATTGGACTTTAATCTTTGTTTTTGGCTGGAGTATGCAAAGTAAATACTCACTAGGACTTGTGGGCAGTCCAGTGATTTGTTAGGGCTGTCCAGGTCAATTAAGCATTTGTGGATTCCAGTTAAGCTGCCCACATCTGTTGTATTAATGGTAAGTAAAGTAATATTTTATTGTCTAGGGGTCAGTTCATAGGACCATTTTTATTCCATGTAGCCAGTGTTAGTCTGATAACTATATTTCCCCAGATTGTCTATCCTGATTATTTTGTATGTAGCACAGGTGGACATGTCGATCCACACATGCGCAGTGGTGTCTCCGACTGCCAGCGAGAGACTACATCTCCTGACAGACCAGAGATATATGTGATTATTTTTATCACACATATTTTGCTTGTTATATTATTATATATTGCGTGATCTGTGTGTTCACTTAATAAATTCTATATTTTATGTACCTATACATTTTCCACACAGGTCCCACCATTCCAGGAACCATACAAGAATCCAGTACCAGGTTGTGAATATATACTCTCACCTAACTGCAATAACAGGTAGGTGAGAGTAACTTCATTTTAATACACAATAGATCTCATCCATCAAGGCACGAATTCTGAGCGCAACCTGAGCTCAGAATTATGCACACGTATTTAGGCTTTCCGTGCACCCGAATTCATTAAGGCATGGACCCTACTATGGATGGATGGGGGGCAGAAAGTTTCTATACCAGACCACAAATTGCTCTTGGCAATCCTCAATATGCATGCCACATATACACATAATATGATATAAAAGATATGATACATCAAGTATGATAGCCAACTAGTAATATACAAAATAGATTGTCTTGTGATATGTCCAGCAATGGGCCCAACAAGATGCCCAGAGAGGTACCCTTAGGATGTAAGCTCGTTTGAGCAGGGCACTTCTTCCCTTGTGTCTCCACACCTGTTCTTCTGCTCCGTCCTTACTCCATTTGTCTGTCCCGGAGTTTCTGAAGCACTGGTACTTTGTGTTTACTGTTCTGTGCTGTTTAACCCTGTATGGTTTACTGTTTGTACTATGTACGGCGCTGCGGACACCTTGTGGCGCCTAACAAATAAGTGATAATAATAATAATAATACCTAGCAAGATGCCACATGTACTTTGCCATATGATGCATACCTATTATGTATACTTTTAAAAAAGTCTAACACATTTCTTATGCCATAATGAGGATCATGGAGGATCACAATCCCCACATGTAAGATTGCAAGCAGGTCCCTCTTACCTCTCTGTCTGTCTGTAATACCCAGTCTTATTATATTACTGTGTTTGTCCCCAACTGTAAAGCGCTACAGAATATGCTGGCACTATGCATTAAATGTTAATAACAATAAATAATAGCCAATGTAACACTTATAAATGTCAATCTGCATTGTCAGTTGTGATGTTTATATACTCATATTGCTTGAGGGGCTAAGGGACATATTTATTTTAATCTGTGATAGGCTAATTTTATAGTGCTGCTTATCGTGGTGATAGAAAATCACCTTTTGCCACAATTTATCATTAAAATCTTGCTGAGGCAGCTGAGTGATGCTGGTCTGGAGTAGTAAGGGTTAAATTACCACTTCGACGTCCCAGTATCAGACATATGCACATGTGTGACCTGGTGATTCTTATCGGCAGCAGGGTTGCGTGACCCCCTGATGCATAGGTGTATGGACATTTAATTATTTGTTCACCAAGATTGGACCATGATGGCTAGTAACCCCTGATGTAGCATAAAAAGTCTTAGTATTGCACAAATGCACACTTAATGATAAATGTAGTAAGTGTAAAAGAAGACCTGGTCTGAATATTGAAGTTGGTCTGTATCATTGGCAACCTTACATCCAGACAGACTGCAACATAATCTTTTAAGTTGTCTGGGTCCAGTTGTTTTCAGATAGCTTATTGTTTATTTTGCAAAGGGGGCATTCTGCTAGTTAGTACGCAGAACTGGCATAATAAAGGTATAAATTAAGTCCCCTTCTCCTGGTCTTTTCCTGTCTTGATAATGGTCCATGAATTTTGCCCACCTGCATAGGTTCAATGTCAGAGTAAGAAATTCTAGTAGTCAAAGGCTTGCGCTGTGAAACAGGTGGGCTAGCAGACGGATAGCTTTTATCATTCCTGATATCTATTGTAATACAATAGTCCATTAAATTATCAATATTTTCAGGTGTATTAATTAGGGCCAATTAATCTTTAATGTTTTCAAGGCCCAAACAAAACTGATGTTTCTTGGCCACAATATTCAAATCTGTATTGTCCTTTCATTGGCGATATTCCAAAACAGAATGTGCACCCTTGTGTAAGATTAGACCCCAATGGCTGGTAGCTCCTGATGTCCCATAACCACTTTTAGTATAGCACAATAGTACACTTAATGATATATGTAATAAGTGTAAAAGAAATGCAGACCTGGTCTGAAGCTTGAAGTTGGTGGCAACCTTACATCCAGACAGACTAAAAAATAATCTTGTAAAATGATGAAAAGGTTGCAAGTCAGAGGTACTTTGAAAAAGTGCCCGGCAAGGGACTCAACTGATCAACAACGGTCAGATGTAGATGTCTTTTTCCTTTGCAACGTTTCCTGGCATTGGTGACAGCGAATCGGAAACAAGTGTCGAATCTAAATCAGATTTTTCACCTGTAAGTGTCAGTTTATCAGTTATGAGATCAGCTGGAAAGAATTAAATACACTGCATGGTTTGCGTGTACAATTAGCTCTGCTTTATTAGTTACAAGTCCATATCTATATAGCAAAAATCACGTATTACAGAAAACTATGCCCCAAAAGGTTTTAACCACTCATGCTCCCTTTACACAGATATTACTACATTCTCTCATTATCACACAGGAATACTCCCCAGGGGGAGTTGGCTTGTCTTCTGTCTGCTATGTCCAAGGTTATAGGCATAGCCTTGCAAATAATGAATTACTCCTACAAACCAGGTGCATCTAATCTGTCTTTAAGCTATAACAGAACAAAATGGCTATAAGGCAACAAGATGGTGTTAGCTTAGCAAAATCACATTTCTCACAAGTCATGGTTCATCTCCAGCCATTTGCAGTTTTGGCGCTGTGGTGAGTCAATCAGTGCTTGCCCCATACCCTTGCAACGGTAATTATTTAACTGTTCTGAGCACTGTCAGCCCAGTTCGATGTAGAGACAGACCTGGAAAGAGTCAAGATTAAGAAAAAAATGAAGTCTGGTTCAAGCCAGAAGACGTCAGTCCCAGGAAGAAGGACCTTGAGGACAGTGGTAGCTAAGATCAGTGATAACAGGAAGACCGTTGGAGACTGCTGGAGACAGTTAAGGCCCTCTGGTGCCTCCCTCCCAGGCCCCTGGATGCATTTTCTTTCTATTTCAATTTGGGCACAAGGGTTGTAGCCCTTTTTGAGCACAAAGCCCATGTTGCAGTAGTGGACATAGGTATTTTTTTGTATTTCGTCATTGGGTGCATCTTTACCTAAGCAATTTCAGGATTAGCCAGTGGCCCAAGTAAACTGAGGCACTAGGTCTGTGGAGACCAGCTTGGCACTAGCCCTGTCATTGTGAGACCTTGCCCAGTCTAACCCCATTGGCACATTTTATCCCAGGTGGCCATTGTGTGATGGTCCCTTCTAGACATGTGAATATATCTGCACTGGCCCTTGCCCTCAGTCTTTCAGGCCCCCTTTAAATGTAGGCTTTTGGTATCTGTTAGTGTACTTTTTGTCTGTACTCTGTGGATTGGTGCAGTGGAACTGTGGGGATTGTATCAAGTAAGAAGAGAGAGAGAAAGTGAAAGCAAAAGAGTGTGAGAGGAAAAAAAGAGAGAGAGAGAGAGAGAGATTTATCTTTTACAGTGGAATAACTACATGGTCCAGATAAGACTCGCCTTGTAATTTGTAGTAATGAACTTAGGCCTGGCAATGTCTCTCCTGATTTACTCCTTGGAAAATACACAAATAAAAGGGCTGCATATTTAATGTTGGCGCAATGGCACAAAAAGGTAATGTGACCTTATGGATATCGCAAATCCAGCTTTGGCGTTTTCAGAATGACACTACATATACACACATGCGGTGGTCAAAGTGGACATTTAGAAGAGGCGGTATGGAAACTTAGAAGTTACGGTATGAAAAATGTAATGCAAATGTACGTGAATGAAATTTGTTAGTTTTACAATGAAGGTAGTAGAAGAAGTGGCGGTATGGTATACCCCCGTATACACTCCTACTTTGACCACTGCACACAAGTGAAAAAGTGTATGCATTTGAAATGTAAAATTAGAAATGTGTTTAATAAAGTAGACTTTTAAACAAATGTACATACATGATAGCAAATGTTGTACGCAGTAGATTCCACTGTTTATGGAATGTCATGTCACTAAACATACATGATTTAAAATCTCATGTTTTCATTATGTGAGCTGTACGCAGGGCCGCCAAGAGGAATTTTGGTCCACGGTAAATCAACTTCTTGGGGCCCCCTCCATGGATGCCAACTGTAGAGCTTGTTTGCCACTGAATGGGCGTGGTCACACCATGTAGGGGGGAGGCGGGTGTGCTGCTGAAGGGACATGGCCACACCATGTTTGGGATGTGGCTGTGACTATTTGGGGGTATGCCTAGCACATGAAAATCGCTAGACCGCCCCTTACAAATAAAAACCTGCATTGCCACATTCACAGAAAAAGAGTTTAAGATACAAACAAAATGATGGTATGTTGCATAGTAAATAAAATTAGAAAATAATGAGTTAAAACAAATCCTCTCAATGAACATACCCAGAATAAGGTTTTGGTTTGAAAGGGGGCAATAAAAATGTATGCTATTACTACTTACTCATCCTTCCTTGCAATAATCAGTAATCAGACATGCACCTGTTTTATGTGTCTTAATTACTTACAGTAAACTGCTATCATATGCTATTGTGTATGTTATAAAATTATTATTATGCAGTGAAAATGGGGCATGTAAATGGGTGACAGGGTGCAGGAACATGCTCTAAATGGTAAGTACTTTTAAATACTGTTATATTTTTAAAAAAAAAAAAATGTTTGAGTTTAGGTCTAATTAGATTCCAGAGTATTACTCCTATTAGCTTCAAGTAAAGTCAGGGGAATGGATCAGATCACAAGTAAAAAGAAATTAAGGATTTTATTTAAAAAAAAACAAAAACTAATATGCAAACTCCAGAGCAGGCCCGGGCCCTAATACATGGCAAGGAACCTTACCAGAGTGAAGGTGAGCATGAGGAAGGGGATGAAGAACCTCAAGAAAGTTCAGAATCAGCATCACCTGAAAACCATAGTGACAGCGACAGTCAGAAGATTTTGCTGGACATAAAGGCTTCCAGCAGATTTAACCAAACTACGCTAAGTGAAATACATATACATTTAAAGGAGATGAAGGTACAGATACAAATGCTCCAAACATTTCAGGCGTTTTGTGTTGGCATCTCACTTTGCCCAACAAAGGTCCATTCCACCAGGTGCTGTTGAACTCCAAAACTTCCAATATTGGGCCAGGAGGTTAAAAAGTCAGAAAAACACAAGGACATGTATCCTTAAAATTTTTTGTGTGTATCACTCTTTGGATTGTGTATTACACCAAATACACTGTTTGAAAAAAATATCTGTTTTCCTTTTTTATTTATAAAAGTATTGTAAGCATAAGATTGTAATTAATGAAAAAAACTTAAATGTGGTACAGTCCTATATATTGTGGAGGACCATCTTTGACATTGTTTTCCTACTAGATAGCAACATTGGACTCCCTATGGAACTCCACTACAGATAGCAATATTATGAAATATCACACACGGAGCTATGATGTCACACACAATATCCAGAGCATACATAAGTGCTCCCCCAGATTAGTCAAGGCAACGAAATTGGGTTATTAAAAGCCTGAACATCTGTTCTATAACTGATATGGTTGTGAGTAAAGATCAATAAGGGTAAGTAATGTTTCTTTTTAAATAAAATGGGAAAAACACAAAATCAACATATATGTGTATTGAGACTAGAATTCTGTACAAATAAATGTAAAACGTTTGCATTATATGGCGCTATTAACGTTAAACACTATTATAGAGATTTTTAAATAACTACACCATTATGCAAAAAGTGTTGTCGGAATGTTGAAAAGGTTCAAATAAACCTTTTACTTGTACAATTTAGACACATATATTCAGGCAAAAAATGGTCCTACAATAAACAATTGTTTAAAAAACAAAACAAAACAAAGGTACCTAATATCCACGCATCTCCATGTGGCCTTGCGCCTCCTTGCTCCATGTTAATTTTCGCCAAATACCTGTTTGTCTGAAGGCAAAGGAATCATGGCTGCTTTTAGGCCATTTAACATCCACGTATTGAATCTGGAGAAATGCATCACATCACAGTGGAAATGCTTCCTATTCCTAAAATTAGCTTAATTTCCCCCCAATGGGATCAGGTCTGTATGTGTACCATATACTGCCCCTATAATGTGCAAAATGCCCATTATAGTGACAAATTGCTGCTTTATGGGCACAGGGGACACCTTATCAAGTGACAGATGAATACATTGACAGAAGACTGACTGGAAAACCTTCAGCACCTCCTACGCATGGCTAAAGGTACACTGGGATATTCCTGCCGCAACACCCACTGTGGTCTAAAATTACCTAGAAATGTAATGCCACAAACCGTTTAGTCAGCAGTATTGCTGTCGAATATTGTGCAGAGGCTCTAGGTCACTCTACACAAATAAATGAGAAGTGTCTATAATGACATGGGGTGGAAGCCGATACCGATGGATCACCTAAGCAACCGACATTTGAAAGAGACTAACATGTAGCCTGAAGACATGCTTCGTGGGCTGACGATGTTGTGCCAGTTGCTGGTTTTGGAATCACCTTGCTTTTAAAGGTGTTTAATCTGCAAAATTGACAATTAATAATATTTGGAAAAATAACCCCTATGGTAGAATATGTCACACTTTTCTGCAGATTCCACAGTCCTCTGTATATATGTTGACCCCTTCATTAGCACGATTTTAACAGGTTTCAACCAATAGAGTCTGTCTAGGACATGCCCTACCCCAAATCTAAATCTGTCCCCACATTTTAAAATTTATTTCCCCCTTCAATGCAACATGGTTTTGCTAAGGTGCAACGTTACTCTATTTTTTGTTTTGCTCTCCTAAATGACTAAGGTCCGATACAGGGATTATATTTAGGTTATCTTTTAAAATTAGTAGGAATGTGTGGTTTGGAATTATTCGGATTTTGGTCATTTTCTGGGTCTTGAATCAACAACAAAAACAAAACAACAAAAAAAATAGTCACATTAATGGGACTTAGATTCCACAATATGTAATTTTGTAGTGTCTTGTAACCCTCTGTGTACGGCGCTGTGGAAGCCTTGTGGAACCTTATAAATAAAATATAATAATAATAATAATAATAATGGTATATTAAAAAATGGGGAGAGCCAAATGATGCATGTGGGATTGATCCCATGTAACAAGCGTGCCTCAAGGTGGTCAGACAGGTAAGTCCAGGTAAAGCGTGATCTCAGTGCAATAAGTCTGATATTTGCTCCGTATTTATTGTACACCAATGCCAGAACTGGAATGGTGGCACTCTAACCAAGAAAACCAGCTCAGATAAAGAACGCAAGGCTAAGGTAATGAAATTACAAAACTTTGAAATGTCCTCTTTATAATACATGCCTGTCACAGAACAATAATTAAAACCCCAAGTAAAGTAATCTTGCAAAGTCAGTGTCTATGGATAACTTCTGATGTATTAATTCACTGGGCTCTTTAATTATTTAATATAATTCAGGGACACTGGGTTGACTATATTACAAACATAGCCCACAAAGCACCTCGGGGGTTAATTTACATATATCTTTCCTATTAAACCCAAAATAAATCATTATCTGAAAACATTAAGCAAAAAAAATGTAGCATCATGTAAAAGTCTATTGGATATTATCATCAAAAGAAATTCTCTAAAATAGAAAAAAACTTTACAGGATGCATATTACCATTTTATATAACAAATCTCACATTCACAAGAAAAATAGATTTGCTAATTTAAGGCCTGATGTATAAATAATCATATTTACATGTTTTCATACGCTGAGATGTCAGCTCCAAAAGAATAAAATCAGTGAGTTCTGGACCAAATGTATATTTTAATGGAGAACACAGATCTCTCATTCCTTTCACTTCCTCAGTGCAGTTCACTGCCTATATCTGCTCTCTCATCCTTCACCATAGCCCTTCTTACAGCTTGTGCTCGGCTCAGGCGTTTCCTATACAAGACAAATCTAGAGCCATTTCACAACTAGGACATCTTATTAATTGCTACATGCCTTTGGAAGGATTTGCCTCTCAATATCTGCTGAATAGAAAGCCAAGAAAAATAGCAAGCAATAAAATGAAAAATTTGAACTGAAATAAGTGCAGAACTACAGCAGTATACAATTGTGTCACATAAAGAAATAAATAACAAATTGTAAAGTGAATTTTGAATTATATATTTTTTCTCCTAAACATATTTTTATATTATCCATGTGCAAAAGGAATACAGTACTGAAATATCAGTTATTATGAAGAAGAAAATCTGGATTTTGTAGATATATTATATCTTAGTAAATTAATGATACCTAGATTATTAAGAGCGAGTTGGTTCAAAATGTAGTCTGTAAGCATTCAGACATTTTTCATGATAATTTGGCCACAGGTGGCAATGTTCTATGTCTGTGAATATATAGAATATTTAGCTTTATATTGACACTATAGACATTCTTTCCAATATTGCTAAATGGAAATTCTGGACAAAACAGGTCACAGTGTGATCCACCCAAACAATGCCAGATCCACCCAAACCCCATCTATGTTATGTCGGGTTACTTACGTTTTGGGTAAAAAAATTCGGGGCTGTTGGCAGATATGAAATAGCATTGTAAAAAAACGTCATAAATTATGTTTTACCAGCTAAAAATGTGAACCTATAATGTACAGTATACCGTTCAATGCCCACATTTGCTGGCTTACAGCACTGAACATAGTCAGCAAGACAATTACAGATATTCCAAATACAGGGAGGATATTTTCTGTACACAAAAAATATTTTTTTGTATATTTTGAAGCCCTTTAGTTAAACTAGAGGTTAATTCAGTGGTGGGCAACAGGCAGACAACAGGCTTCAAGCTGCTCACAAGCCTCCACCTGCAGCTCATCACCCGGCTGCTCCCGATCTTATTCTGTGCTTCATAAGTAGAGAATGAAGCAGAATGGAGGCAACCAACACCGGCGTCACATGACCTCCTCTGCAGTGTGCATTCGCTCCTTCCTATGTGCGGCCTTTTAGAAGGTCCATTTAGAAAATATGGAAGAATTAACCCCAGCCTTTGATACAATGTCACATTAATGGGACCTAGATTCCACAGTTTATCAAATTTTATCTGAACAGTCAGCACAGACCACCAGAATTACATTTAAAAATATGTATATTTTAGAAATGTGGCCTCACATGTCTGTTTTAATACAGCAGTCCATGACTGTGCCACTGGAAATTGACAATTTGAAATCTTTGTTGCCCTAAAATTCAGACTCTGCAATTAGATTAGCAGTATTTGCTGGAATATCTGAGGAGGGTTTTTGTATTAAGTTTGGCACCAAAGTGGAAGCAAGAGGAGACTTTAATGAAGTGAGCAGCACATTATATGGGTGCCAGCTCTCAGTTTAAGAAATATAGGACCTGTGTATCTGAACTATCTATATCCACTCCGAAGACAAATATTTGTTGCGGTTGCTAGATGTACACAAGCACAAGTAGCAATGTACGTGTCTGGACATTTTTAAATATGAGCAAATGCTGCTACACTGATCCTTGTGATCCTTGTGATAACTTAAGTAGACTAATCCACAGTAGCACATATACAGTTTGTTAAATATACCATATGCAGGATTTGTAGAAGATGTGTATACATGAAATATGGGTATTTTGGTTAAAGGTAAAGGGGAATTTCCCAGAGTAAATCCTGCTACTGTCCCAGTACTTGATTATTCAGACAGATTTGAGAAAGGTAAAGTTAATATACTCCATTGTAAGTAATATTTATATCATGTTAAACAATTTGATCATGGAGTCCTCCATCAATAGGCTGCAATCGGTGCCAATCATGATCAATAGCAAAAACCTTTAATTGCTTGTGGTCTTACAAATCTTCAATTTATTCCACTTTTGTGAGCTTTGCACTGAAAATCACAACATTTAATAAAGTTGTAAATATTCCAATAATTCAAAATCTACCCTTTATGGCAATTTTCTAACTCAAAAAAGGCTCATCACAAAAACATGATCTGCAATGTTCTAGTGAGGCTGCTCCTAGATCATGTTTTTGTGATGAGCCTTTAAAAACAAATTTATAGGAACTATATTAAGTAGCAGAACTGTATATCGATGGTGGGTGTGGCAGTAATCTTCTCACTTGAGAAATGACAGCGCTGCACAGCACACTGGCAGCCAGACGGCCCTCACATCACATGACCATGACAACGCGTTCATGGCATTTGGGGCCTTCAGGAGTATTATGATTGAATGTTGTCAGCGTGTTTGGATTCTTCCAGACCCCAAATATTGCAGTTATAGTAATAGGCCCTGTCACAGGCCCTCCAACATGTGACCCAACCATGAGTTGCCCTGATAACAGAGGTAGAGGTGACATATTTTTGAGGCATTCCTGCTTCTGCTTGGCACCTTAGTAGTACCATAGCTCAAAGCCATAACTTAGAAGAAAGCTGCCGCCCCCCTAGCCTTCAGTTATAACTAAATTAACCTAAAATTATTCATACAGCACACCCCTTCAGCATTGCGCCCTGGGCGGTCGCCCCTCTCGCACAGCCCTAGTTACAGCCCTGCCACAGCTGCACTTGAAGCCCAATGCCCATAGGCATATGTAGATATAAACTAATGTATTTAGGAAAAGAGAGTCAAAATACATGGCAGAAACATCAGTGGAGGAGAAATGAGCTGTAATATGGGAGCAATACAAGAAGATTTAATTAAATTATGGGACAGGCCTGTTGTTATAATAGGGTGTGTTTAGACATGTGCTGATGAAGTCCATTGATCATACACACTAGACGCACAGAAGAACCACGACTGTGCTAATTGTGAGTCAGAACCTATGTGTGTTTTATTTACTATCATTTATTTATATAACGTCAGTCATATTATGCAGCATTGCACAGACAATAAATGAAGCCACTCAGATCAGCCCCTGCCACATTGGAGCTTACCATCTAAATTCCTTAACACACGTCCAATTTTGTAGTCAATTAAACAATCAGAAAATCAGAGCACCCGAAGAAAACCCATGCAATCATGGGGAGAACATACGTACCCCATACATACGTACCCCACACAGATAAGGCCCTGGTTGAAATCAAACATATGAACCCAGCACTGTGAGGCAGTAAAACATAACTGTAAACATACGCATAATCAACATACTTATAATGCATAGAGGCACTACACACGTCTTGCTTGTTATTACAAGCCAGAAATATTTTTTTTTTTTTTAACTTGCAAGTGGTGGAAGGTGGCTTATAGTTTAACAGTCTATATAGGACTCATACATTTATATATTGTTTCACCAAACACAAAAGTAGATCAGAGTAAAAAGTAAGAAAAGAGACATGCTATTCAATAAGTGGCTGATAAAATAGTTTACATTTTACGTGTGATGGAATGATGGATTTTACAGTGCCTTGACAGGTTACATTGCCCAAACATATGTTATATTGATTTGCATATCAGTCTGCATGCCCATATGTGCTTGGTTTATTTTTTGTAAATCATCCCCCGGATTAGTCCTTTCCACTGGTTGGTCCACTTTTGTACAATCAGTGAAGTCAAATTGAATTCAGAACTGGTCCTCTGATCTGTAAATGTGAATGGATTATATGCAGGTATACAACTCTAAGCCGTCACTAGGCTTGGAAGCTCAGCTGCTGTATTACTCCTGGGAGGAGTCGCTGCTTGTGATGTCTAGAGCCACCTGGTGGGCACAATTGTTTATGTAGCTGAGCAACACTGCAGACTTTCTTTTCTCTTTTAACAACCCTGCTCTCTTGTACTCTGTCCACCTCTTTAATAAGAAGATTATAAATTCTGGAAACTCCTCTGCCATGGGTTGTTTTTAAACATGAAGTAATTACAACTGTCTCTGCAATAAATCTCATTCAAGAAATTGTGGCCTTTATTTAGTCCAGCCGTAGAGTTTACGGGGATCTTGTGTAATATAATAAACACAGACCTTAATGGAGCAGATTTAAGAGACATATATACTAGCAGAATGAATATTTTTAAGCAATTTCAACGTATTTGCAGTACTGTGTGCCCCAGAAAAAAATTTGAATAAATGATCACATTTGCAATATTTATGGAGGTTCTTTTCAGGACATAGGACAACGAAGCCTATTTTTGAAGGTTTTTTTTATACTTTTCCAAAAGAAAAGAACCCGCAATTAATGAAATCTTCTATAAATAATATTCGTGAAAGAAAGAAATCTAACAATTTGAATAAGCAGACTGTAATTTTCAGTGCCCATGAGTCCCTTATACAGCATTAGCTGTAATTAAATGCCCTGAATTATGTAATGTATGGCAGTCAAATGTGTTTGCAACACAAATTTCTAACAATTAAAGCACTAGGTAATTCATCAACATTGTATGCAAGGGATTCTTAATCTATGCCACTTAGAATAATTCCCCTTGATTTTTTGCAAAAAAAAATATATATATAAAAATAAATAAATAAATCACATGTTAATATTTATTCCACTTGTTCAAAAAAATCCTTAAGTTATATTTAATAACAATTAACTGTAATTAAAAGTTAACATATTATTAATTCAAAATTCAACCATGGCTTTCAAGCTTATTCAGAGAATGCCCTTTTACAAGGTGTGATACAGTGAACTGTAGTAGGAATCTAATGGTCCCTCTTACTGAAATGCAGCTAGTGCTTATAGGATTTTTTTCAGAGTTGGTTCAAAGAAGATGTACACAATCTTTGGGTTGGGACCCCAAGTCGTGTCCCAGAATCTATTTTTAAGTTGCCCTTATTTTCAGACATGCAGATTGGGAATCACCTCTTTTAGGATCCCAGAACAATGGTACTTAACACTTGGAATTGGGGAGATGTGTTTTTCCCTAACTATGGAAATATAAGGGATACATTTATATCACTCTCCCCACTGAACTATGTCAGGTAAAGAGAGGATTAAGTGCTTCAAATCAAGATTTGCTGTAGGTGGCGTCCGGTGAAGGCTCAAAAGGAGGGCTTCTATTATCTGCTGACTTGTTGAGTACTTTGGGGATTAAAATATTTTTGTCTCCATAAATGGGTGGTAAGTTTGTGTTTTAATTTCTTTACTTGATTTATATTATTATATATTGTATTTTATATTATTTTTGTTATTTAGCTTATTAAATTCATCACCCATGGTATGGTGATTAGGAAGTGCCTTCAAGTTGGCACATGTAACATTCATAGTTCTACACGCCACCAGGCACTATCATGGTGCTGATATGGCCTCTGTATTTTGGAATATGTGAAAGGCACATTCATGTGATGGATTATCCGGACTTATGCAAAAACAAGATTTAATTTTTGTTTAGGATGGTAGAGGGGTGGTGGTTGTCTATATTCTGAGGCAGTCATAATTTAGTAGGAGACCACAGAGTCTTTTAGCAATGGAAAACAGTTACAGTTTTGCACCATCTTTAATTCTTTTAGGTCATGCAAATCAGAATGAAATCAGTGGGACACCTGCTTCTCATGTTTGACACATTTTATACGGGAAGAGCATAACAAATAAAGCAATAAATAAAGTAATTATAAAGTATATAATATACAAATGAGGGTCAAACAAGCAGCATTTTAGGAGACAAAGGGGAACTTTATATGAATTTGAAGGGAGTGGCCAAAATGGGATGTCAAGAGAATACATTTTAGTGCGTTTTTAAACATTTTGCCGGTGTTTGCAATATATTCAAAGACAAAAAAGGAAAATGTAGCTCAATGAGACTGCTCAAAAATACACCTTGCCCCCCCCCCACCTGCCTTAAACAACAAATGAGACAACATGCAATTAGAATTGCATATACAGCCATGTCTTTGGATACATACTTTTATAACCTCAGTGGATTATCCATTAAAGTTAATGGGCACAGGAAAGTAATACAAGCTCTTCATATATGTAAGTGAATACACACACACACACACACACACACACACACACACTTTATTGCCATTATTAAGGCATGCAAAGTTAACAAAAGATAAAAAGGAGTAAATTTGCTCCTGGACAAACCATGTAAGGGGTGCAAATTAGTTTATTATATTGCACATAAGGAATATACTGGCTGCTTTTTCATGTAGCACACATATACTTGATAACTTTATTTTTACACTGAAATTTACAGTTGATTGAGGACATTCCCTACCCCAACTATAAATTTGTCCCCACAATTTAAAATTTATCTCCTCTCCGAAGAGACATTATTTTGCCAAGGTGCAAATTTACAGCTTTTTTTCTTTTGCTTTGCTCACCTTAATGAAGGCACAAATATACATACTGAAGTGGTATTACAACAAAAAGCTATATCTAGTCTCTATTTATTATACATTTAGAAATAATGAACAAATAGCACTGAAATTTGTTTGACATTTTATGTACAGCTTTCACTATGAACTTCTACGAATTGTATTGTGTTAATGTGCCAAGCCCGCCAATAAAACATGCATTTTTTTGTATTGCAGTGTTTAATGGAATCTTCTTTTCTCAGAATTTCACTACAAGGTGGACTCCAAGGTTAAACCAAATGCACAGGATTTTCGAGCAGTGTAATTAGCATGCTTTTCCCCATGTTCTTTATGAATATTCTGACCCTACGGAGGGATGAATATAAAATGCAAAGATATTTTTCCTTGTGCCATTTCTATACTACTTTGCCTGGCACGAGCAAAAAAAATAAAATAGACATTTACACACATACATACTCTATAGTAAAAGCCGCATTCAACATTCTGCAAAGTCAAAGGTTGTTCTTTCTAAAAATAATGAGATACCTAGATGTAGATCAGCTTTAGCTTTGAAAACGAAGCTTTTTATTCTGAAAGCATTCCACAGTGAAGTAACAATAAGAAAAGGTTCTTTGCTTAAACTCACTTGTTGTGTTAGGGCTCAGTCCTCAAAGTTTGCAATTTCAATCTTTCCTAGCAATGTAACATATTTTACCTACAATACACGGCTGGTAATTTAATAAGTTTGATGGGAGCCACCTTCTTGGGTATCAAACTTTTGATGTAGGCTGGCCTTGGCAGTTGTCTAGAGTGCCCATGGTTAGGGGGTGCCTAAAACAGTGACATAATCTCACTCTTCCAATGTTTCTAATGCACGTACAGTCACCACACACGGATTGCCTACCGCTGACATAGATGAGAAGCAGCCAGCAGCTACTTACATGTGAAGCTGCTGCCCCTTCATGCCAGTGTTCTGCTGGCAGTGTGGCACTTGGCTATGATTTCAGAACTAGACATTCCAGTCCCAGGTGGAGAGGATACACTCCCCACCTCCTGCCTCCAAGGTAAGTAGCGAGTGTTGGGTGTAGCAGGAGAGGGGGGAGCGACACTTTTGATGGCCCTGCAGGTGAGCAATGGATTTTGATAGCAGAACTGAGAAGAGGTGTTCAGAATGTACTCACCTCCATTAGAAATAGTGGCTTATCTTTCTAATAATTCTAGATAAGGGAAAATGTAGAGAGACAGCAGATTAAGTTGTACAGTGGTGGAATTAGAACACAACTTTTTTAGTTTTACATTTTATATTAGTATTTATTGTATTAACACATTAAAAGAGCCATGGAAATTGATTGACAAACAAACAAAAACAATGAATGTACAATGACATAAGTTTGATGCATGTACTTTGTCTCACGTAAAGGTGCATTTGACATTATAGTTGTCCTGCATCATTTTCACAGAAGCATCACAGATCACTTCTCAGGTATCAGGGATTCCAATAGCACTTTAACTCTTGGGCTGTGGATCCCCACTTATCAGTGTTCCCTTCCTCACATCATGACAATGCCCATGATATATAGTCCCTGTCCTCACTTACACATTTACATGGGCAGACGTGGCACTGATCAACACACAAATTTCTGCTGGTTTTAACAGTCTGATCATCTGAGATACTAATAAACTGGGAATATCATGGAAAGGTAGATGATGATTGAATACAATAATCACCTTAATAACCTTAGTCAAATTCACCTTAAAGGTACACGGATTTTTACCAATAGGAGCTTACAATAAAAGAGATTAGAATAAACTTCAGTAAACAAGTAAAAACATTTATAAAATAAAGTGAAAGAGGATAAATGAATAAAAAGTAGGTTCAGGTAAGAAATGAATAAGAAACAATAAAATAAAATAAAAATGCTTGTGAACTATTTAGTGAGAGACAACCCTAAGTGTACTCTAACTAGAGTGTACTCTCACTAGAATACATCTCACCCCTCCACTTACCCATAGGATTTCCATACTCTTCCCCTTTATAGGGAACAGCAATCCCTAGCCATCTATTTGGTTGAACCATATCTATAGCCGTATTAGTTCTACATTGGTGTTTCTCCCATTCACACCATAAAATACATGCCTGGACTCCTACATACCTGCTAAGCCAATGGAGAATGTGATGGAGCGCAATAAATAAATTTGCTCTTTTTGGAAATCTCTAATTTGTTAAATACAATGATGTTTGTGTTTTGTGCAGTTGGCAGAGCTGCCATTTTGGTCTCAGGCAACAATATGATTTGGACTAACCTGGAAGACGCATGTCACATAGGGGAAGGGTTTGCACAAGTGGAATGGATCAAACTGGGAGTAGAGAGGTGCAGTAAACTCATTCATGGCTATAGCATATGGTAGATTGCACTTATGTTGACCAAATTATGTGCTACTAAAAATTAAGCTTAGGGTATCAATAATTTTGTCTGACTCATTTAACAATTTATGTGTGGGATAAGCATTTTGTGTTTTATTCCACTGCAAGCCAAAGAAAAACATATGTGAATACCAAAATTTTATTTAATGTCCACAATTTTCTGGAAAAAATGCAGTCACTGGCCTCCTCAGCAATTCTCATCAAAATTTGATGTGAGCCCTATTGTAATTGTTCTTTGCATGGACCTACACACAAAGGAATTTGAGACAAATTTAGTTTAAAATGACCAGATTAGTAGGTGAAGAAATGGGTCCCCTGGGGCGCAGAGAGAGTGGGTGGGTAAAAAGTATGTTTAGTAATGTTATAGAGTGGATGATATTCATCCAAAAGCATAAAGCTCAGCATATGATAGCCCCTTCTGGGTTTGATTACTCGTGGTCTTATTACTCAGAGGCATAAATGTGTATACAGTTTCAGTAAATACAGTATTTATTGCTCATATATTCAGCAAAACAGTATACAACATATATAGTATATAGCAGGTACCTTGCTATTGAACTAAGCATTCATATAGGTAATGTTTAATAACCAAATACTCCAACGCTTGATAGAGGAATAAATGCAATATCATAGACCACAAATATCAATAGAGTAAAAACAATCAAGTGATGAACCGCCCGGTATTTAGATATCAAACACCACAAACAGGCAAAGCAAAATAAATGTCCATAAGGATAAAGTCTCTAAAATGTCCCTGGGGCAAAGATAATGGGCCCCGTTTATAGGTACATAGATTCATAAGGCATTCCATTCCCATCCGATTGGAGCAGTTGTGGCCAGTCCAGGAGGGCAGGTTCATGGTGTTTAAGATAAGGACTTACCCTTCTTATGTTTTGTTGAATATATGAGCAATAAATACTGTCTTTACTGAAACTGTATACATATTTATACTTCTGAGTAATAAGACCACGAGTAATTAAACCCAGACAGGGCTATCATATGCTGAGCTTTATGCTTTTGGATGAATATCATCCACTCTATAACGTTACTAAACATACTTTTTACCCACCCACTCTCTCTGCCCCCAAGGGGACCCATTTCTTCACCTACTAGTCCATTCAAGGGTAGGGACTACCCTTTTGCTTTGTGTCCCCCAGGCAGCAAAATCTATCCTTTCCACACTCAATAGGGTGTGCGGTAGCCCACCCTCTTCTTGTTAAAATGACCAGATTGGCTATGTAAAAAGCCAACCGCACAAGCAAGAGGAGCGGACCTGTGTCCAGTTGGATAAGATCTGTCCCTTTAGTGCACAGTATCATAGGCAGACAGACGGTATTTCCTCCAGTTTTAAAGAGGCCTGTTAGTGTGTCTGGAATTTAAACTCACAAGCAGGTTGATAGTGAGTACCTTACAACTGCATTTACCAACAAGCCAATAATAATATAAATCAACATTTTGGGCCAGACATGCTATGATATCAAAGTCAGTTATCCAATATTGTTGCCTGTCTCACAGCTCGTGGGTCCAACTCAAGACTATAAACATACACAGCTGGGGAAACAGGGAACACCGTCTGTGGCACAGCACCTGGCTTTGACAAGAAGTCTGACATGCACAGGACACGATGACTAAGAATTGCTGGCAATGAAGAACTATGTATGTAGTACAGCAACATTTTTATGTAATTGACCAATTCACAAACAAATGTAACACTAATCACAGCACACAATCCTTATATCAATAAATGTACCAAGAGAACAAACAAATCTGTGTTACTACAGAAGATGGTGTCAATTATATGTCTTCATGAACATGCATTGAAAACTTACTCCAATATAAGTTCTTAATGGTTAAAATAAAACAGTAACTAAAAAAATACTATGTGTGTTAAGGACGAATTATGTAGATGTAAATGAACCTACTGATGAACATACTGGGCCTCATTTATCTTCAGATGTGTGCTGTATCTTGTGTAAAATTGTTCTGCGCATGCTCAGAAACAGACTTTACGCCAGGGAATGTATTTGTATGCAAATGACACATCCGTCTGCCTATGATTCGAACGGGACAACAGAAGAGGGAAGGGGTGGATGCATTTAGGCAATGTACAGCAAGGGCATGCTGAGGTAGCCTGTAAGCACATTTGTCCAATTGAAGAACTGGTCATATCATAGGTCTGTATTTTTTAGCCGTATCACTTGCACCAGCTACAGGGCAGGTGTAAGTGCCAACTGTTAGCAATGACTGATGTGTTTGTATGCCAGAACATGTGTTTGCAAGTAAAAGAAAATGTAAAAATCCATTTAATGAGCAGTACACTTTAAGAACATCCAGATTTATGTATTTCATTTTTTTTTTAAAAACTATTAAAAAATGTTTTGTTAAATGTATTTTTAATAATGATTATAGTATTAAGATTGGTTAATGTATTTAATAGATTCATTTTTTGCCATGCATCCTGCTGGAACTTGATATTGAATATATGCAGTGTGTTCTGTCTGCATATGGCAAGTAACGTATATCCAGGTTGTACTTCTACCCATAATCAAATGGAATCATTCCTTGCGGTCCACTTGTACTTGAATACGGTCATGCATGGGTGCAATTTCCGTCCAACTTTAAGAAACACAAATTGTGTTCACTTTGCAAGCCTTGATGAATTAGGTACACTATATTCATTGTGTTACCTTTTAAGGTGCATTTGACTAGAGTCTGAGCACATTATTGTATTCAATCTTCATCTCCTGTTTGTTGTACCCCATTGATTAGCCTAGGAGATCATTGGCATGTTCATGTGTGCGCAGAACAGAATGTGACAGTGTGAGCATGAGAATGGGTGCTCCTGCCAAAATGTTGCAAGAAGATTATGGTGTCCAATGTAACTGTGTTTGAAACAAAGCAGCTTTACATTCTAGCACAACAATGTGCTTATAGGTTCTTGTTCGAAGCCATGAAATGCAGCTTTAGACTCTAGAAATAAGACTGAAAATAGACTGAACTCTTCTTAATGATTAGGAGTCCATCTAGTTGTATGACTCTGGGATCAAGTTGATAGGTTAAAGGGCGATGCCTATGTGTTTTGCCAAAAGCCATCAACTAAGGTTCTGCTATATTCATAAGGCACTTTTTGGGGGGGTGGGGGGGCATACATGCATTTGTAAATGGTTAATCAATTACATATTATACACTCAACTGATTAGTGACATCATAGCTAGAAAATACACAAAGGTGCCTTAATGTCAGAACTACTTTATGGGTTCATTTGCTCTCATAATAGATAGCAAGTAGCAGCTCATTTTAGGTCCTCATAGTTAAGATGGGGTTGCACAACTGATGTAAATCAATATAAAATAGCAATTTATGACCCCATTTATAAAAAGATGCTTCCCATAAAATTTGTGTATCTCATGATTCAGTTGCACCTAAAATTAGCAATTATCATACAGTCCGAATCAAACGGACCATTACTGAAAGATGTTTCACTTTACAGTTAAAAAAACACAAGAGTAAAAACTCTATATTTCATCTGCTTAAGTTCCATTAAAAATAGACCGAAGGCTATTTTCTGCCAAGCTGCTTTAGATATGTCACTTTTGATGGGTCAAATGAAAATTCCTGATGAATAGGCATTACAAAGATAACCATGGCAGGTACAGGCTAAAAAAACCCATATAAACTGCATGCACAGGGGAACACGGTATGAAAAAAGGTGATAATAATTATAATATATATCAGATTCATTTTCTTTACATTTCGAAAGCCAACAGATATAGGAGGAGATAACAGTACAATAAAAGGGGAAAACAAGTCATGCAACTCTACCCCCAACCAATTGTCTTAAACAGGAGGTGTCCAACCTGTGGGTCCCAGTACCTTTTTTTGTGTCCCCTCATTGACAGATATGCAATACATTCTATTGAGGATCAACTCTTTTGGACCCCAGAAGAAAAGTGTTGTGCACCACTGGTCTAAATAATCGGGTGATGTAAAAATAATACAATTACAAAGATTCTGACTAGTATAGTTTATTATATAATTATGTTTACACTTCAATTTTTGAGACAAATGTAGCCATCTGTATCCTTTATCCTTGCCTTGGTGTTTCACATATCCCAACTAACAAATAATACAGCCAAGGTTTGAAGTTATATATTAGTAGCTTAGGTTTCCTCTTGAGGTAATGGTCTCAAATAAAGGTCATTCAAATGCAAATCACAATAGTTCTCAAGATGAGCTGCTGTGCATCAAAGAGTAAGATCAAAGGCTGGGTCCATGAAAAAGGCCTAAGAGATATTTGCAAAACATTTTTTTTTTACATATGGTATTTGATCAAAACAACGAAAAATAAATAAATTATGACATTCAGATCAAACAGCTGCATTCTATATGTAAATAATTATTTTGATCGTCCGACATATACATCACAGGGTACTTCAAACCTAGTAGGATAACCCTCGTTTATGGAAAATAAAGTCACTTCCCACTTAATCATTCATGAAGCTAACTAGATTAGTGTGTACAGTACAGCGTCACAATGTATACTACAATCATTTTGTACTTTATCTTCACTAGAGATAGGGAAGCTACAGCATATTAATGTAAACAGTGCTTCTGATACAAGTTAATATGTAAATATATTATAATGCATCAGTGTGGTGAATATATGAGCAATCAGGTTTGCAGGCATATATTGGAGTCACAAGAGGATAACATAATGACAGGCTTAAGAGTCATGCCAGTCTCAAAAGGTTTATTTGTGGCAAGAAAACGTGCCAAAGTTCAAATTATGATAGTAAATGTTTATACCTTGTACACTCAAATTTACAATATGTGGCTCTATTGAAAATAGTTTATTTTAGTTCATTTAGAAGGAAGAGATGGAGAACAAAATATGTTTGAATGACAATCATAGCCCAATAAATCTACAAAAAAATCTATGTCCATTTATATCAACGATGTCTCAACAGTAGCTGTCCTGAGAGAGTATGAATAATTGTACACACTGATGTTTTGTGTTTTACATAAACACATAAGTCTTGACTGGATCCAACACGCTCCTATGCAGTCATTGTTTGGCTGGAATTTCTGACTGTTCTGATCACCATCAGCGATCTTCCTTGGCTCATAGATCCTACAATTTGCAGCCAGTTACGGCTAAACTAACACAACTATCCATCAGAATCATGTGCCTGCACATTCCCGCAAGGTCAATAGCGTGCATGTGACACTTCACCTCCTTATGACTGGAGATGCAGTACAGTGTTGGGAAGGGGTAGTCAAATGCAGGCAAAGTACAACAAGGACTTCATGTATATGCATTTGAGGCAGACAAGCATGGAGCTGTATATACATATGTCTTATCCGTAGCTCTTGCACCCGCTAGAGGACAAAATTTAGGAGTGAGGCCTAAAATCCACCATTTATTTTTCTGACATGTGTGTGTGTGTGTTGATAACTAATGATCAATACAGCTGTATAATAAGAAATGTCTTAATTTTTATATCACATGTATTGTGTATATAAATTCTAATGCATGGTTTTTGCAATGAGATTGTATGTCGTTAGTTTCAGCAAATGAAACTTGACCAAGCAGGACCACTTGTAAGCTGACAGCTTGTTTATAGTGGTTTACTGCTACAAGTCTCCTGATCAGATTTGTGGAGACACACCCTGTAATATCTATTGAAAAATTATGTGAAAAATTGGAGTAATTGAAATTATAGGAAAAAATTTGATTCTTTCTATATGTTGAATTTGTTTTTAGTGAGAAGTAATGTATCATGTACATTGCATGTTACAGATTTGAAGACTGCTGGTTTGACAATCTGCATAAGGTTCAATTATATTGAAACTGAACAAATATTCAAGTAGTTGCTGGTTTCAGATAGGAAATAAAGGAAAAAAGGATAAGAATAACAGACCAGACCAGTGGTTCCCAAACTGTGTGCCTAGGCTCCTTGGGGTGCCTTGGTAGATCACACAAGGGTGCCTCGGCCAGGGCCAGTGGCAAGCAAGGCGGGGGGCTACTTGGTAATTATTTAGACTTTGGGGTGCCTTGAAAAAATTTTGGAAACTCTAAGAGTGCCTTGAACTGAAAAATTTTGGGATCCACTGGACCAGACTGAGACTTTACTGTAAGCCTGTATTATACTCCATATGCCATGCTGTCACGAAAACAAAAAAAGTCTGAAAAAAGAAAATTAATATTCCTGTGTTGTCCAATCACTACGTTGTAAGATGGACATTTGCGTGCATACTTCCATGAGTTGAAGCAGCAAGAGCCGGCACTTAGTGCACCCTTGAAGAGGGGTCACTCGAGCCAGTCTTTGCAGTAAAATTTTCCCAAAGGACACATGTGAATTGTAACACATAACATTATAGTTTATAAACTATACTTTGCAAGTGTCTTCAGCTACCACTGGGAGAGAGGGTCCCAGGCACTTTATTTAACTTGCCTGGCACCCACCTCTCCTTGTCCACAACTGGTGAATAAAGCAGAAAAAGTACTCCTGCCACAGTCTTATTCACTGTGGGAAACAAAGAACGTTAAGGGTAAGGTTTAACTACACTGAAATAAACATCAGTTCAGCTATCCACAGAGAGCCAAACTACACAGATCCAGTCATTTTAAATATCCATCTAATTCTTGATCTGGCCAAACGTGTTTTCCACAGAAAGATTATTTGTGGAGATAATACATCTTTCAAAGACAACCAAACTGGTTGAACTGCAGGAGTTGCAGGCTTTGCAGATCTTTATGACACCCTAATCAACCCTGCTTATATACCAGTCAGTGCTTCATTGCTATATCTTAACTACATAGCAAAAATACTGCAAGAACATGAATTAGGTTAATGCAAGAGCACTATAAACGTTTAGCCTGAGGCAACAGGGCTCCTGTGACTGTTCTGATTTTGTGACAGATTATGTCATTGTAAGCTGCTATCTATAGTTTTTTCCAAAGCAGAGTCTTCAGTACCTTGTCTGTTGTAGATAATTTTACTTTCTATGTTATTTTGGTGATATATTAACTCACATTTTTGTGTTTAACTTACACGTCCACCTCTACAGGCATAATGGGTCTGAGATACCCAGGAAACTAGATATGGATGCATTGTGGTATGCATGCACATTAAGGATATGTGAACGACCACAAATGGAAATCACTGACATAACTGCAAATAATTCTGGACATGAGAATACATCTTTGTCTGACTCCACTCCCCCTTCTGAAGCTTTATTTATGTCTGTATATTATTTACCCTCAACTTCCAACTAAATGACTATAAAAGACTTAACAAGATCATTGAGTTTGCAAGTAATTCTATGAATCCACAAGACAAAAATTCACCCGTTTTTAATTGGATCACTGGGATGTATTTTTCTGAACAGTTTGAAATCAATTCAATGGGAAGTGATAAAAAAAGCTTTCCTTTAAGGTATACTATTTTATTTCAAACTAAAATTAAACAATCCCAACGTACACTTTTTACAGTACTACAAATGGAATTATATGACTACACCCTCTTATCTAGTAAAGGCCCTATAAACACTTTTTTTGTTATTTTCAATGAAAATACTTAGGACAAGCTCATAACATTCGACAGGGCACATCGAGCTCTTTATCCAAGAGGTCCACCAACAGGTAGACTAAGAGACATAATCTGCAGTTTACATAATTTCACCCAACCTAGGAGGAGATCCTTAAAAGAACAAGACATATGAATGGTATCGATTTGGATGGACCTAAGATGCAAATCTTACAAGACATGTCTCAGCACACAATGGGAAATGGCCATTCTCCGAGATCTGTCAGATCTAGACTCCTTCTGTCAAGCCTCAAACTGCAGAAGATTCATCTTCAAGAATGCTAAGATTATCACTTACATCCGCTCACATCAGTTTCCCCTCTGGGAGAAGAGACAGCAAATCATGGGAAAACCTAAAAAGAACATAAAACAAAGACAACTCCCCCCCTCCCCCCAATCCTGAGGATTCTTGAAGGATTCGATTTAGATGTATTTGAATTTTGTCTGGCATCACAAAACCCTTAAATTCGAGCAGACTACTTACATGCCTCAGGGTGCTTTATAGTTCTATGTTATTTGTTATCTACTATCCCCTCAACTGCAGGTCTAACATTTCAACAGGACCAAGAATTCACTCCACAGGAGATGCTTTCTAGGAAGTCTAGACGTAGGACTGTATGATTGCATAAGACTATTGATTTGCTTTATACATTTAATGTACTTGTTGCTGAAACACAGAGAAAAAAACTTATTGTAGAAATTCGTTTCAATTAGTGGCACAGGCGCCAATTTATATCATTGCAAATGTACTGATTTTTTGATACTGTGTTATATTTCTGTATTAGAAATATACTGATTTCTGATACAAAAGGCAAATGTTGGAGGGAATTTGCTTTGAAACAGCTGAGACAGTATGTCATGATTTGGTTTTGCAACTTTTCTAGAGGAAATTCCAATTAGGCTAATTAGACCTTTTTCATCTGTGAGTGACCAGCACTTGAATACACAGCAGGGGGTAGTTAGCTGTAATCCTGTCTTGTTAAAAAGATAGACGAGATATTACACAGGTTAAAATGCCCGACTCCCCCTTATACTCGCTTCTTCCTAGACGGCTCCCGGGCACTAGTCGCTCCACGCAAAAACTTATCAATCATATATTAAATGCCTCTAAATGTTTAATTGCCGCTCTATAAACACCTCTCCCCCCTCACTCTCAGCCACAATCAGTAAGGTTTGGTCAATCACCATTACCACTAACTAGTGTATAAAATTCCTTGTCAGGACTCTTTAGCAATAAAACATCACTGCTTGAAGATTCTGCCTGAAACTATTACCCGCTGTATCTTGTGACCAACAGATAAGAGCTTACACTCTAACCTGTTCCCCAGCTGTCCTGAGTTGAACCCAGCATCTCTGTGTCTGCGCTCTGCCTGCTACCCAGCAGTCCTGATCCATAGTAAGCGGTAAGGAGGTACCAGTTAGCCCACAGCAAAGAGGCATTGCAACACCTATACCAGATAACCCATAGGTAAGTGGTCCTAGGCGCCACAAAGGAGCTTAGAGGTGGCAGCCAAATTCTCCTACAACTATTGCACAGTTGGTATTCACAGTCAGCGAGTGTCTGGTGGCAAGGTGACACCAGTGGGAGTGGTCAGTAACAGTCGGTTACTGACGGTGAGAGAGGAAGCCCGATAAACATTTTATATCTTCATCTTACAAATTTAAAGAATTTGTGCTATCTGGTTTAGGAGCCTATAGTCTAAGGATAATGAGAAATATGCTACAATATGCAATAGAAACTAACACACCTAATAACACCTAATAATCAGAGCTACCACTTAATCTGTGTCTGCCTCTTTACAACAGATTACCCCCTTGGAATTGGTTCATCAGAGCTCAAGCTTTGGGCCCATAAGCCCCCCTTCCAATCACTACCCTCCCCTCTCCTCCATCATCCCTCCTTTTGTTATTGTCTTGTTGTGCTTTTGTAATCAGTACAAGTTTAACTCATAAGGATAATCATAATTGATAGATTTACTGAGGTGGCATTTTAATTTTTGCTCTTCCAGTTCCTATCATAATAGCTACTATCAGAGTACATAATAAAAAATGACAATGAGCGAGAAGCATGCACTTTTACAGAGGTAGATGTAACTGATGATGGGCACCAGTAGAAATGAGATAAACACTGTTTTCCAACAAAGTTCCTTTCACCATAGAAATATATGCTGCTATAAGCTAGGCAGATGTGAGTTTTGAAACTTGCCGCCTTTCATTTTACATATACATTGCTGCTCCCTAGTCATATGACGGGGCATGGGAGGAATTTGTACTAGACCTTACAGTACTGAGGGGTTGCATCTCTTGAAAGTACACTCTGATGACAGAGAATATATTTAGCCAACATTGCAATATGCAGACTGAGGCTGGTAAGGTGTGATGGGAATTGCCATTCTCCGACCTTTAGGGTCTTTTACTAAATCACAAATGTGTGGGTGCTGCAGTGCTAATGCCATTTGTACCTGCGTTTACACAAACGTGCCTGATTTTCAGCAACAGCCATATGTAGGTCAGGCACATTAATGCACCTAGATATGCACCCACATGAAAAAATGAGAATTTGTATTTTTGGCATAGGATTATTTAAAGGAGTTTAAACAGGTAGAGAGGGCATGTTTAGCTATGTGTTACTCGTTTTACAACACAGCATTTTATTGCCTGTAAAGAGACTTGATTCAGCAACATCCACAGAAATTGTGGTGATCAGGTCTTATCTAGAAATGCTCAGGCTTGGTGCCCCGAGAACTGAACAAACCCGAACTTAGCAGATTACCGAGTACTTTCACGCGCCCTTGGAATTGAAAACGAGGCAAAACTTCATTGTTACGTCGTCGGATCCCGTATCTGGTGAGGTTTGGATTCTATAAGTACCGCCCTTCACGGAGATCCAGCGCCATTTCACTGAGGGACACAGAAGGGGCAGCACAGTTCTTGGCAGTCTCTAGCGCAGTTGGGCAGCGTCATAGGTAGAAAAGAAAGAGGAGGGGTAGCAGTGTTCTTCTAAGTCTCCACTGACATTCAGTTTCAGACTTCTAAATCTGCAGTCACATTGTACTGTGCTATATAGGTATAGGTAACACACAAAGAGGAGCGCTCCATTGCTAATTGTCATTGCTGAAATACAAATAATAGGTCTGGCAGGCTTGGTCTTCTAAATCTGCAGTCTTTGTTTAAAAGTGTATGAAAATAATATTGTGATCTGTGTGGTGGTCAAAATGGACTGCAAATGACTTGAAATTAGTGTTATTGAGGTTAATAATAATGTAGGGGGGGGGAAGCAAAAATATGTGATTTTAGAAGAAAAAAATAGGTATTTTAGAAAAAAACACGCAAGGGTGGTTTTGCCAAAACCAAAACGCAAAGTTAATCCAGATCCCAAACCAAAACCACAACATGGGAGTCAGTGAACATCTCTAGTCTTATCGCTTTATATGGGAGCAGTCATTTTCATGTACACTTAAACCAATGTAAATGTATGCGAGTGACACAAGCAATTAAGACAGTCCCAATGTCCCATGATTGTCATTCTTAAACAATTATGTAACACTGAATAGTATTTTAGGAGAACATTATTGTAAAAGTTAGGAGCTAGGAGGTTGGATTTAGCTTTATTCTTTTCAGCCTGGAAGTGGGAGTGCACTTTGAAATGCACTTGGCAGACATTTGTGTAAATATGATCAACAGCAGCAATGGGTCTACAGGTTTTGCAGGTTGTAAATGACTCTCACAGACAGTGGATTCTGCTATTGTGGCATTAAGCTGTTAAAGCAAGGGGACTATACAATCTCATTAGTGCTGGATTCAAGATTTTAGAACGTAGTATGAATTATTTTCATGTGTTAACAATACCAAGGAGTTTATCATAAAGTAATAAACAGTATACGAGGACACGATTATTATGTGCTTTTAGTAGCATGAGAAAAAGCTAAAAGAAATAGCTGATAAAACAAATTGAAAGTACACAACAAAAACATCTACAGTATAATGTACACTTGTTTTTTTCTAAAATTTCTAAAGTATATACATAAACATAGATGAAATATTCTTTATTGTTTTTAAAATGCATTTGGAGGGAGAATGTATTACCTTGATTTGCATGTTTTTACAAGATAGTTTCCAGGTATCGCACTACAAATCAATGCTGATAAATGAGAAAAATATGAGTTTAGGAATGTATTTTTCTTGCATTGTAAAAGCACCATAGAGAAATGCTGTTGTATGGGTAATAGAAATGTATTTTAGTAAATCATTAGAAAATGTAGAAACTTCTGAGCTCCAGATCAATATGGTACAACACATAATATAAACAAACATAAGAGGTGCATAAAAAGCAAACATATGTAGATGTTTATTTGTACAACACTTCATGAAGTCTACACAGTATAAAGTGCTATATAAATAAAAAAAACAAAACATTGCTAATGTATTCAATTCATTCCAGGAGAGACATTACAATAATACATTAAATATACTAAAGTTTCATACAGATTACAAACATTGTTATGGGGTCTTGAACAGAAAGTAGTTACGGTTGACGGAAGCCTTTGTTTTCCATGCTTAGTGATTGCAAGTCAGTTTCTCCAGATCTAAAGCTTGAATTGCAATTACTATCAAATAATTGTATGAACGGGGCTCAAGAGCAGCTTGGCTATCCTGGTGTATATTGCCTGACTTTTAGAGGATCTGGGAATCACTACCAACAGCCCTCTACTTGCTTCACTCACCAGCCCCCAGGATCCCTCTCTGACACTTCACTTGCCCTGGCTGTGAACTACTGCAGGAAAGAACTGATAAGTAATGAACCCGTGTAACAGCTCCTGGGCCGTCTTTCCCATTGGGCACAATGGGCAGGTGCCCGGGGGCCCTGCAGCCCAGGGGGGCCCGTTGGAGGCAGCACAAAAAAAAAATCCTGAAAAAAAAAAAGAGGAAAACACTTACCTTGCGGTCAGCTGGCGGTCCGGCTCCCTCCCTGGTCTCCTCCTCCGTGCGGCGCTCGCAGTGCATGTCGGGTGTGATGTCATCACGCCCGCGCGACATCAATTGCGGAGCGCGACAGAGGAGGAGACCAGGGAGGGAGCCGGATCGCCATCTGAATGCAAGGTAAGTATTTTCCTCTTCTTTTTTTTCAGGTTTTTTTTTTGTGCTGCCTCCGACGGGCCCCCCTGGGCTGCAGGGCCCATATATATATATATATATATATATATATATATAGTCACTTGTTTTTTTTTTTAAGATATATAGGGGCCCCGGTGCACTGCTTTGCCCGGGGGCCCCAAATGTTGTTAAGAGGGCCCTGCTCCTGGGACTCACAGTTCAGCAGTGAAACAAATAATTGACCAAATGGTACTGGTACTTGGCAGGGCCTTCTCTCCCATTGGGTACAACGGGCAGGTGCCCAGGGGCCCTTCAGCCCAGGGGGCCCGTCAGAGGCTTCGCCCAAAAAAAATCCTGAAAAAAAAAAAAGAAGAAAATACTTACCTTGCGGTCAGCCTGCAATGCGGCTCCCTCCCTGGTCTCCTCCTCCGTGCGGCGCTTGCAGGTCATGTTGGGCGTGACGTCATCACGCCCCGCCCGACATCCATTGCGGAGCGCAGCACAGAGGAGGAGACTAGGGAGGGAGCCGGATCGCCAGCTAACCGCAAGGTAAGTATTTTCTTCTTTTTTTTTTTTTCAGGATTTTTTTTTTGGTGCTGCCTCTGACGGGCCCTCTGGGCTGCAGGGCCCATATATATATATATATATATATATATATATATATATATATATATATAATCACTTTTTTTTATTTTTTATATATATATATATATATATATGGGCCCCGGTGCACTGCTTTGCCCGGGGGCCCAAAATGTTAAGAGGGCCCTGGTACTTGGGTAGCTGTGGGATGGGGTTCAGCTCAGCAGAGCCAACTTTACACTTGTATTTAAGATAACAATTGAATTCTCCCTGGAACGAGTAACTGTTTCAAGTAGTGGCACCCGTATAATTAACAAGTTCTGTAAGAAGTATTTAACCTTAAAACAGTAGTTTATTAATTTTGTAACAATTATCATCTAATATTATTGGTATGTACTATAATTTATGTCTAGCCAGCAATGTGAGACACATCTTTTGACTGCTTAGAAAGCCTTAGCTGAGATTAACAAGGGCTCAGAATGGCTTAGGTGTGCACACAGATATAAAATACTGCTTACCAAATGCAAGAAAATAAAAAGTGCTTTCTAGCTCTGCCAACTGTAGCTAAAATAAAAATTTATATTACAAAATAATGTAAAATAGACCCAGCCAATATGCCACGTTATTCATAGTATTGTAGCATATTCATACATCATAGTTGGGTGCAGACAAAAGTATAGTTAACCATCAGCGGTCGGAATACAAATTGGTTTCTGCTTAAAGCTCACCAAATATTTTTAGCATAAGTGAGAAATGTGAATTTAGTGCCATGAAGGCAACTAAATATTTTGCAATTAAAACATTTTTTAATTGGTGGCTAATTGGTTAGCACTTCTGCCTTACAGCACTGAGGTCATAGAATCAAATCCCAACCTCGGCCTTATCTGTGTGGAGTTTGCATGTTCTCCCCATGTTTGTGTGGGTTTCCTCTGGGTGCTCCAGCTTCCTCCCACACTCCCAAAAACATAGTGTGTGTGTGTGTGTGTGTGTGTTTGAGACTGTAAGCTCCAATAGGGCAGGGACTTATGTGAATGAGTTCTCTGTACAGCGCTGCGGAATTAGTGGCGCTATATAAATAAATGGTGATGATGAAATTAACAACGGATTTTTGGTGCTACAATGCAGTAGTTTTTTCTTGTATTTGGGACACATGTTAAGCCTTTATTTACACATTTCTGTTAAATGTAATAATTTTAAAATTGTATTTTATTTCTTTTTTTAAAAAAGGGGGAGTTTCGGTATAATCACTTAAGATAACCACATGTGAGTGCTGAAAGCAGATGAGACCCAGCTGTTCAGCCATATGTGCTGATTCTCCGGATCACAACTGGCCAAATTGCAGCCTGTAAGTGTGATGACCACATTTTCCACTATGCCTGACATTTATATCCTTGTTTTTCTAGAGCAGTGTTTCTCAACTCCAGTCCTCAGGACCCCCTAGCAGTACATGTTTTCCATATCTCCTTGCTGGAGCACAGGTGTATTCATTACTGACTGACACAGTGTAGCAGATGGTATAATTATTTCACTGGTCACCTGGCAATCCTGCCCTGTTAGTGGGTCCTGAGGACTGGAGTTGAGAAACACTGTTCTAGAGGATCATAACCAAGGATCAGCATCACGTATATTTTAGCCCCTACATGCTGCAATATTGTACAATTGGCAGTGTGTATGCATTTTACATGTCCAAATAAATACTCTTTCGTTAATTTCAGTGAAAAACATAAATACAGTAAAGAGAGAATATCAACTAGTAAGAAAATTACCTAAACATATAGTATAGGTGAGGTATCAAAATATCAACACATAATCCACTGAAAAGTTAATATACAAATATCATATCCAAATCAACCACGGTAAAAACCAGTAGGGCAAACTGGTAATCCCATACTAGTGCTTAATAGTGCTTTATCACATGTCTGCCAAAGGTCCTTCAACATTTTACATTTTCAGAGACAAAAACAATAAAAATAAATAAATAAACCTATTTCCCTCCCTACAAACAGCCCCAGCAATAAATTAATAGTATTTACATTTCAGAAATATACCTATTTTCCGCAACCATCACTGCCATTAAATAATTGTCACATTTAATAAAGAGACCTCATTCTCCCCAAACTCATCCCCACATTCAATAGCTCCTAAACCACCACATCTTAAATTAATAGTCCCCACTATTACATTGCTACACCATCACCCCATAAGCAAAATAGCACCCATTAATTAGCCACCACCTATCTCACACACTACATTGCCAAAAGCTCCCTGTGCCATCACACACACATTATTGTGCCCCTTCATCATCACCATGCTGTCTCTCCTTATGATAACACTGTGCCCTTTCATCACAACCATGCTATGCCCCCTTAAGATCACACTGCACCCTCCATGCTGCTTTTTCCCCCTTCTCCTTGCACCTTCATCACCCTGTGCCATGCTGCTTTTGCCCCCTTCACACTCTGCCATGCTGCTTTTGCCCCTCTTCACACTCTGTCATGCTGCTTCTGCCCCATTCACACTCTGCCATGCTGCTTCTGCCCCCTTCACACTCTGCCATGCTGCTTCTGCCCCTCTTCACATTCTGCCATGCTGCTTTTGCCCCCCTTTGCACTCTACCATACTGCTTTTGCCCCCTTCACACTCTCTCTTCCCCCCTCCTCTTCATCACCAAATTATGCCTTTCTCTCTCTCCCCCCCTCTTCTTCATCACCAAACTGTGCCCCCCCCCTTTATCACCAAACTGTGCCTTTCTCCACCTCCGTCTTCTTCATCGCCAAACTGTGCCTTTCTCTCTTTCCCCTCCTCTTCATCACCAAACTGTCCCTTTTTCTCCCCCCTTCACCAAACAGTGCCATTCCCCCCCCTCTTCATCACCAAACTGTGCCTTTTTCTCCCCCCCCCTCTTCTTCATCACCAAACTGTGCCTCCCCCCCCTCTTCATCACCAAACTGTGCCTTTCTTTCTCTCTCCCCCTTCCCTCTCATCACGCTGTGGTAGAACCATACAACTCTATTCTGACAACCCACACAACTCTGGAACATTCAGACTGCTCCTTCATGGTAGACAATGAGGCAATCTATGATATCTGCAACCGGAATTTGGACATTGAGCGTCCTTCTTATACAAACTTGAACCGATTAATTGCCCAAATAGTTTCTTCAATTACAGCCTCTTTGAGGTTTGATGGTGCTTTGAATGTTGACTTAACAGAGTTCCAAACTAATTTGGTGCCATATCCTAGAATTCAGTTCCTTTACTTACCTTTGTATTGCCTTCTTCCATCTTTCTTTTCTTCTCTTCTCTCTTCTGTGTAGCGCTCCTCACAGAATGTTGGGCGCGACGTCATCATGTCACGCCCAATATTCGGTGCAAACGGAGGAGGGAAGACGCCGGCGTGCAGACATGTGAGTATTTGTATACTCACATGATCGTGGCGCCAGCGTCTACCAACCCCGGAACGGGCCCCCTGGCATGCCTGGTCCTGGGTAAATAGTACACGCCAACCCCCCTCTTGGTAGCCCTGTGTATAAGGATAAATGCTGGAAGATTTTTGTTCATATAGGGCCTGATTCATCAAGGCGCATAAAGAAAAGGAGTAAATTTGCTTCTAGACAAACCATGTTACAATGTAAGGGGTGCAAATTAATTTATTATTGTGAACGTAAGGAAAATACTGGCTGATTTTTCATGTGGCACACACAAACTTTATTTTTACACTAAAATTTAAAGTTAATCTAGGACACGCCCTAACCCAACTATAAATCTGTCCCCACAATTTAAATTTACCCCCCCCCCCTCCAATGCAACATGGTTTTGCAAAAGTGCAATCTTACTCCTTTTTTTGCTTTGTTTGCCTTAATGAATCAGGCCCAGGCAAGATATGCACAAAACATTACTATTATTAATTAACTAATTATACAATATTTTATACATATATATTGCTTAATGTTTATTTTTAGGGTGCCACAATAGTCCACAGCGTCAGACATCTTTACATAAAACAAATAATAACAATAAGTTAGTTCTCCCTTCGCCAATCTGCATTTTAGCTATGTTGTGCAGCATACAACTAAACTAGTCTTCTATCACTAGAGACACTCTTTTCAATACCTCAATACCTTTGTCAAGGAAGCAGTGGCATGTGCCATCCTAATTACATAAATGCATGAATTTTCAGTTCCTAGAACTTATTTCATCCAACATGTTCAGTTACTATGTAATAGCTCTTCAAGTCCCCTTTTGGCTCTGAAATTTCAAGATCTCAGAGCCGAATGGGACCCCGGAGCACATACTAAAACTTCCCTCCAGTTGCAAGGGCACAAGATTTTCAAAAGCCTGCAGCATTGGAGAAAAAAACAACAAACATTGAAATTGTTATATAATAATGCTATGATGTAGAGCAAACTAGTTCCCCTTAAGCCCAATACACAGAGGTGTAATTTTATTAAACATGCTTTGTCAGTGATAGTCCAAAAAAATAATGTAAGCAAATAGACCTGTATATAAACACACTTTCTGTCAAGTATTCGATTTACGCTAATTTCAATGCTGCCTTCACTGTTCAGAATTATTAACTCACAATAAAATACAATGGAATTCTATAGAAATATTCTTTAAGAATATAGTACATTATGATGAAGGGAAGCTTTCAGACTCTCTATTAAATATGCTGTTAAAGTACGGCCAGAGTACAAGGTTTTGTCTATGCTTTTACTAGTATCATGTATGCCAGCAGGGCCGTAACTAGGGCTGTGCGACAGGGGCGACCGCCCAGGGCGCAACGCTGAAGGGGGGCGCAATTTCAGAATATTTTAGGTTCATTTGGTTAAAATTGAGGGCTAGGGGGGCGGCATTTTTCTTTCTCGCCCCGGGCGCTAGAATTCTAAGTTACGGCTCTGTATGCCAGTTTCATTTTTTTTACCAGCTGCGAAATTTGAATACATACAATAGCTTCAAAAAGTGTTTTAATAATAAGATTTTTCTTATTTTGCGTGATCGTTCTTTGGCTGATATAGTGCTCAATCACTTGTGATAGATTTAACCATTTCACTTGAAAATTTATCTAGATTTTCTAAAGATGTCTTTTTGGGTGACTATTCATTTCTCTAGTTTGTTTGTTATCAATTTTGACTTAATTAGACATTGGGTATATATTCTGTACCCCTTCAGGCAGACGGCAGAAGACAAATTGAGGCTTTAACAGAAATAGACATAGGCTGTGTCACGAATCAAGCGGATTTAGTTCATTTTCTTTTCGCCAACCTGGATGAGCGCTGGCAGTAACTGGAGGCGCGGAGTGTGGCGATCCTCCAGTTCTCACCAGGGACCCCACAAGGGCATTTGGGCTTTGCTGCTGGTGGGTTCACAGGTCACAGTCTTCTGCCCTATCTGGCGTGATGAGCCGGTACCAGGCAAAAGGAAGGGATTGACCAATGTAGCAAACACTGGTACACATAAGGACTCCAGGGTGCCAAATCGAAAAACAGCAAGGAGTGTTAGAAAAAGTCTGGTGAGCAACAATCAAGAACATAAGCAGTACCAAAGTTCAGGGTCAGAATTCACAGAAACTGCCCACAAGATTCACAGGAACACTAAGTAAGTGAGGGCAGCATGGAGGCTATGTGGTTAGAAGTTCTGCCAGCGCTGGGGTCATGAGTTCAATACCCGACCATGGCCTTATCTGTGTGGAGTTTGTATGTTCTCCAAATGTTTGTGTGGGTTTCCTCCGGGTGCTCCGGTTTCCTCCCACACTCCAAAAACATACAGGTTAAAAGGCTGCTATCAAAATTGACCCTAGTCTCTCTCTCTCTCTGCCTGTGTATTTTATGGAATTTACACTGTAAGCTCCAATGGGGGCAGGGACTGATGTGAATGAGTTCTCTGTACAGTGCTGCAGAATCAGTGGCGCTATATAAATAAATGGTGATAATGATGGACCATAATACTTTGATACAGAACTGTGCACAGAGCAAGTTAAAATAGCAGAGCTGATGAACAGGACAGGTCTGTGGTCAGCAGCCACATGACCACAAGTTCAAAACTCTTAAAGAACCACGCGTCTCCTGTTGTACAGAGTGGGGCTGTGACATAGTAGTCGGTGCCTGAAATGGAATGGGGAACAAAGGGAGCACATTGGACAATGAATATGATAAGTGACAAATAAACTGGCTTGTGACAGTAGTACCTCTCTTACGGATGGAATCTGGACACCCAATAAATAGCTTATTTATAAATTTCCCATGAATCAGGTTAAGAAGATGAAGAGCATGAATTTCAGAAGCTTTGACCCAAGAATGCTCCTCAGGGCTATACTCATTCCATTACACTAGCATTTAAAGACCACCTTTAGAAAAACACGAGAGCCCAAAATATAGCTAACTTTTCTCCTCTTGCTGGAGTACTGTGTTATGTGCGTATTGTCGCTAACCAATAACGATTGTCGAACCTCGATTTGTGTTTCCAACGCACAAAGATTTATTCGCAAAAAGTAGTATATGTTCAAGCGAAGTGATAATAAATACAGCCGTTACTTATCGCTGGCGCTCTGGATCCAGTGTGCAGTCATTCAATCCTGAAGTCTGGGGACAAGATGTCTGAACACTAGATGAGAAGCTGCTGCTTATATGCACACAGAAATACAGTAATACAATGGAGATGGTATAGCTTGCTTCTATTAGTCCAGGTTTCAGGAAGGTCCAAGGAGTTGTCATCATTGGCTAGTTCATACTAAAGAATCCAAAGGAGGGGGTCATCTCTCCAGGGGGTATGCTCTGCTCTTCCCGCCAAGATTCCTTAGTCTTAACTTGTGTATGCACTCTGCGATTCCTTCGCAGAGTGAACCAAACAGTAGCAAATATTGAGGTTTATTATACCATATGATATGATTCCTTCAACCTGTTCCATATATTTCACTAATGTGCATATATCTTATAATATATAACATAAATACTACTATATTTCGACATAAATGACTATGTGTTGCAACTACCATTAATGTGTACTACTTTACAAGTATGCGTGTTTGTGCGAATGTATGGTAAAAGACCAAATACTGTTGCTGCCACGTGTAGTAGCTGCGTACGCCCTTCCACGCCGTAGCGTACCGTACGCATCTTTTCAGACAAAAACAACCAAGTTTGCTCGACTTTAATTGAAATGACTTTATCCAATTTGCTGACTTTGACAACTGATATAGAAGTAAACCGACTAATTACTAAAGTAGTGAATAAGGAAATATGGAGCACAATGAGGACATATATAATGAGGCCACTGAGTTAATCTTTTGGAGGATATTGAAATGTTCAATGAAAAGTATTGCCTCCTTCATGTTGGATACTCAGAAGCGGAGGTTCTGGTTGAATAACCTTACTATGGCAATGTATAAGAATAAATTTATATAATAATTAAATAATAAAATAATAATTAAATAATAATTGAGATGAGCAGGTTTCCAAAATATAATATTTCTATTCTTTATTAAAATATATTATGCATAGATACAGCCATACTGGACGCCCAGGGTCTCACATGCCAATTGACAATCTACAGTCAAGTCCATAAATATTGGGCATCAACACAATTCTCATATTTTGGGCTATATACACCACCACAATGGATTTGAAATGAAACTAACAAGATGTGCTTTAACTGCAGACTTTCAGCTTTAATCTGAGGGTATTTACATTCAAATCAGGTGAACGGTGTAGGAATTACAACGGTTTCTATATGTGCCTCCCACTTTTTAAGGGACCAAAATGGGACAAACTAAACAATCCTACATCAAACTTTCACTTTTTAATACTTTGTTGCAAATCCTTTGCAATCAATTACAGCCTGAAGTCTGGAACGCATAGACTTCACCAGACGCTGGGTTTCATCCCTGGTGATGCTCTGCCAGGCCTCTACTGCAAATGTCTTCAGTTCCTGCTTGTTCTTGGGGCATTTTCCCTTCAGCTTTGTCTTCATCAAGTGAAATGCATGCTCAATCGGATTCAGGTCAGGTGATTAACTTGGCCATTGCATAAGATTCCACTTCTTAGCCTTAAAAAACTGTTTGGTTGCTTTTGCAGTATGCTTCGGGTCATTGTCCATCTGCACTGTGAAGCGCCGTCCAATGAGTTCTAAAGCATTTGACTGAATATGAGCAGATAATATTGTCCGAAACACTTCAGAATTCATCCTGCTGCTTTTGTCAGCAGTCACATCATCAATAAATGGAACCAGTTCCATTGGCAGCCATACATTCCCACGCCATGACACTACCACCACCATGCTTCACTGATGAGGTGGTTTTGGATCATGAGCAGTTCCTTTCCTTCTCCATACTCTTCTCTTCCCATCACTCTGGTACAAGTTGATCTTTGTCTCATCTGTCCATAGGATGTTGTTCCAGAACTGCAATGGCTTTTTTAGATGTTGTTTGCCAAACTCTAATCTGGTCTTCCTGTTTTTGTGGCTCACAAATGGTTTACATCTTGTGGTGAGCCCTCTATATTCACTCTTGTGAAGTCTTCTCGTGATTGTTGAGTTTGACACATATACACCTACCTCCTGGAGAGTGTTCTTGATTTGGCCAACTGTTGTGAAGGGGTTTTTCTTCACCAGGGAAAAAAATCTTCTGTCATCAACCACAGTTGTTTTCCGTGGTCTTCTGGTGTTGCTGAGCTCTCCGGTGCATTCTTTCTTTTTAAGAATGTTCCAAACAGTTGATTTGGCCACACCTAATGTTTTTGCTATATCTCTGATGGGTTTGTTTTGATTTTTCAGCCTAATGATGGCTTGCTTCACCGATAGTGACAGCTCTTTGGATCTCATATTGAGAGTTGACAGCAACAGATTCCAAATGCAAATGTCACATCTAGAATAAACTCCAGACCTTTTACCTGCTTAATTGATGATGAAATAACGAGGGAATAGCCCACACATGTCCATGAAATAGCTTTTGAGTCGATTGTCCCATTACTTTTGGTCCCTTAAAATGTGGGAGGCACATATAGAAACCGTTGTAATTCCTACACCGTTCACCTGATTTGGATGTAAATATCCTTAAATTAAAGCTGAAAGTCTGTAGTTAAAGCACATCTTGTAAATTTCATTTCAAATCCATTGTGGTGGTGCATAGAGGCCAAAATATGGGAATTGTGTTGATGTCCCAATATTTATGGACTTGACTATATTTGATTAAGTCATTCTTTTATAGAAAATGTTGCTCATTATTACTTAAAACACCTTCCCAACTTACATCACTGCTGACACTCTAAGTCTTTATCATTAGTCTTCATTAAAGTGACATGTTCTTGGAGGGGTCTTGTGGAAGGGTCTTCTTGACCTAATTTGGAGCAAATATTTCCTTTGGCATTATAATGTGAAATAAAGATCATGTGACCCTTATATAACTTGTGCTCTGTATTGTGCAATATGTAAGAGAAAGGTCAGTACTTTTCCTCTTAAAAGCCCAGACACATAAAATTCAAGTTCATTAGTTCATTGTATTGAACTAATTGGTAATATAGGGTTTTTGTTAATTATTACTTCGACAGCAGACAAAAGGAGTACAGTTCCTAGATAATGATTTCTTTATGGGCAAATTTAGCCAAAGTAGCAATTCAACCCAGTTGTCTGAACCTGCAGAATACACATCCAGTGAATGTCTCCAGATCTTCACCCTTTCGGTTTGCCCGTTAGACTGAGGGAGGTATGTGGTGGAAAAATGTTAAGCTTTTGCAGAAAGATCTCCACAATTTGGACACAAATTGCACCGTTCAATTGGACAAATCTCTTGTGGACAACGATATAATAATTTTTTGACAAAAAGTTCAGCTGGAGTGGGAGCAGAAGGAAGCTCCAACAGGGGTGCAAAGTGGGCTGCAATCGAAAATCTATCAACCACCAACTAAGTATTCCAGCCATTGCTGGGATGTAGGTCAGTGACAAAGTCCATGGAAATGTGTGTCAAAGGCCTGTCCAAAACTGATAGAAGTAATAAAGGACCATAAGGTTTAATGCAAGTGGGGCAGGCTGCAAAAAAACCCTTAACATCCTAGGAAGAATGGGCCACCAATAACTTCTGAAAATAGTTCCTGCGTCTTTTTAACTTCTGCATGGCCCAAAAACTTTAACAGGTTGAGACGAAGTCTAAGGGTAACAAAAGGTTTCCCAGGAGGAGTTATTGCTGGATAAATAGGAGTCACAGCCATGATGAGATGATCCTTAGAGGATGACTTCTGATTCAAGGAGTTAAAAGAGTGAGATAAGGCATCATCTTTCAAGTTCTTGTAACCCGGATGAAACCTGAGGGTTAGATTAAAATGAGAGAAGATCAGGGACCATCTCACTTGTTTGGGCATTAAGACACTGAGCCATTTGTAGGTACAGAAGAATGTCTCCACTATTCAAGTGCAAGTTTAGCAATCAAAGAGTTGTAGCTTTTGTGAAAAGAATAAACATAGATGGACTTTTTCAAAAGGTGCACAATGGGACAGAACTGTCCCTACTCCAATTGCTTATGCATCTACCTTTTACTAGAAAGGATGAGATTTATCTGGTTGTCAGAGAATGGGTGCAGATGATTGCTTGCTTGAGAATAAGAAAGGCTTCAGTGGCCTCATATGACCATATCCTAGAGTTAGCAGTCTTTCAAGTCAAGGTGGTAATAGATGCTACTACAGAGGAGTAACCTTTAATGTATTTGGTGAACTCTAAGATGCGTTGTATGTCTTCAAGACATGTGGCCATTTCCGGATTGCCTCTTGAGTTCTCGGGCTTCATCTGGATACAAGACCTTGGAACATTATAACCTAGTAAAAAGTAGTTGGTGTTGTTCAAACATACACTTTTCTAATTTACAATAATGAGTGCAAATTCAAGTCAATAATTCCACCACCATGTTTCCTGACAGTCTTCATAGCGGGAAAGATTAGAAGGTGACTGAGGTATACTACGATGAACTCTCGAAAGATTTTGTGTACAAAATTTTGTTAGACCGCCATAGAGTTGCATAATCTGAATGGCATTTGAGGTGTGTTTCTGTGTTTTCGGGGTTACTAGAACAGATTTTGTTTGAGTGGGGCTGCAAGAGGGATCTGGTGTTTGGAGTAAATTTATGTGCTTTGGGGTTACTTGGGCTCCCTTAATTAATTATATACATCTTAGTTTTATCTTGTGAAACACTGATACACTAATTTCTCATTCTATTTAAACCAGACACGAATGTGCTGGTTATATATAAAAAAAAAGTCAAGTTCTGTATTATCCCAATTTCAGCTATGAAGGACAGGTGATACAGATGTTTTGCAGGAACTGCTGTACATGACTTATATCTAAAGTTTCTAAACACCTTGATGCTACTTATACATATCATGACCACTGAACCGCTCAAGATCAGTCACGTGATCCTTAGCATTCCAAAACTGGCAACTACGTGCAGAATATACCAAAGGGTTATCGTAGCATCAGAAGGCTGCTAAATCTGCCATGCCCCTCTCGTGGTAACGTGATGCAGCAATCTGCGTAATACACGTGCACAGATCACCACAGGGTCTGTAACAGGCGGGTGAATAGAATAGTCAATCAGGCCGAGGTCAAAGCCAAACCGGGAATGCAGGTATCGATTCGGATTCCAAAGAGTAGTCAGACATAGCCAAAGGTCTCCAACTGGAGATGGCAAAGAGGCAGTTGGACACACATGAGAGAAGAGAAGAAAGATACATTAAAGTTTCATCAGCCTAGAAGAAATATTGAATGAGGAAGGAGTGGGTGAGTCGACCAAGAAAGGAGGTGCAAAGAGAGAAAAGCAGTGGGCCAAGTAGCGTGTCTTGGGGAACTACAACAGATAGAGGAACAGGAGGTGAGCCAGATGAAGAGATGCTAAAAGAGCACAGAGGTAGGAAGTAAACCAGGAAAGGAAGATGCTTCGAAGGCCAATTGAGTGAAGGCTGTCAAGGAGGACAGGGTGGTCAACTATGTCAAAAGCAGCAGAAATAGCAAGGATCAAGAGCAGGTAATAGTGGCCCTTTGACTTAGCCAAGTGTCCTTACCTTCGTAAGGGCAGTCACAGTCTAGTGGAGAGGACAGAAGCCCGATTGTAAGGGGCCAAGGAGAGAGTGGATGCTGAGTGTTTTACAGTGTTAAACTAGCTCAGTGGTTCGCAAACTTTTTCAGTTCGCGGCACCCATAGAGTCTCCATAATTGTTTCAAGACACCCCTCCAAAATAATTACCGATCAGTCCCATTTTATAAGTAGTTGGGTCAAAATAACGTAATAAGTATTTAGGTCAGGACAGAAATACTTAGTAAGTTGTTTGCAAAAATAATACACATAAATACAAAGGAAAAGAATATTTTCATAGTTTTTTTCAATTATATTTCTGTTGAAGAATAATTTACAGCTAATATTAAGAGGAATAAGATCAAACAAAATAAAACATGTACAAAAACCATCATACTGTGCCCCTTCACGGACTCTGTGCCCCCCTTCATCCACACACTCTATGCCCACCTTCATCCTCACTCTGCCCCTCCTTCCCTTTCTTTACTTACCATAATTGGAATTCTTTCTTAACAGGGGTGCCGCGGCCAGGAAGAAAAAAAATGACACAAAACTTACCAATCTGGGACCTGGCATCCTCCTCTTTCCTGTCGCATCTCACTGAATATGTCGGACGTGATGACGTCATGCCCGACATTCAATGAGAAGCGAGGAAGGAGGAGGATGTCGGGTAAGTTTTGTGTTTTTTTTTCTTCCTGGCCGTGGCACCCCTGTGACAGCGCCGCGGCACCCCTGGGAGCCGCGGCGCACACTTTGGGAACCGCTGGACTAGTTTATCAAGTAGTTTGGAAAGGAATGGGATTAGGGATGTAGGGTGGGAGCTGGAGATGTAGACAGGGTTGAGATGTTTTTTTGACAATAGGAGTGATGAGTGCGTGTTTGAAAGCGCTTGGGAAAATACCTGTATATGAAGAGATCCTGCACCAGATTTGGGAACATCCATTTGTGTTTCAGGAAAGCTCCGAATACACTATTATCTGCTACGAAGCTACTCACTCTCAGTTGTATGTTATGACGGTGCATAAAAGAAAATAATATTTTTTGCACATGGAAAGACTGTTATTGAGCTTTTTACCATATTCTTGACATTTCATATATTCATCCTATATCAGTCAATGTAAATCCTCTATATGTAAAGCATGGAAATAAGAGAATGCAAAGGAAAACTATTCCAACATCTTTTTTAAAATAATAAATCATCAATACACTATCATTTGTAACTTCATTTAGAAACATAGAATTTGACTGCAGATAAGAGTCACTTAGCCTATCTAGTCTGCCCATTTTTTTACCCTATTTAACACTTAATTATTTTTAAAAATATCCTAATGTTTGTTCCAAGCATGTTTAAATTGCTCTACAGTATTATCCTCTACCACCTCTGATGGGAGGCTATTACACTTATTCACTACCCTTTCATTGAATTCATTTTTTCTCAAATTTCCTCCGAACCTACTTCCATCCAGTTTCAGTGCATGCAATATTTCTCTTCCTTTGAACAATGTTTCCCTCCTGTACCTTGCTAAAACGCTTGATATAGTTGAAAGTTTATATAATGCTCCTCCTTTCTCTTCCCTGCTTCAAACTATATATATATTAAGATCCTTTAGTCTATCTGGATAAGTTTTGTGATGTAGGCCATGCACCATTTTAGTTGCCCTTCTTTGTACAGTCTCTAATGTATTTACTTTTTAATCTATCTATATTTTTAGATGCACATCTGCTCTAAGAACTTGATATGAGAGGAAAGTTTTTAACCAACAATTTGCTAACAATGATGGGTTGTTTGCACTGAATTAATACGACTGGTGTACTGATTGTGTGTGAGGAAAGGTGCAGGACACCATCGTAATCTGTTAATGCAATTTACTCAGTATGATACATTTATCCATATATTAAATGTATATGTATTAATGAACTTTTGTGTCCATGATTTATGCTATATATTTTATATTGTTTTATGATGTCATGTAAAGATTTGCGATCTATTGAATTATTTATTATCTAAGCACACCTGCTATGTTAACTGTTGTCTTTAAAATCACAGCTTTGTAAACGTCTTGCTCTCATTTGTGACACATTGTTACTCTGAATCAGTAAGACAAAAAGTAAAAAAAATTTCAATGATATTTAAACCTAAAAATATATATGACATAGCTGGCTCTGTGTTGGAGGGATAAAGTTGTTTTCCCTTCCTGAAATGTGTATTCTTTGATATTCTTCCTAAGTTAATGATGTTCTAAGTAGTGGTGCTGTAAACCAGAGTATACCCACCCATCAGACCATATTTTGAGCACTTTATTTTTTTAATGCAAAGATGAACTAATGCATTTGATTGAACCAATAATTATTCCACATGTTCCTGAGCTGTAATGACCTTGACACATGAGTGTTACCAATGTAAAAAGCACTTCACCAATTGCACATTACTTTGGAGCATGCTGGTCCAATCACACACAGGCACTTGTAGCGTGCCATAATAAGTGCTTTGGTAGCAAAATGCGTTTATGTGCCAGGGAAAGGAGCACTTGTGGAACACAACTGTTTACTAGTTGAAAACCTGTAGCATTCAGATCCCGCTTGTGCCCTAGCCATGTATTCTCAAAATAAAGCCTGTTGGATTTATTGATGTAAACAACTTTTCTGCAGTGGCTGCAGAATACGTAGAACACCTCAATGTTTTACTAAGATATGTTACTGATCCCCCTCCCTGTTATTATCTTACCTCCAAATAGTTGGCATTTCGAGCCCTCGCTGTAGTTTGTAGTATCTATCTTATCTTTATAGTTATTTATGTCACTTATGTTGTCTTCATAACCTTAAGCATTGGCGTTAACTTTTATTGTCCATAGTGGCTACATCTTTCTTACTGTTTCTGTTATCCCTTGTGCTCTCAGTGCTTTCAATAATCAGTGTGTATACAACTTTAAACAAAATGAAAAACTAAATTGTTTTGCTTTATTTTTTCACTAGAGATTAGATGTGCTAAATAGAACCTCTAGTAAAGTGTATATAGCCCTTTCCTACCATTTTCAGAAATAGTAAGTACTTTGTCTATGATGGTCCCTCTCCTCCTTGCCACTATCTTGATGCCATCAGGTTTGAACTAAGTGGCACAAATTACTTTCCAGATGGTATTATGTTGACAAGATGACGTAGTGGAGAGACCAGCCAACCAAGGACTCATAGTGGCCTCCTCTTGAAGATGGCAGGAGTTGCAGGGCACGTTAGTGCTATGCAAACTATACTAGAGCATTTATATAGAAAGTGCTTACAGATAACACATTTCAAAATAAACCATAGGGTCTATCCCCAAACTCTATGAAAGTGGTGTATTTTCCTTTTAATAAATACAAAGAACCTCATTATTTTTTATCAGGATGGTCAAAAGTTTTCATGGAAAGGTCACATCTATGTTTGCAGGCTCTTAAATCATCCAGTGAACTACAGGAAAGCCTAGACAACACAAAGCTCATTAGAGCCATGGATGGCAAACCTTTCTTATGCAATGTCTGCCTGCACCCGCTTGAATGGACTGAAATGCAATGGATATTGCATTACACATTAAGTGCTAACAGGATAAGATTTCTTACTTCTTTTCTAGAATGAGTTTTCCTGTTAGAAACCACCAGGGTTGTTAACAAATTACTTTACAATAAGCCAAAGCATGAAAGACATTTCTTTCTGTGGATATCTAATGTTACCTCATCATTAAAGTAAATACATACATTGCAGTTGACACCCTTTACATTTGAACCCTCCATTCATACATTTTTAGAATGTGAATTTATCTCATAGGAGTTATTTTTCCACAATACATATGTTTTGGCTTTTGGTCTTTACCCGTCAAGTAAAAAAATATAAAGGTTCTATTACCATAGAGAACTATACAAGGCCAATGTATACGATTTGGTTAGCATGAAAAATAAGCAGTATTCACATATGACAATTTTGTACAAAAAAACCCTCAAAGCTCTCAGAAAGCACTTGTCCCACATCTTTTCCCCCCCCTCTAGCAGTGCCATAACTAGACATTTTAGTGCCCTGGGCGAGACAGGGCACCGGTGCCCCCCATCTAAGTGGGAGTGACATTTGCCGAGTGGGTGTGGCCAACCTAATGTAGGGGTGTGGTTGGCACTTTATTAAAAAAATTCTGTCACATATTTGCAAATGCATGAAAAGCCAAATGCATTATATATATATATATATATATATATATATATATATATATATACAGATATATGGCACTGGGTATAATACCAGTGGCACCACATTGCAAACACAGTGGTTAACTAGTATTTGCACTTGTGGTCTGTGAGTTCCATAGAGGACCATGCATTTACCCCAGAATGCACATACGTTCCACTAATTCTGATGCTGGGAATGAATTTTTGCTTGTGGGGGAAGCTACCGAGATTAGAGCTGTGGTTCGCCTGGGCACAGAGGCAGGTATCGGACAATTGCGCCCCCTTGGGCTTGCGCCCTGGGCGACGGCACCGCCCACACCTGCCTAATTACGGCTCTGCCCTCTAGCCTTTACTGTATTGCTTTTTGAAATACTGCAATCTGAAGGCGTTAAGCAAATTTTCCTCCCTCCATTGTAAGGACAGGATCCACTGTGCCATTCACTATGGGATTCACAAGAGGACTACAGCAAAGCCAAAGCACAAATTGGGACCATTCCCTGTGCATTATTAAATATACCTCATTTAGGGGCACATTTATTAATATTCGCAAAAAATAAAAAACAGTTTTCAATCCTTATCACATTCATAAGGATTAAACTATTTCTCAAATTTATTAAAAAACCAAGACAGGAACTGCAGTTCCGATAAGCTGCTGTTCCTGTGGGAAAAAAACTTACCACTCCATTTTCGTAATACGATCCTGGGTGGCTTCTTCGTTCTTCCTGTCAAATCCTGTGCGCATGCGCCGATTGATAACTCGGACATGCGCACAGGCATCCAAACACCACTGACCTAAAGGCTGAAGGACCGGAGTCACGTGACAGGGCTGCACATACTCTGCTCTTCGGATCTTTACAGTGCTGAAAACGATCAGAAATGGTAATGTACGCCAGCCTGAGCTGGGGTACATTACCATAAGTGTAAAAGTTTTTACAAAAGTTGGTAAATTGCAATACATAGCAGTCCCCATAGACATCTATGGGGGCTACTATGCATTTAGAAAAAAAAACACAAAACGCGATGTACCAGTAATAAATTTGAACAGTACTTAGATTTGCTTCAATCCCTCGATTACAGCAAAAAATATGATTGATAAATAGGCCCCTTAGTGTTAGCACCAAAAAAAAAAAGGGACATGCAATGCAACTTTGGGAATACCCGTTTACAATGTTAATGCTAATGCTAGTATACTTCAATGTGTCCTGTGTTTAAGACTCTTCTTTAGGATACATTAACGCCTGTAAAGCATCTCACACATGAATGGGACTGACAGTGAAAACAGTTCTCCCATCTGAATTCAGTAGGTATATTGCAATGTTCGTTGCTGCTGTCTGATTCCCCATTACTTCCAGGGCAAACACAGGAACATTTGCAGCAGCCGCCGCCTCCCCTGTGTACCATGTGACAACAGCAGCCACGTGAGCCGCTGACGTCAGAAGGTCCTTTCAATGAAGGGGAATTTAGCTTTACCCATGTGACCACAGCAGTCACATGACCTGGTGATGTCTGAAGGTCCTGTCGGTGAAGGGGATCTAGCCACCACCGGATACAGACTAGTGCGCCGCCATGTTGCTGTGCGATGGGGTCCTAGCGTGACCTCCAGCACAAGAAGTGCCGGTGACTGGAGAGAACGGTGTGTATTGGGGACAGGTGTGATCAGGGCTGTATTATGTGGGGACTTTACATTTCACAGACTTGTAGAGGCAATAACACACCAGTCACCTGTATGTTCTGAGACACTCACTGTGTAGACAGCATTAAATGAGAGGTATAGGTACCTGCACATTAATATTGCTATGCTATGAGCTGATGTACCCATGCAGCGCACAAGGGTTCACATTGAACCGCAACCCACAAGTAGTAATCTTCACATTTCTGCAGCTTCCAATGTATCCCTTAACAACATTACTTTATCTGTATACCAGTATTCTCATCTCCTTATTCTGTATCCTCTTTGTGTGTGTGTATGTATGTATGTATGTATGTATGTATGTATGTATGTATGTGTGTATAATATATATATATATATATATATATATATATAGTACATTAGTAGTTCTACCTATTTATCAATATATTCATATTGACTTTTGAATATGAAACTGTTTAAATTCCTGTAATTCTATATATTTTACCCTTTTTGTTCATAACTCTATCCCAGTATACATATTCCAATATTTGTATACATTATCAGTGTATTGTTCTGTTATCTCTCAATTGCTGTCTATTACACTCGTGAAATGTAGATCTCTAAGTTATTTAAATTCTAGGGACAGTGTAGAAGTCTAGTTTATTTCATAATTTGAATCCATGATGTTGAAATAATTAAGGACATTAAACTTCATGATTACCATATCTGTGTTATTGTATGCCTGTACATTGCTTCCAGGAAGCTCCCTGTATTCACAATCTTTATTTTTTATATATTTTATCCATGTGCATTGCTTACTCACATTACTGTCCCTTCAATGCTTCTGTTATTTATGTATATTGTAGGCCTTAGAATTTCTTTTTTTTTATACCTTATTTATTGTTTATTCATAGGGCACCACAACATTCTAAAGTGCCATACAGCGTGGTGGAACAACAAGGGTAAACATAGCATTAAATAGAAGTAGTGGTAGGCAGTTTACAAAGATAATATTGGTAGCAAAAAAAAAACCTTGAAATATAAAGCAGAATACAGTGCATGGGATGTGAAAGGGTTGTTACAAGAGGCAGGAGGGCACTCATGAGAGCTTACATTCTAAAGGGGAGGGGTTGAAGTTGAAACTGGAGAGGTTGACTGGAGCCAGTGTGGGAGGGGTTAGGTGGTGGAGTGGTAGGTTTTGATGGACTGGTGAGTTTTTAGGAAGGAATTGAAGGGTGGTTGAGAGTCTGATTCAGAGCATTCCAGACGAGGAGAGCAGAACAGTAGAAGTCTTGGAGGTGGGAGTGAGACGTGTTTACCAGGGGAAGATGAGGCGGTAGTCATTGGCTCAACAGTGTGGTTGGGGGTGAGAGAGTTTGGAGGAAGATGAGGTTACAGATGTGTGTGGGAGGGAGAGAAAGGTGAGTGTGAGGAGTTTCAATTGGATTCTATAAAGAATAAGTAAGTAGGAGTAGTGCGAGTGGGACATCTGATTTCTCAATTTATTGTATCCTAACAAATCATTGCTACTGAATAAGATTTGCATTATCTAATTATGTGCTTTGCAACTACATACATTGTGTCTTGGTATACATCTGTTTAATGTTTTCCGACACACACCTTGGCTTTAAAGCTACAGTATTATGTTTCACTATGCTCT